>NC_073235.2:98914848-99217878 GCF_029281585.2 Gorilla gorilla gorilla
AATGCCTTGGATAACATATTAAAAGATAAGAGACTTACTAAAGGCAAATTATAAGGCAATTTAATTACAAGGCTCAAGCACACTGCACTTAGATCCTATTAGTGAGAATGCTGCATCAAAATCCCTTATCCGCTTACCACATACCTTTCTGGGTCTAATGTCTGTGGCACAGTCGACCCTAAATATGTACATAATAGTCCTGGATATTCTCTGCCTTACCCTCTCTTCATCGATCCCAAATCATCACAGTCACCTTGGAAATGCAGAGGTGCTATGAGTTCAAAACTAGCAAAAATAGAGAAAGCAGAAACAGTTTAGAAGAAGAGACTCCAGGGACAAACTGCCATAAATTATTTTATGCTGTCCCTTCACGTTTGTCTAGAATGTTTGAAATGGCTCATTTTGTTATGATACATTGCCTGAGATGTCATCAATTAGAGATCTGAGTTAACAAGTATTATGTGTTAAAAAAAATCTACCTCCAGGGGGATCACTAGACTACGAAAAATACAATCAGATTGCTTTCCACTCTAACATCTATCAAAGAACCACAGAGGGGAAAAAATGGTTGATAGAGGCCAAATAATTTGGGTAATGTGTGCCCTTAGGACTTACATGACTTCCTAAAAACTTTTGGAAAATAAATACCAATTTTTCTAAATGGCCAAGGGTGGGCATGAAGGACACACTGAACAAGCCGATAACTAATAGATCTCATCAACCAGTAACCTGATCTGTAAACACTTTGATGCTCCTGTAAAACTTATGGGATGGGACCCTCTGGCTTTAAAGAACTTCTGAGTTCATTAGTTTTCTTGGTACACCTAGGTGCATGGTTTGCCACTCTGAACTGTAGCAGCTGTGAGAGTATTCCGCATAAGGGACTACTGTAAAGGCCACTGGACTACATGAGAGAGCTGGAAAGATCAGAAATGTCAGTGGGCACTTGCTTTCCAGAGGATGTGTCTAAAGCCCACAGATACTAAAAGTTGGCATGCTCAGCCTCACAAAACTCCTGCTGCCTATGTATCTCTGTTCCCACCAACCTTAAAAATTCCTCTACCGACAAGCGAAGAAGCAATTTTAAAAAACTTTTGTTCCTGATAACCACTAGTCTGCCATTTTGTTCCTAGACCCCCTCCAAGGACTAATCTCCAGCTTGAAGGAAAAAAGGAGATTATAGATCTCAAAAAGTCACACAGCAAATAATCTTCAGGAGCACATAATCCAACTCTCCGGACTAGGGGCTGAGAGCCACAGAGTCAGTTACTCCCATCATTAATCTGCTAAATGGCCACTGTGCTACTCAAACTGAGCATCAATACACCAAGTTAAAAGGCCACTGAAACTCATTTGATCTTTGATGGCTGCATTGGTGGTTGTGTTGGATGAAAGACAGCAGCCACTGTAACTGAGCAAGTCCAGAGCTCCCCAAATTCACTAGGGACACAAATCACTCACATCTCACAGCTTAATCACCTAATCTCAAACATAGGAGGCCAGGAAAGATGAAATTAGTAAAAAGAAAGCGGGCAAAAACCAATTCCTTTCTGTTCAATTTTGCCTAAAATCACTTCCATCCTAGGAAGAAGGAAGAAAGCTATTCTTCTTCCTTCTCCCTCCATATCTCAGGCCTCCTGCTCCTAGGAAAGAACAATTCAGTTCCATATGGGGTGAATGAGCTTTGGTGGAAGAACCTGAACATCTAAACACTACAATAGAGTTTCCAGGAAAATGTGCTCCTAGACATAAACAGAAAACTGACAAAGCGATATTCGGGAAACCTGTGTGGAAACTGAGAATGTGCTGTCCATGTATGGGGACAGGGTGGGAGGTGGGAAGATGGAAAGCCTCACGATGGAAGCCAATAGATCCAAGAGGAATTTAAACATCCAACCCAGAGACCGGCGAGCTACATTCAAAACGTTTCCAATTCAATTGAAGCTGGAGATCAGGAGGCAGCAAAGCTCTTGGCCTGCCAAGCAGACCAGACAGGGCACAGATGATTATAATTATGAAAACATGTCTAGAAAACCAGGGACAGCATGAACCAGGACGGACAACAGGAGAAGCTGAGGTGTGGCTGAACAGTACTGGTGTCAGAGGCGTTCGAACCAGAGCAACTCCATCTTGAGTGAGGGCTAGGAAAATGAGGCTGAGACTTGCTGGGCTGCATTCTCAGAAAGTGAGGCATTCCTAGCCTCTAGATGTTTATGGTTAAGGGAACAAATTAATAATGTTTACTAAAAAGACCCAGACTTGGGAGTGTCCAGATATCCTGATATCTGGAGAACAAAGGCATTCCCAATTTTTCTTTGAAGATCATAATATTGATTCTTGCAAAATATAGCAATTGAGAAAATTAATCCTTTATCACAAACCCTTGTAACAGAGCCCATCTCCCCATATATACCAGCATTGTTGCTAGGGAACCTCCTACTCTGTCTGTGGAGTAGCTGTCCTTTCACCACTGTACTTTCTTAATAAATTTGCTTTTACTCTGCACTGTGGACTCGCCCTGAATTCTTTCTTATGGGAGATCCAAGAACCCTCTGTTGGTGTCTGGATCAGGACCCCTGTCCTGTAACACTCGTACTCAACAGAAAGACAAAGGAGTCCGACAGAGACAGTCAAGTACCTGCATCATTTCTCTACCTTACAAAGATTGCTCCCCTGTAACCTCTCCACCTCCTTCCACAAAACGATTTGACCTGAGGCATATCCTCCACTTTTTCTGATAAAGACAAACAAGGAAGGTGATAAAGGAACCAGTGGCTGTCAATTTTTAGAGTGTCACTGAGCACTTGGAGAGCTTGTTTAAAATTAAGAACGCCAGGCCCTGCCCCAAGAGATTCTGTGATACAAGCAGTTCTGGATCACACTTTGGCAAACACTGAACTGCGGTGAGGGCAGTAAAAAGGGTAATACGCTAGCCGGCGTAGCAGCCCTACATTCATTCTGGCAGCTTAAAAGGTATCCCGCACTTAGCAGTCCTCAGAGAGGTTTTGGGAAAGTTCTTTACACTCCTGTCCCACAGTACATTTTTGGGAGATTTAGGATGGCAGCTTAGATTAGTCTTGTATCAGGGAAGCCACCCTGGAGTTTGGTTAGTCCCAGACTTAACCAGTGCCCCTCTATACCCAGCCTTGAGTATGTAAGAAAAAAATGACTTGTCTTATTAAAAACTTCCAGTTTAAAAAAACTAAAACAGTCTCATGAGCTAACATGTTCTGACAATTTTGCTTTTGCTCGTATAAGTTTTTCTCCCAGGTACCTTCATTTTATATGAAGGACAGCTTCAGTGATAAGAAAGGCCAGCTGGCAGGCTGCTCATCAAAACTCACCAGCAATAAAAGTTTAGCAGTCACCTAGGAACCAGCCGCCTCCTCTCTACCAATCAACGCACCATCACAGCAGTTTCCTCGGAGCTCAGGTACTCTTTGAAAGTGGAAAAAATAAAGGGTTTCCTAAATATCCCTGAAAAAAGACACCAAGTGCTTCCAACAGTGAGAAGTGGTGGTCTGAAAGGGAAGACTCTATTCAACTTTTTTAGTCCTAAAAGTAAGGAACTATTGCCCAAAAGGCATGAATAGTGGCAGAAGTCCAGAAGTGCCCTGGAGTCTTAAGCCGAGACTAAAGGTAGTTTGGTGGAGAAACTCTGAGCACTCCTAAGTTCTTGTCTGGGGCGCTCAGTCCCTGTAGGATCTCGGGCAAATCACTTAACCTCTCAGGCTCATTTTTACAAACCTGTGAAATGAGGGAACTCTTCCCTCCCATCCTTCCTCACAGGAAATATTAACGCTCTCATGTCAGGAAACATGTGACAACTTTCCGTAAAATGTTAGTCAATAAACAAATACTTTTACGTAGGCCGGACGCAGTGGCTCATGCCTGCAATCCCAGCACTTTGGGAGGCCGAGGCGGGTGGATCATGAGGTCAGGAGATGTAGACCATCCTGGCTAACACGGTGAAACCCTGTCTCTACTAAAAAAATAAAAAAAAATTGGCCGGCTGTGGTGGCGGGCACCTGTGGTACCAGCTACTCAGGAGGCTGAGGCAGGAGAATGGCGTGAACCTGGGAGGTGGAGTTTGCAGTGAGCCAAGATCCAGCCACTGCACTCCAGCCTGGACAACAGAGCAAGACTCCGTCTCAACAAGAAAAAGAAAAAAAGAAAACAAATACTTTTACGTGTACGAGTAATCTCACATGAGAGTCCCTTTGGAAGGGCTTGAACTTGCCTTAAATCTTCCTCAATCAAGTAAGTATTTTGTTTATTAGTCCTTGAGAGAATCTGAATATAAGATAGGTTCAATAGCACAAAAGGAAAGGAATTTTACCACTTTTAAGAAATATAAAGTGAAGAGGCTACCTCTGAGCACTGCAAGGATATGTGGTACATGAATATGCCTTGTTTAATTATAGAGAATTCCAAAACTGATACTATCTTTTGTTTTGTTTTTCCCATGTAAAAAGGTAGGAATGTTTCCCAAGCTATTCAGGACAGCGGATGAATGAGCAGTCACTTTGTTTATACGTAGGTACAGCTGGAGCACTATGTATGTACTGTCTGAACTACTTTGACAAAAGTAGGCTTTTTAATGTAACAAGATAAGTCAACTTGAGTTGTACTATATTTTTGGGAATTCATTCACTACAACTTGTGACTGTAAACATTGTACTTCAAATGTTTTGTACTTTTCCTTCAATACAATTTTTGGGGGAAAAAAGGTTAAAATTTTTTAAATAAACAAATATTTTATCATCATGAATGTTACTCCTTTAAACTTTTAAAAACTGAAAGAGCAAGTAGTTGTTCTACTTATTAATGACTTACTTATCAATCTTTAAATTACTCCCCTAGAGAAATCTGTTAATGTCAATGACATTGATCAGAATTTAATAATCAAGTAAGAAAGGGGTATTTGTGTTTAAGGAATATAATTTATTTTTCTTTCTTTTTTTTATTTTTATTTTTAGAGACAGGTTCTCACTCTGTCACCTAGGTTGGAGTGCAGTGGCAAGATCATAGCTCACAGTTCACTGTCATCTTGAACTTCTGGCTCAAGTATCCTCCTGCTTCAGCCTCCCAAGTAGCTGAGACTACAAGAGTACAACACCATGCACGGCTAATTTTTTAATGTTTTTGTAAAGACGGGGTCTCGCTATGTTGCCCAGGCTGGTCTTGAACTCCTGGCCTCAAGCAATCCTCCTACTTCAAAGCTCTGGGTTTATAAGCATCAGCCACTGCACCTGGTCAGGAATCTAAATTTCAAATGTCATCTTCTTTTTACCATATATTTTTTCTAAAACAATGAATAGGAGTCACTATGAGGAAGCACAATATTTTTAATCACTACACTTTCTCCATCAGATAATCATACAAAGAAATAGCTGTTCCTCCCATTTACTGATGACAGAGAATGTGATTATCAGGAACTAGAAAGAAAAAACAAAGCAAACTTGTAAATGTAGCATCTTGCCAAGAGACTGAACATAAAGCCATCCATCAATGTGCCCTTCCATCAATCAGTATCTTTATACTACAAATTCCCTTACCAACCTCATCCAAGTTAACCTTCACTAACCAACCACCCAAATAGCCAATGCTCTACATTTCCTCCATAAGATATGCTGAGTGATGCCCACTGGACCTCCTGGGAGCGGCTCTGCAGACTGCCTGTGCACCTCTGTACCTATCAGCTGGGTTGGCTGCCCCCAAAAGCCAACTGTATTTGTTAACAAACCTCTTTATGCCAGCTCTACTTGTTATTGTAATTATATAATTATGTAACATAATTAATATTATGTAATTTAATTGTATAATTTAATATTATGTAAACCACAGAAAATTTGAGAGGAAAAGAAAAAGTGATTATATCTATGGAAACCAAGTTAGATGCTCTGGAAAGGTTTAGTAAAAGGCGGGTAACTAAAAATACTTCTGTCAAATTCAGAATGGCTAGAGGATTGGGAGAAATCTTAAAATTCTAGAAGAAATCTTATCTCAGATTGCTTCCCAAGAGCCTTTAAGTCCTTTTACTAATGATGAAAGCACGGAGGAAGGCTTATGGGTATGGCTTCTGCAAGAAAGCCCAGAGGAACTCAAATTAGCAGATGCAGACTCAAAGACCTCAGTTTTATATCAAAAGATTGGTAAGTGTGCATAAGGAATAATTCAATCACCTTTCATGATTCTCTGCTTTAACTGGTTACATTTAAAGATCCCTATAAGAAAACATTTAAAGGGTTTTTTTTTTTTTTTGCTTTCATTCCAAAACTACAAGTCCCAGAAACCAGAAAGGACTCTATCTCTTAAAAACAAACTCCTTCCAACACCTGAAGATTTTTTCAGAAAAATGTTCAACATTTTCAATAGTATGCAAGAACTATCTAAAGGAATAATTGCAGAAAAAAAGAAATTTTACTTCTATATTTGGTAAATACATAAATAGCAGGACAAACAAAAGAAATGGAATGTAACATAGAAAAAGACAAAGGTGCCGGGCGCAGTGGCTCATGCCTGTAATCCTAGCACTTTGGGAGGCTGAGGTGGGCGGATCACGAGGTCAGGAGTTCGAGACCAGTCTGGCCAACATGGTGAAACCCCTTCTCTACTAAAAAAAATACAAAAATTAGTCAGACGTGGTGGCGCACACCTGTAGTCCCAGCTACTCAGGAGGCTGAGGCAGGAGAATTGCTTGAACCCGGGAAGCGAAGGTTGCAGTGAGCTGAGATCTGGCCACTGCATTCCAGCCTGGGCGACAGAGTGAGATTCTGTCTCAGAAAAAAAAAAAAAGACAAAGGCACAAGTTTTAAAAAAGTACGGTAAACAAGAGAGAAGAACAAAAGAACTAGAATTAAAACCACACTGGACATAGAGAAAGGCAAATCCAACACTGGAAAACCGAATGACATGAAAAATAAACATTAAGAAAAATAAGCAGTGGTTAAAAATCATGTTTTGAAAAAGTTCCTACTGACATGGGAAATTGCTCATAGCATAATTTTTAGATAGTTTATTCATATTTTTAGAAAAAGTAACATATGCACATGGTACAACATTCAAAGGCAATAAGATGGTAAATATTGAAAAGTCTCCCTTACACCCTTTTCTGTCAGCCACCCATTCCTCTCCCCAGAAGCAACTACTGTTAACAGACTCTTCTGTTTCCTTCTAGGGACAGTCCATGTATACAAGCAGGTGGGTATGAAAATAATATAGGATACAAATGTATCCTATATAAATAATGTAGGATACAAAGATATATATGTGCATATATATATAAATATATCTAGATAGATACATGGATACACAGAGAAAGACATATCTATATATAATCTAATATCTAATATATATCTAATAAAATATAGGTATTACATATTTAATATATATCTATATATAGGTATATCTAATATATGTAATATAGATCTATAGATATAGATAGCTATATATTATATATTTATATATTAATGATATATAGATATTATATATATCTAATATATATAAAATCGGGCCTCAAAATTCAGTTGTAATACACACACACACACACAAAGGAAAAAAGGACAACAGTAAGTTTGTCAAATATTAGCAGTTGCTATCACTGGGAGGTAGCATTTCAGTGATTTTTATTTTTTCTTTATGCCTTTTCATATTTTCCAGATTCTATGTAGTAATCAAATATTGCTACAGTCAGAAAATATTTTAGACATCAGTGGTTCACTAGTTCAGTTAAATACAAATCTACAAGTGAAGAGTGTCACATATTTAGATGCCTATAATTTCTCAGAATTAGAAATATATATATTTATATATATATAAATGTGTTGTTTTTGGTAAAAAAAAAAAAAATGTTCTGTGTGTAGAACATTCAAGATACATTTTAAAGTCCTACCCAGAAAGACAAATCTGGAAATATTATAATGTATTTTTAATGTATTTGTAAATGTGCATATAATTATATACTCAATATAAAATGCCATACACAAATGTTAAATTATTGATCTTATTATAGATGTGCAGATGCAGAGGTAATTACAAAAATTTAACTTTAATATTGCCATCCTTCTCAGTATGTAATCAGCCTTTGTGTGTTGCTGTTCATATTCTAAGGCATGGTTTAAAAACTTTTCTTTTTTTATTTTTTTTTTCTTTTGAGATGGAGTCTCGCTCTGTCGCCCACGCTGGAGTGCAGTGGCGCAATCTTGGCTCACTGCAACTTCCGCCTGCTGGGTTCAAGCAATTCTCCTGCCTCAGCCTCCCGAGTAGCTGGCATTACAGGCACGTGCCACCACGCCCAGCTAATTTTTTGTATTTTTAGTAGAGACAGGATTTCACCACGCCAGGCAGGCTGGTCTCGAATTCCAGACCTCGTGATCTGCCCGCCTCGGCCTCCCAAACTGCTGGGATTACAGGCGTGAGCCATTGCACCCAGCCAGGAACTTTTCTTAGAAAGACAGGTAAATTGGTAATAAAATATCTAGAAAGCCTTAGGCAGCATTCTCAGGGCATTCAGTTCATCTACCCATCAGGCAGCCCCATGTTTCCACATTCCAGGACTCTGCTAGGTAAAGGGGATACAAAGATGAAGGAGGCAAAGTGACTACCTCAAGCAGCTCTCAAAGCAGGCACTATAAAAACTACTGCCAGCATTAAGGACAGTAACCAGTTTTCCTCAGAAGAACTGACACAACTCCACTCAGATCAAGACCGGAAGTGTGGCCTTGCTCTTATCCAAAGGCCCCATACAGGCCTCTGTGGGATGGCAGGCCTCCAGCCCAGCCTCTAGCAGGACCAAGTGCCCAACTCAAGCTGGCTTCCCTCCCTCAGCCTCATGAGCCCCTGAAAGGCAGGCTAGAGTGGTTAATGAGGTCCGATTTGTCCTTGAGCTAAGAAACATGAGTCCCTCAGTGTGAAAGGGAAAGGAAGGGGAGAGACAGACAGTCAAAACCTGAAGAGCCGTCCCCTCCCCTTTCACAGCGTACACCTGTGACTCCCCAACTCCTGATTGCTGTAACCAATCCAGTTGGGGGGCACTGGAAGGTCTCAGCCCACTCTTCCAAAACTACCTCACAATTCCACAGGTACCACCATTTCTGAGAAATGAATTTCAACCTAAGTCATTTGCATAGCACGATGTAGGAATGGGATAAATAATGGTGCTACTTCGCAGACAGCAAGTCAAATCACAGGTCCCTGGAGAGTATTTCTATTAAACACAAAGCTGGCCAGATAACAGGTCCAATCAGTTGTGGCAATTCCATCTTCCTGTTGCCACGCCCTTTTTAAAAACTGGCATACCACACACACAATGTGGTAATCGGTGTGGGAATTCAACAGTAAAGAACAGGGGCTGGGGGAACAGGGAACAGCAAAGGAAAAAGGGCCCCGCAGGACCTCGAACCTCATACCTTGTTTTGCTCAAGTTCAGATTTTGCTTCTTAGCCAGGGAAGCTTAGGAACCCCATGAGTTGCCACATTCTGAGTAGACCCCTCTCAAGGGCAAGCTCACTTTAGTGAAACTCATAAGATCTACATGTGAGTGGGCGTGTGGATGTGTGTGTGTGTGTGTGTGTGATCACACATACCCAAACACAAAGAATGCTAATGTATTCATTGACAGGGAAAACTCTGCTTCCTGTAAGCTCATCATGTAGAAGTCAAATAATAGAGTGACAGAGGAAACCTGCAATGTCTGCCTATTCAAATCTATTCCCTCTTACAAAATCACAAAATTTTACCTCTGGGAACCATTCATCACCCATGATGAGAACTTATAATTTAGATGGTTGGGTGGGCACATGTCCCAGGACTGGCCAGTCTCAGGGCTGAAACTCCTCAGTAATTAGTCGGATTGCTAAAGGGTAAGGGTATGAGCTGGAACACACTGAGGGCCATATCAAAGAGAGAGCATTGACTGAAAACAAAGCCCAACGGGAGAGCAGAAGGAAGAAATGGAGACAGCCACAGCCCGACAACATCACTATCTCTTGCAAACAAAAAGTCCTGATTAATAGATGACAGTTTTGATAGGGAAAATGGAACTGGCTAAGGAGAGTTTGTAATATGATTTGAATATTTAATAAGCATTAGTTGAAAGCATTTACACCAGGGCACGCCAGGGATCATCCTTAGGCATCTTGCTCTGACACCTAACCAAGCGCACCTGCCACTAACACAGTCTCTCTGAAACCATGCTCTTACATTCAATCCGTTCTGGCAGGACTGCAAGTCATTCTGTCTCTGCTCCATTATACAATAACTTTAAAAGTTAACTCTCAGAAAGCAATCACATTTCCCCTGTTCCCAAGTTCTTAAGAGGATGCATCACTTGGTCCCAAGTACTGAGAGTAATTGAAAACCACTTAATAGATTATAAAATTCTATGTTGCCCAAGAGAACTCAATTCCTCCAAATTAAATGCAATGAATTCATTCCAGTGAATTCTGGCATCAAAAAATCACTTACAGTAGCAAAATGACACACTGAATAGTTTCCAAGTATATATCTTTGACTATATCTTTGATGACATTTTCAATTATGGAGAACACATCACTCATACTTTAATAAAGATGAGTTCTTTAAACGCACATTATTTCGAACACAAGGAGTTGTTTATGCTCACCCCGATAAGAAATTCGGAGGACAAAAGTGCATGTTTGCAAATTTATCTCCTATTACAGCTACCTTTTATGCAAATGAAGGTTTCTTCCTTATAGGCACAAATCCTGTCTGTGGTTAGATTCTTTGAGGACCTCCCCTTAGTGCCACTTCCCAGCTTCTTGTCTTAATTAACCCAAGCCACAAAGAGAAGCAAGTAGTTCTCTCCCCAAACCTTTGTCATCACTTGTTTACACGTCTCCCCTACTAGACTTCAGATGATTTCATGACTAGTCTAGCACAGTGTCTAGCAGATGCTCTGTAAACATTAATCGAATGGATTTAATTAACTAAACTTGTCAGAATTTTACCAGAATATCTGGCTTGTGGCTTTTATGTCATTGTTTGGTTTCAAGCGTCAAGGAAGGTATTGGAAAGAAGTCTTAGAAATCTGGTGTGTGACTTCCCTTTAAGAAACAGTTTATGGTGCACAAGTTTTTAACCTTTGCGAAATGTATCCTGCAACCCTGGCTACAACTATCTGGATCAGGGGTTGGTGCTTGACCTACCTAAAGGTTTCAGCTCTGGACTGGGCATGAGAAAGACCATTGGCTTTCAAGGTGGTCAGGCATGACAGCTCAACCGCATAGGTGATAAACTGTACTGAACAGTGATTAGGCAACACAACAAGATTCTTTTGCAGTGCATTTGAATGCAACTCGTA
Organism: Gorilla gorilla gorilla; assembly: GCF_029281585.2. Taxonomy (NCBI): domain Eukaryota; kingdom Metazoa; phylum Chordata; class Mammalia; order Primates; family Hominidae; genus Gorilla; species Gorilla gorilla. The sequence continues at coordinate 98,926,172 of NC_073235.2, forward strand.
CAGAGAGACCTGTCATATAGGAGAAGGACAGCAAAAAAAAAAAAAAAAAAAAAAAGAGAAAGTAAAAACTGAAACTCTAAAGCAGGAGAGGCCAAGAATAAGCAAAAGCTATGAGGACACTAGGGAGAAAGGAGCATATACAACTGCAGAGAAAGAGGAGAAGGAAAAGACACAGAAAGAAGCTGAATAAGCATCGGGAAAGTATGACAGCCACTGTTATGTGACCTGAAACTTCCTCTACAATACAGTATGAAGACTCAGTTAATAAAAGGGTCACATTAAGAGATGGCTACTGTCTCTTAAAGTTTTCAGCTATCTTTACCTCTAGTAAAGAGCTGAGGTTCTCAGTTATCAAAATGGATATCAGAAATGTAGAAATGGGTTTTTACTGTTAAAATCTAAGATGTTCAAGACTTGTGAATTGACTAGAAATACTTCAGGGGCACCCCAGCATTCCATGATGGGCTATAACCTAGCATGTTCAGAAGGCTGGACTCAAGAACAGGACCCTAGGAGGGATACTGCACTCAGGCACAATTCAGATGGAAGATTCTGGTTGTCCAAGGCCAACTGTAAGTTTAACTGAATCCTGCCTTTATAATATAAAAACTTTATATTTGCCCCTAGTGAACCTCTTAAACAATGCAAGGAACACCTAAAAGGGCAAAGTCATAGACTCTATCAAACTTACAAAATAGGTTGTAGGTGTACTTTTGTGTCCTCTTACAAATAAAGATTTGCTTTCATGTCTGAGGGTGGGGGCATTGATAGGAGACTACAGTTTTCACCTACCTCTAACTAGTGGTGTATATTAGTTGTGGATATAGATTCAGGTGCCACCACACAGAAACCAAGAAGTAAGGTGGCCTGAACAGGAGCAATATTTATGTTTCACATTTAACAGTCAAGAGGTAAGCAATACACAGGAAGGGCTTCCACTTCTACTTCCAGGTGGCTGTTTGAAGTCTCACCATCTCCCAGTCAGCAGGAAGGAAGAAAGAGAAATGGCTAGATTTTCCCCCATTGGCTAGATTTCATCACATGATCATATCCAGCTTCACAGTCAGTGAGGAAACTCATCTCTATACCAGCAACTGAGGGGCAACTGAGTGGAATCATATTGTAAGACATCACTTGGGGGACCTCTTCTCTGGGCAACTCTCATCACCTGAGGGAATTCGAGTGAGGTCTTCTTCATAGCCTGGATGATTTTAATCCAAATGCAACTCATTGCTTAAGTAACACCAGTAAGAAATCCACTATGGGCCAGGCGCAGTGGCTCACACCTGTAATCTCAGCACTTTGGGAGGCTAAGATGGGTGGATCACTTGAGGTCAGGAGTTCAGGACCAGCCTGGCCAATATAGAAACCCTATCTCTACCAAAAATACAAAAATAAGCCAGGCTGTGGTGGTTGCCTGCCTGTAATCCCAGCTACTCAGGAGGCTGAGGCAGGAGAATTGCTTGAATCGGGGAGGTGGAGGTTGCAGTGGGCCGAGATCTCGCCAGTGCACTCCAGCCTGGATGACAGAGCAAGACTCCATCTCAAAAAAAAAAAAAGAAAAGAAGAAAAAGAAAAAAGAAATCCACTGATCTTACATAATACAGATGCTTACAAAAAGAAAAAAAAACACCAAAAAAATAGTCAAGGCTCTGAAAGATAGATAACTATTATATTAAACAAAAGCTGGATGACTTGAGGATAAACTACATCCTTGCTCCCAGCCTTCAGTCACTTTAATTAGAAATTCCTGAGTCACATGGGAAAGGTAGCTGCCCCATTCTACTTTGAAAAACCCCAAAACAGGTCATTGTAATAAGTAAAGCCACTGATTAAAAGATAAAATGTTTGTCAGTCTTCTGAACTGTTACTTTATTGGGACTGCCATAAGAAATATCACAGCCTGGGTGGCTTAAACAACAGAAATGTATTTTCCCACAGTTCTGGAGGCTGGAAGCCCACAGTCAAGGTGTTGGCACGGTTGGTTCCTTCTTGGGGCTGTGAGGGAAGAATCTGTTCTACCCTCACCTTGGCTTATAGGTGGCGGTCTTTCTCCTATGTCTCCTCACATAGTCTTCCCTCTGTGCATGTCTTTCTGCCCATATTTCCCCTTTTTATAAGGACACCAGTTATACTGGATTAGGGCCCACCCTAATGACCTCCTTTTAGCTTAATTACCTCTTTAACGAACCTATCTCCAGTTAAGGTCACATTCCAAGGTACAAGGGGTTGGCACTTCAACACATGAACTTTGCGGGGGACACAATCCAACCCCACAAACTTAGAAACCCTTTACATCTCAGACCAAATAGTAGGTACTCACTATGATAGTCATTTTATCCTCTTAAAAGCCTTTTTATTGGAAAATATAACAGATTTGGAAAATGCTAAGACATCAATCTACAGCATAGCAAATAATTATAAAGGAAACACGTGCATAACTGCAATCCAGGTCAAAAAATAGAGCACCAGTCAGCAGTCTGGGACCCCTGTATGCCCTTTCCTGGTCACACTCCCCTCCCTCCTCCAGGAGGTCTCACTATCGTTACTTTAAGGAAAATGACTTCTTTTCTTTCCTTCATGGTTTTACCACTTTTAAATGTATCCCAAACATAATACAGTTTGGTTTTTGAACTGCATGTGAGTGAAACGATATTGTAATACATTATTTAGAGTCTTCTTTCACTCAAGATATTTGTAAGATTCATCCATGTAATTACATTTTTAAATGGTTTCAAAGAATATTCCATTAACCTAAATCCAACTTAGCTGGTCAACACTACATTTTCTGATATTTGCCAGTCTTGCTCTTTTTTTTTTTTTTAACATCCCCACATCCTTCAATGTCTACATCAAAGTTATATCTACACATTGAAACTACTATGACTACAACTGACTTTATAGTTTTTATCTTACAAAATCACTTTTTGTTTAAAGCTCCTACATAGACAGATTATAACACAAGCAATTTTCTTCAGCAATGCCTCCACAGATATTTTCCCAGAAAAACTGAAAACGAAATGATACTCATAGCAAAGCATATTTACCAATCGACCCGATATGTTTCAGGCAATGCTATAATATTCTAAACTGAACTGGCCCATAGACCCTTTCTCCCAAAGTGTGTAAATGGCAAGGTAAAGGTGAAAGAGGGCATGATTCAGTGGTTGAAGGGGACAGGCATTTGCAGGGTCTGGCTGACAAGCTTCACTGATGAACACAGAATCTTCAATGTAACCTGCCAGCCTGTGCTGACTTTAGAGGCTTGACCAATTCTTGTTGGAGTTTCAACAGAGAATATTTGCTTCTTGATCGATTCAACTTGAAGTTTCCTCAGTGCTCTGACCTTGCCTACACAGGCTGGAACTGGACACTAGTTTGGTTAACTTATCTACCAGCCATATAAAGGTAGACTGACTGACTCTTTCACTTCATATTCTAAGCTTGGACTCTAATTCCTGCTTAGAAGTCTCCATCCAGACTTCATTTCCTAGTCCTGATGATCAGCTGTATTTTCTGATTGTAATTTAAATACAAGTTCGAACAGTGATGTGACTCCTCTACAAAATGAATCACAGTTGGGAAGTTGTTTTCCCTGTCATTCCAGATATATCTCTGTGAAGTAGAAATGAGCTAAGTAAAAAAAAAAAAAATTAAGAAACATGAAATTTTCATTGAAAATTCTTTAAGAAAACAGCTTTTCCTTTTAAAATTACTATTGCTTTTTAGTCTCTATAAATGTTATTAGGAATAAAGTGAAAGCCACCCTTATTTCTAATACTCAGAGACATTTTACCACATATCCTTCCAGACTTTCTTTTCCACTCATAAATACACAGGTAAAGGGATAACAAAAATGAGAACATGTTATAAATGCTATTTTGTGACTATCTTTATTGCCTTAAAAATATATTGCAGAGACCACCTTGTGGCAATAAATTTTTCCTTACAGTGTCATTTTACATGGCAAAATAGAATTCTATTGTAAGAATGTACTATAATTTATTAGGCATCTATTTAAATAATCTCTTTCAGGAAGATGTATACACGATCAATGAGAATATCCAATTCTTATCTTCTGCCTTAGCAGTTTGTTATAGCTTAAGACCAAATACAGTCAACTGGAAGAACTTTAGTTACAACCAAGAAAATTAATATAAAAAAGAATTTCTAATAAGATCAATAAAGATTTTAAACCTTTCATGCCTTATTGCTAGCATGTACACAAGACAGTGCCAAACATTCAAACTTCCAATTAGGATGAAATCTAAGTGTTTGTCTTTTTATCCAGTAAAAATTCCATTGCCTCCAAAGGCAACTAAGAAGTTAAATGAAATCCAAATGTTCCTCTCATCTCCATCACAACAGACCAGATAAATAGCTCCATAGGCTACATAAGTTTAGAAGAAGCCAAAGAAATGCAATACTTCAGGGACCAAAAGAATAAAAGTTTCACAACGAAAACAGCTAAGAGACACACCCACTTCATTTTATTAGGAAGAAACACAAACACACTTACAGCCAAGGACGCGGGCAGGAGAAAGTTAAGTGAAAAGAAATAGTAAGTAAATACTCTTTTTTGCAAACATTTGTATGAGACCTTAAAAGACCAAAAAAAGTCAAGCTATTGTTAAAAAGTGACAGTCTGTAGATAACACAACTATTTTGAATCACTCCGCTCTAGAAAATGGAAAGACTGATATTCATAGACATAACCTAGCAGAACTTGGCTTCTGTTTACTCTAAAACTCTATTCCAGATGATAATTCAAAATATACAAATGTCTGGATTTAACATGCTTCTTTATACGGGTATAATATAACTTTTCCCTGCGCATACTATATAAAGAAAGATTTAACATCTCTGCAGTTTCAGGTCATCTAAATATAGTATCTGATAACTTTGTTTAAATGGTAAACATGACTATTAATTTCTTTTAAGCTTAGATGTACAATAATTATTCCCTGATTTGAAAGAGAATCAATATGAATTGAAAATTACACTAAATTCTGAGGAAACAATAATATTCAGTCATGCATTTTTTTTTTTTTTTTTTTTTTTTTTTTTTTTTTTTTTGAGACGGAGTCTCGCTCTGTCGCCCAGGCTGGAGTGCAGTGGCGCGATCTTGGCTCACTGCAAGCTCCGCCTCCCGGGTCCACGCCATTCTCCTGCCTCAGCCTCCCGAGTAGCTGGGACTACAGGCGCCCGCTACCACGCCCGGCTAATTTTTTGTATTTCTAGTAGAGACGGGGTTTCACCGTGTCAGCCAGGATGGTCTCGATCTCCTGACCTCGAGATCCGCCCGCCCCGGCTTCCCAAAGTGCTGGGACTACAGGCGTGAGCCACCGCGCCCGGCCCAGTCATGCATTCTTTTCATAGGCCTCTGCAATCTGTCTTCAGGATCCAAATTTGCCTGGAGCTCTCCTCTCCAAGGTCATCAGCTGACCTTCTTCATATGCAATACTTCTTCATTTTATTTTCCTAGCGTTTCTTACTGTCAACTATCACTTCCTCAGCCTTCATGACAACATACCATCCTGAATCACTTCTCACCCTTCTCTACTTATCTGGGTTAATTCAAACATTACCCAGAGCCTATTAAGACAGCGCCACAGGACTAGGTCCTACAGGTAAAGAGGAAACAAGGCATGACCTGTCTTTGAAAAGAGAGATGCAGGGAACTAATATTTCAACCCAAAATGATAAGAATTATAATGCATGGCCAAGTTGACATGAGAGTACCAGGGAGAGATATTTAAGTTGTAAATCAAACTTAAAGCTTTATGGTCAAAGAAAGCTTCTTAAAGGCTGTGCAGCTGACCAATCAGGTTTGTGTGAGAAAACGTTTATATTCTCCCAACAAAGTGACCCTTAGGCCCTTGGCTGCCTGGAAATCCTTCTAAGTTTTCTCCTGGCAGCTTTCTGGTCCACTTTCATGACAACTATTTCTTACTTTCCCCATTCTCCTCAAAATTTCCACACAGCCTTTATCTGTCTCACTCACAGAAGATGACCTAGCCTCCATCTTCAGAGAAAACAGAGATATATTCATAGTCCATTAGCAAAGAAGCCTTACTATTAAAAGATAAAGTGCAGAGTCAGGAGCATGGTACAAAACAGTTCTTTTATTGTTCCCTAAATCACCAGCTCAACTCTTCACATAATCACCTTGAGAGGCCAAAGGAAGTCCTTCCTCTCTCCCTCTCCCTATGGTTCCTTAAGTGTCTTACCTCCTCTTCCTGAGCCTGAGGCTTCCTCTCATTCTTTCTCTGTGGCTGGCCAAGCATCTCCACCATTTGGTTCCATTAGATTTTACTTCCATGGAAAGGGATAGAGGCCAGAATGGCAGTGAGAGGGTGAATCCTTCCTCTTCAGTGAATCAGGGAAAGGAACTTCCAGATCTGGACTCAAAATGTCTCTGGCATTAAGGAAGCCTCTAGCAAAATAAAGTCCCTCTCAGTATAACCCTAGAACCCAGAAAGTCTCCAAATCTCCATCCCACCCGAGGAAAAATGTTTCCATTACCTAATCTGGATAAGGCCCCAGGGGGAGATGACTGTGCCCCAAGCCCCAGAAGGGGTGGGCGAGTAGGGCCAAAGGGAAAAATATCACATCTTTTCTCACAGGCTTTTGTGTTTTACTATAACTGCTTTCTAGGAATCAAATTTAAATGAGCTAGAGGCTAATAAATTATTTTTGCTAGTCACAAGAAAATGTATTTCACATGCAATTGCTCTTCTTCAGAAACACCATTTTGTTTGAATTCCACCCAACAGTATGCATTACATGTAGTAATTCTACTACATCTGAAGAGATTTTGGAACCAAGTTAATTGAAGTTGCAGGTTAACCAATAAAGGCAAAAACTTATCTATAACTTCCCTGTAACCTGTGGGTACTTGGCACTGAGACTCTTTCAAGTTCATTCATTCATTCATCAAATATACATGGAGCACCAGATACTGTGCTAGACCCTGGGCACACAGTAGAGAATAAAACAGATATGCATGCCACTGTTTAGAGACTACTGAGGAGACAGATAATAAGCAAGTAAGCAGAGCATTACAAATGGTAATAAGTGTTTGCCTTACACCCTTCAACAAAATTATACTTCCAGGCACTACCCCACTGCCATCAGGCTCCTCAGCAGGATGAAGCAGTGACCAAGAAAACATGGTAGAAAATTGCAGCAATTTGTTGGTCTAGGAGACATCTGCATTTAAACTCTGATTTGCGGAACAACAGTCCGTAGAAGTCTTCAGGCCAGTGGCTCACTAGACCAAAGAAAGCTTCTTATAGAATTGTATACTGAATCAAACTGATGCTCCACATACTAGGTAAGTTTTTAACCTAAAACACCATTAACTTGAGCCTCAGTAATATCCAATCCACACAAGCCTCAAAATATATTTATGTGCTAGTGTCACTTCCACCTAACCAATAAAAAACTCTTCAGTCAGTAAACTTGACATCTCACTCAAACAAAATAATACAGCCCCAAATGGCACAAAAGCCAAGAGGTTGTTTGCCAGGGAGGATAGCTCCCTGATATCTAGGATAGCGCTGGAGGGCTTCTCTTAAAAAGATTTTTGAATTATGATGGCAAAAAACAACTTGTGACTTACGCTCACTGGCTCATCATCGTATTGATGTTCTCACAGTCCTGGAATCTTGACAAATGGCTCAATGATCTCTGAAAAAACTGAAGAAACATCTACTAACTAAATGTTAGTAAAACTAAAACTCAGTTGAAGCCCTGAGACCTTAATCAAAGAATGAGGAGGATGGTCAAACAGCAGAATTTCCTTCACCTAGCCAAAATATGTGCCCCACCTCCCAGAAACTGGGCTTGAACAAAGGGGAGCAAACTACACCCTTAACCTGCTTTCTAAAATCACTGAGAACTGTCCCTTTCTCTCAGTAAGTCTTTTCTTATTCCAATTCCACTTTAATTTCCACCAGCTTCATCTTCCAGCATGCAATGGGTCTGGGGCTTTGATCCATAAGTCAATCATTGGGGAAGTTTAGCCTAGAAGAACAAAGAGCAGTAGGCTCTGCAGTGTGCAAAATTGTTGGCTTGCAAAATACTTATGTTTTCACATCATTACAGAATCAATTCCTGCCCTCATAAAAAGACCTGAACAAGAGACCAAAAAATCCCTGCACGGGACAACAGATCCACAGCCAATAAAGGCCAAGATAAAACACAGTTGGGTCCAGACTGCGCAACACTCTGCCCTCTACTTTAAAAGGCCAAAGGGGGATTGTCAAACCTTCAAGGTCGCCCAAAATACAGACACTGAGAATAAGGATAAATATGGCCTAAAATAGGAATGAACAGATTCCACTGAAGTAAGACTAAATAAGGAAGAAAAAACAAGCAATTTTTTTTCTGTTTGGACTGCTATAACAAATACCATAAACTGGGTAGATTATTAGCAACAGAAATGTATTTATCATCATTATGGAGGCGGGGAGGGGCAAGATCAAGTCCAAGATCAAGCAGGCAGATTTGGTGTCTGGTGAGGGCTCCTTTCTGATTCAGAGCTCCTTCTTGCTGGGTCCTTATGTGGTGGAAGGGACAAGGCAGCTGCATGGGGCCTGTTTTGTAAGGGTGCGAATCCTTTTCATGAGGGCTCCATTGTCATGACCTAATCACCTGCCAAAGGCCACCTCCTAATACCATCACATTGCAGGTTAGGTTTCAACATACGAATTGGTGGTGGGGGGACACAAACACTCAGATCACAGCACATAGGTCCTATCAAAACATCCTGCTGCATAAAAGACACAAGTGATATATAAAATTTTACTTTATGATAAGAGTACACTTCAGAAAAATGGGAAAAGAAAAAATTATTCAACTAAAGGTACAGTGACTTTAACTGCTTAGAAAAAAATATTTGTAGGCCCCATAAAAACAAACTCCAAAAGAATTAAAGAGTTAAGTATTTTTTAAAAAGAAAAGACAGCATCATATCACCTACTCTGAGCATCCTCCTTAAATGGCATTAGTGGTTTTCCATTGCTCTTACAACAAAGTATCAAAATCCTTAACAAGACTTACAAGTCCCCACAAGGTCTAGCTTCAAAATTCCTTTCCAGCCATTTCTTGACATAATCCTGCTTTATCTTTCTTGATCTCTGTGCATCAGCCACAATGGCATCTGCCAGGCCTGAAATGCCTTCCTCCACCACCTCCTTATGTGATTCAACTACAATCTTCCATCAAGGCCACTTCCACTGGAAATCCCTCCCAGACCTCCCCAAGCAGGTCAGTTAACCTCAGTAGACATTTTTATTTTACTATTTACCTCTCCTTCATAATACTTAGCACAGTTTTAATTTTATTTGTGCAAATTTAAAAGAAATTAAGGCCTATTTTCTTCTTTTTGCAGCTTCACTGAGGTATAATTGACAAATGAAAATTTTGTATATTTAAAGAGTAAATGATGTTTTGATATATGTATGCATTATAAAATGATTACCAAAATCAAGCCAATTAACATGTCCATCACCTCACATAATTACCTTGATTTTGTGGCGAGAATATGTAAGATCTATTCTCGTAGCAAATTTCAAGTATACAACATATTATTATTCACTATAGTCATCATGCTGTACAGTAAGTCTCCAGAATGTATTCATCTTATAACTAGAAGTGTGTACCCTTTGACCAATATCTCCCATTTTCTCCCATTCCTGACCCTTCTACTCTCTGTTTCTATGAGTTAACTTTCTTTAGCTTCCATTTATAAGTGAGATTATGCAGTATTTATCTTTCTGTGCCTGGCATATTTCACTTAGCATCATGTCCTTATTAAGGTCAATTTCCTACCAGACTGAAGCTCCAAATGTGTAAGGTATATTACTTTTTGCCTGGCAATTGTCTTAGCCCTGCCATATAAGAGACATTCAATGAACATCTGTGGGATTAAAGTACGTGGATGAAGAAATGAACTAAAACATAGACAATGGTGTAATCTTGGAGTGGAGATAGATATCCTAAGCATAACACAGAGGCAGAAACAATGAAGAAAAAGAAACTGTTACATCTGACTACCAAAAACTAAAAATCTCTATCAAAAATATTGTGAACGAACTTAAAAGGCAAATTGAAAACTATGGAAAAATACTTGCAGTATTCCTGATTAAGAGTTGATAGCCTTAAAAATTAGAGAGTTCTATAAATAACTAACTCCCACAAAATGTTCAAAGGACACAGATAAGCAAACTCATATAGAATAATAGAGTTTCTGAACATAAAAAGTTCAATACTAGTAGAAAATATTTAAGTTTTACATAAAAATGGTATTTTTTAACCTATTAAATTGAGACTTTTTAAAAATTATGTCTGGCAGGGTGCAGTGACTCATGTCTGTAATCCCAGCACTTTGGGAGCCCAAGGTGGGCGGATCACCTGAGGTCAGGAGTTCAAGACCAGCCTGACCAACATGGTGAAACCCCATCTCTACTAAACATACAAAATTAGCAGGGCGTGGTGGCACATTCCTGTAATCCCAGCTACTTGGGAGGTTGAGGCAGGAGAATTGCTTGAACCTGGGGGGCGGAGGCTGCAGTGAGCCAAGATTGCACCATTGCACTCCAGCCTGGGCAACAAGAGCAAAACTCCATCTCAAAAAAAAAAAAAAAGTATCATGTCCCAGTGTCAGAAGGAGTAAGCACCAAATTTCATATATTCCAAGTGTGAATATAAATTTGTAGAACTTCCCTGAAAGACAGTTTTGCAATGTGCACAAAAGGTATACAGCTTTTAATCCAGTAATTCCTCTTCCAACTCAGCCCAAGGGGAAAAAAAAATTCACTGGAGAGTTCCTAATAACTAATGAAAGACTGAAAACACAAATATCTAACAATAGAGGAAACAAGTTTTAGGACATAAGTAAAATAAAATGACATTAAAATCATGTGATAATATTTCATGGGAAAATACTGCTAATATAATGAGTGAAAAATGCAAGTTTAAAACTACTACAATTTTGATTTGCTTATGTAAAATATATGCATGTAGGGAAACAGAAGGCTGGGAAGATGTACTAAAATGTCAGTATCTGTTATTAGGTAGAGCATTTGTGTGATTTTTTTTTCTTTGTTTTATTTTACATTTTCTACAATGAAAATCTCTGTTTTGTAAGCAGAGAGAAACTAATAGCAAAAAATTAATAATACTTAACACGATTATAAAATATGCTTATGGCATGCCAAGCACCATATACTAAACACTTCACATATATTATTAATACTTTATTTATTCTGTAAGGTAGATACTAATCCTATGGAATAGGTACCATTATAATCCCCATTTAAAAGATGAATCAATGTAATTTAGTCAAAACAAAAAATATTCTTCATCCAGTAGTTTTCTTAAATCTGATTAAAGTTATTTTTCTAACATTTTCTAAACAGCAACCACTTAAAAGTTAAAAAATAACCAAGGCACTACTTCAATACCTAAAATCAGAGCTTTCAAACTCAGACAGGCTATGGGTTCAGATTCAGAGATAGAGAGAGAAAAGTAATGGAAGAAGCCTACAGTCAAATATTCACAGGTAGAACATTAATAAGTTAGGATTTTGTGCCACACCTCCTGGTTTCCTGATATAAGCAGAGTTGTGAATTTGGAGAGCTTTATATCAAACTCTACACCCTTTATAATTATAAAGAAAAATGTCCTTTCCAGGATATTATATGAGCATGAGCATACTTTTTGAAACAAAATGTTGCATTTCATAGCCTTCTTCATAGAAAACAACACCAGGTACTGCAACCATTTGAACGTGATTAATTCACCAAAGCTCTTTTTACCACTTGTTATTGTTTTAAGCATGTAGTCCCTTTTCCTTGATTCTAGCTGACATGTTGGCGTATCCCTTGTGTAAAATGGAATATTCTCAGCTTTCTGGACATGTAATCCCTGCTGGCTCTGATCCAGCTGATGAATCTGCCAGGTTGACAGCATTGTGCCTTTGAAGGCCTGTGTCTGCCACAGCGGCAATAACAGAAGATGATGCTTACCTGGCAAAGAATCACTTGAAAATACATTTGATGGGCAAAACTATCAGAAGCTACTTAAATCCTTACTTAGTTTAGCTGGGGCAGGCATTTAAAAAAACCTGTATGGAATTGTTTAATATACCAAATGGATTAGTAATGTGAACTTACCATTCAATGGACACCTACTCTATGCCAGGCACTATATTAGGCTCTTAATACATCATCTCATTAGAGTCTCACGACAACCCAGGGAGATAGAAATTAACCCTATTTTTACAATTATGGAACTCAAAAATCAGAGACTAAATAACTGCTACTAGGTTGCAGAACTAATAAGCAAGAGAGCTGGGATTCAAACTACATCTACCTAATTAGAAACACAATGTTCTTTTCACTACACCATACTGATGCCCTCTGCCAGCTCACAACACCCACAGTTCCCACTAGACCCTCCCACCTGAGTGAGCCAGTAAGATGCACCTGCAATCTGACATTGGCTTAAAGTATTTTCTTCAACAGCACATACACCAGCCCATCAGAGTCCTACCTGACATGTCCACCCTTCAGAAACACATGGGGATGTCTCAGCTAAAGGGAGGAGGTTCAATTCCTTCATCACCCCCAATATAAGTCAGACATCTAAGAAAGCTAGGAAACCCTGATATATATCAAGCTGCCATCAACATTATTGAAGCTAACGTTGGGCTAATGTGAGATAGCAACATCTGGAGTCCAGTTGATTACTACTCAGGGTTATGCAACAAGCCTGCAGTGTCATGGAACAGACGAGGCCCTACTGTGCTTAAGGAGCTCTAACAAAGTTAGGATGCAAACAACAGAGGCATGGCCCCAGCTAAAGCCTTTTCTCTTGGAGTTTTCTCTTCATGCTGAAGCATAACTTCGACATTTAGCCACCTTTAGAAAGAATACAGAAAGCAGAAAAAGGGGGAAAGGTTTTGAGCACTCTGGCTTATGGCTAGTAAAATGACTACAAAAATCATTTTTTGAAAATAATAGTCATTGTATTTGCATACATCTTAAATCTCACAAGGTACAGTGTGGGAAGGTCAATATTAAACAATTGTATTGAGCCAACAATGTACAATAAATATCTGAATTCCTTTCACTCTAAAAGGATTTTCCTAATTATGCTATTTAGTATCTGCAGGTACTTCACAAGATGAGTCTTTATCTCTCTACCAGTTCACTTGCAGAGAGGGACAGTCTCATGAAAATGATTTCCAGAGCTTCTCAAACCTAATTTGTATATGAATCACCTGGAGATGGTGTCAAAATGCAGATTTTGATTCAACAGGGCTGGATTAGGGCCTGAGAGTCTGTATTTCTATGAAGCACCCTGATGATGTTGCTGCTGCAGGGACCACCCTTTAACAGCAAAGGTCTCACTCTTGTTGCCCAGCTTGGAGTGCAATGGCGCGATCTCGGCTCACTGCAACCTCCACCTCCCAGGTTCAAGTGATTCTCCCGCCTCAGCCTCCCAAGTAGCTGGGATTACAGGTACCCACCACCATGCCCAGCTAATTTTTGTATTTTTAGTAGAGACGGGGTTTCACCATGTTAGCCAGGCTGGTCTCAAACTCCTGACCTCAGGTGATCTGCCCACCTCGGGCCTCCCAAAGTGCTGGGATTACAGGCCTGAGCCACTGTGCCCAGCCTTAACCACTGTTTCTTGTCTGAGATCTTCATATGCCCGCACTCCCTGTCCCTGTCCCAGGAAACTGAGCTTTAAAAAAAATCTTAATTGCATGTTCATTTTTTTGGATAATCTAAAAAATATATATTTTACCAGTTCAGTGACTTCTCATTTACAGAAATAATTGATACAATGTGTCCAGAAAATCAGTTTCTCAAGTCAGCTTTTCTCAAAGTGGACTCTGCAGACATTTCCTTGGTGGATCCACACAAATAATTTTCCCACAAAAAAGTCCATACTGTTGCAGGAAGTCAGGGACCCCGAACGGAGGGACTTGCTGAAGCCATGACAGAAGAACATAAATTGTGAAGATTTCATGGACATTTATCACTTCCCCAATCAATACTCTTATAATTTCCTATGCTTGTCTTTAACTTAATCTCTTAATCCTGTCATCTTCGTAAGCTGAGGATGTATGTCGCCTCAGGACCCTGTGATGATTGCATTAACTGCACAAATTGTTTGTAAAGCACGTGTGTTTGAACAATATGAAACCTGGGCACCTTGAAAAAAGAATAGGATAACAGTGATGTTCAGGGAACAAGGGAGATAACCATTAGGTCTGACTGCCTGGGAGCCAGGCAGGACAGAGCCACATTTCTCTTATTACCAAAAACGGGTAAGAGAAATATCGCTGAATTCTTTCCCCAGTAAGGAATATTAATAATTAACAGCCTTGGGAAAAGAATGCATTCCCAGAGGGGGCCTCTAAAATGGCCACTCTGGGGGTGTCTGCCTTATGCAGCTGCAGATAAGGGATGAAACACGCCCTGGCCTCCTGCAGTGCCCCCAGGCTTGCTAGGATTAGGAAATTCCAGCCTGGCGAATTCTAGTCAGACCTGCTCTCTGCTCTTGAACCCTGTTAAGATGTTTATCAATGACAATGCATGCACAGTGGGACATGGAACTTCATTAGTAATTCTAGTTTTGCCCTGACCTTGTGATCCCACCCTGACCTTCTGCCTTGTGATCTTTTGTTGCCCTTGAAGCATGTGATCTTTGTGACCCACACCCTATTCGTACACTCCCTCCTCTTTGAAAATTGCTAATAAAAACTTGCTGTTTTTTACGGCTCAGGAGGCATCACGGAACCTGCCGACATGTGATGTCTCCCCCGGCCACCTAGCTTTAAAATTTCTCTCTTTTGTACTCTTTCCCTTTATTTCTCAGACCGGCCGGCACTTAGGGAAAAATAGAAAAGAACCTATATTGAAATATCAGGGGCTGGTTCCCCTAATACATATAATGACTTCTTAGTTAGAGATTTGCCTTACCCAGCAGCACAGGCAACATCCAGCTACAGGGAAAGAACTGATGTCTTGGGATGGGCAAAGATTAGGAGGAAAGGTAGATTCTGAGACTCACAGAGCCTGATGTCCTACCCTGCACACCTCTAAAATAGTTTACCAAGTAAGTGGTCTGTGAGAACTTAGAGGCAATGAAAAGAGGCAATCAGTAGAAAACAGCAGGGTTTCACTAAGAATAAGTTATGCCAAACACGCTATTTCCTTTTGACAGGGTTAGGAGAATGGTGGGTATGACAACACTTTAGACAGCATATTTAGATGTCGGCATGGTATGAAGTCTCTTAAAACACTCTTGTGGCCAAGAATAGAGACATGCAGCCTAAATAATGATATGCTGAATAGATTCGCAGGTGGTTAAGCAGAATATCCAAAGACAATGAATTGGTGGAATAAATGTCAGTCTAGTAAAAGATTCCTTCATAGTTCCTTCCCTTTCCCAGCTTTAAACCCTCCCACCCTCCAACCAAGTTAGAAACAACAGCACAAGTGATACATACTAAATTTCTTACATGTACTTTAAATGTATAAAGAAGTAAAGCCACTTATACCAGAATTTTACAAAGAAGGAATTCAGTATACTTTACAGCACATTCTTTTGACAATATTTAAAATTTAATGATATTCTCCCTGTATGAGTTATTTATTGAAACTGTTTTCAATGGCATTTTCAGTAGCTAAAGCTTAAAAAGGGCTTGGAAATATAAAAGACAGGTAAAGTGGATACAGAGAAGCAATTTAGATATTGTCCAATTAAAATGTGGGAAAGATAATGGAAAATGAGCACAAGTAAACCCCAGCCTTATCACTGCATTTCCAAAATATACAAGAAGCAGGAGGGACAGAGCAGAAATACATGTAAGGAGGGCTGTCCCAAAGTATTTCTCCATCTTAGGCATCCATTCACAGAGGTTCCCAGGAGGCAGCACTCAGAATTTTTTATTCGAATCACAAATCAGAAAAGTACCAGCTTTGGCCGGGTTTGGTGGCTCACATCTGTTATCCCAGCACTTTGGTAGGCTGAGGCAGAAGGATCATTTGAGCCCAGGAGTTCAAGACTAGCCTCAGCAATATAGCAAGACCCTGTCTCTACAAAAAATTAAAAAATTAGCCAGGTGTGGTGAGGCACACCTGTAGTCCCAGCTGCTCGGAGGCCAAGGTGGAAGGATAGCTTGAGCCTGGGAGGTTGAGGCTGCAGTGAGCCATGAACGCACAATGTACTCCAGCCTGGGAGAGACCCTGTCTCAAAAATAAGAGAAAAGTACTAGCTTTGAGAAACACACCAGAAACCAGCCTGTTGATATGCTTATAATCTTCAGTGATTAAGAGGTATACACTTATTTCAGTTATCACTGAAACTATAAGAAGAACTTTCCATCAAACAATTGATGATATAAGAAAATTAGTTTGTGTAAAATGTCTAAACCACTTTTACTGCTTTATTATAAAATAAATGTTATAACTTTATCTTAGTCACATAAAAAATATTCATTCCTGGCTGGGCACGGTGGCTCACGCTTGTAATCCCAGCACTTTGGGAGGCCGAGGCAGGCGGATAACTTGAGGTCAGGAGTTTGAGACCAGCCTGGCCAACATGGCAAAACCCCGTCTCTACTAAAAATTGAAAAATTAGCCAGATGTGGTGGCGGACACCTGTAATCCCAGTTACCCAGGAGGCTGAGGCAGGAGAATCGCTTGAACCCAGGAGGCGGAGGTTGTAGTGAGCCGAGATCACACGACCACTGCACTCAAACTTGGGTGACAGAGTGAGACTCTATCTCAAAAAACAAAAACGAACAAACAAAATTCATTCCTGAATGCAAGAAAGTGCTCAAAGACTACAGGAGTCAAGTAAAGAACACAGGAACCAGCTTGAAAAGGCACCCACTGGCTAGATCTGAATAATTTGTGCATCTAAAAATATAATACTGATCATCAAGTATTAAATATAATACATTTAATTTAAAAATCCATGAATCCATATTAAGGGGGAGTGGAAGGATGTGAGGGAAGTTCTTGCAAAATGCTATCTATTAAATGAAAAAGGGATTACAGAATTAGAACACAATCCCTTTGCAATCTTCACTGTAATTAATTCAGGCAAGAATCACCTATGAATGCCTAGAAGTACCTGGGAAAATATTATTGGGGAATAGGATATTCACATGACCTCACACAGTATCATCCCAGAGACTATTTACTAATCACAAAAGGACACAGGTACTTGTATATGGGAAAGCTACAGTAGTTAACACTTAACCAAACAATCCCATTCCACAATCACCAGTAGCAGACATCCTGTGCCTTCTGATGGGAAGTAGTAGTGATATCACCTCAGCTGTCTTCTTGCCAAAAAAAGTGAATCTAAAAAATGGGAAACAGACAAATCCAGAATATAGAACATCCTATAACTGGTCTACACTCTTCAAATTAGTCATAATTTTAAAAAAAGGCAGGGGAATTTTTCCAGATTAAAATGAGATTAAGAGGCATGACAATCAAATGCAATGTGTGAAATTTTATTGCATCCTGGATCCTTAAAAAATGGGATAATTCAACATAAAATGTACATGAGATGATATTATTGAATTATGATTAATTACGAAGATTCAGCAACAGTAATAACCACAAAAACAATAATATTAGTAATGGTAGGAGAATGTCCTTATTCTCAGGAAGTGTGGAAGTATTCAGGCAGGATGTTTAATGGTATCTATAACTTATTTTTAAAAGCTTTCTAAATAAATATATCACATACATACAGAATCAAATGTGACAGAATGCAACAGATGGATCTTATGAGTGCTGCTTTTTCTTTTTATTTCAACTTTTTTTGCAGTTAGAAGTTTTTTTTAATTAAAAATTGAGGGTAAGAGGAAATATTTTTAATTTAAACATTCATTACTGTTTTTCCTTATTCCCTCTTAACCTTATTTTTTCTCATAAAAACTTATGTTCCTCAACCTCATGCCTCCTACTTAACTTATCCTTGGAGTTTGACAGCAATTAAAGTCATCTCCATCCTATACATTCAATATTCCAAATTTACATAGATTATAATTTAAAATTGAAAAATAAAATAGCATATCAAATAAAAGCCTAATAAGCAGTACAGTCTAGCAGACAATACATTAAAAGCTGAGTGGTAATTTGTTTCTATGCTTTGATTTTTTTTTTTTGAGGCAAGCAATTTAACTATTTCTTCACAGAGATAGTTAAACAGAGCCTAGCTAATAATGAATTTAATTAAACAGAAAAACCTTTTGGTAAAATTCACCACTCTCTTTTGCCCAATGCTCCCCACTAACTTCACAATGAAGTCCAACTTAACTAACTGCAAGGCCAGTGGCTGCAGTGACCCAACCCCTATCTTACTACATCTAAACATCACCTTTAACTCACCCACAAAATAGTCAGAAGCTATGCCAGAGATCAAGGAAAAAAATTACCAAAAGCTGCAGGTTAAATCAGTGAAAACTCAATCTAAATTTGGGGAATTTAATCTAAAATTGATGATGACAAAGCAGATGGCACACATATCCTCTTTCGGCATTTTGCCCAAAAAATAGGAAACCAAAGAAGAATTCTTATGCAACAAATGAACATGCTTTAGAGATGCTAAGTTTAAAAAAAAAATTTAACTTGACATGTTCTTTACTTTGTTTTCCCATATGTCCTTTGAAAGTAGGGAATAGATGAACAAATAGATTTAAAGTTCAGCTTCCTCATCTTTAAGACATATTTCTAGTGGATACAGACTGCTTTAACCATATTAACCACCAATTTCACAAAACTAGTGAAAAATCTCTGAATAACTTCCTAGTCACTTTTCATCTTTGCTTCTTGACCAAAAACTGAGTTCTGCTAAAAAGTGCTTTCAAAAATTGTAATGAACCTTAACAATTAACTGGCTGAAATTAACAAGTAAAGAAACCAAAACCCAAAATAAAGTTATCTTTCTTTATTCAAAAATAATAATTGTCTATAAAATAATAAAGAATAATTGTGGATTTAAATGTTTCATTATAGCTATCAATGGCAAATAATGTATAGTACGTGCGAATAGTCACAATACTAGGTTACTTTCCCTACTTTCAAACTCAAGCAGTTTAAAACATTAGTAAATTATTTCCACTTTTGTATATGTTTCAGCTTTTGTTTTTCTTTAGGCTAGTAAAAACTTTATCATTTGTTTACCTCAGCCAATTACCAGGAAACAACTTTTTAAATTACATAGGCATTTTAGAATTCTCACCTCTGCATCAAATCCATATGCTAAGAATATCTTGCCAAATAAATGAATTGCTTCTAGCGATGACCCATTTTAAAAGGAAAAAAAAAACTAACTAAAATTTTTGCAAGGGAAATTAAATTACTCTAATGGACTACTTACCTCAAAACCTACTTACGCTTTATCTACATTAAAACCATTCTAAGAAACAGTGTAAATGGTTGTTCCATTAATAATTTTGCTTTTTCAAAAATAAAAAAAAAAAAAAGAACCCAGATGTTATGGTGCTGTAATATCTATGGTCTCCACATATTTAGGTCTGCGCCTTTTACTGCTTTAAATAGTAGAATTTTTCTGAAGTAAAATAAGCATTGCTTACAAGTTCTTCATGCATTAATAAACTAAAAAGCAATAGCTACTCTTGTCATTAGAAAAATATCTTCATAATTAAAAACTAACATTTATTGAGCATATTATATATACCAGAAACTATACTTTTCTTTTTTTTTTTTTTTTTTTTTGAAATGGAATCTCGTTCTTGCTGCCCAGGCTGGAGTGCAGTGGCACGATCTTGGCTCACTGCAACCTCTGCCTCTCCGGGGTCAAGTGATTC
Organism: Gorilla gorilla gorilla; assembly: GCF_029281585.2. Classification (NCBI taxonomy): domain Eukaryota; kingdom Metazoa; phylum Chordata; class Mammalia; order Primates; family Hominidae; genus Gorilla; species Gorilla gorilla. The sequence goes on from NC_073235.2 coordinate 98,946,048, forward strand.
TCCTGCCTCAGCCTCCTGAGTAGCCAGGACTACAGGTGCCAGCCACCACACCCAGCTAATTTTTTTGTGTGTGTGTATTTTTGGTAGAGATGCGGTTTCAGCATGTTGGCCAGGCTGGTCTCAAACTCCTGGCCTCAAAGTGATCTGCCTTCCTCAGCCTCAGAAACTATACTTTCTATGTATTACCCAATTTTCGAGACAACTCTCTGAGGTAGATAAAATTATTACCACATTTTAGAGAAGAGGAAACTAAGATTCCGAGGAATTAAGTAACTCTGGCAGATTGCTAGGCATTCCCCAAAATCTAATCTCTCCTTCTTTCCTAGTAACAGCATTTTAGCTGGGTACATGACCATCCATGGAGAGAAAACACCTGCCTGCCCCCGACTGAGTGTAGGCATAGTCATAAGATTAAATTCTCACTGATGAAATGTTAGTGGAAGTAACATGCCATTTCCACATCTTGTGCTTCTCTCCGTTCTCACAGACTGGGGTACAAATGTGGATGAGGCATCTCTGACCGCACAGATGACAAGGGATGGCAGAGCAACAAAATACAAGAAATGGGCAGTGCTGTCCATCCTGACCCACCTGTTTCCCTTAAGTAGAAATAAGAGAGAAATAACAGAAAGAATGTTAAGACAAAAATAAGCTTCTGTCTTTATTGGGCCACTGTGCTTTGGAGGAGTGCCTATTATAGCAGCTTAGCTCATATCTAAACAATCATAGAAACTGGTGCCAGAAGTGGTGTGCTGATGTTACATAAATATAAAATATGAAGCGTTGGTTTGGCAGTTGGGTCCCTCAAAACAAGAAAGCAGATGTTGCTAACTGAAAAAGGTCATAAACTGGTGACCCTTGTTTATCACAGTAAAATGCCTGCCAAACCTGTCACCTGAGACTCCCTTGAAGGCAGGTGGAATCACATGCCTATAGAGCCTATTGCCCTAGGGAAAGTAGATGATGGAAAGCGCAGGAATTAGATATTTCTCTGATTCCAGATGTTCAACCAGAATTAATTATCTAACGCTGATATGGGCCATTATCACAAAGAAATCCTGGAAATAATTATGTTCTTTGGCAAAAGTCATAGTCTTCTTTATCTTCTACAATAAAAATTTCAGTAGTAGGATGTCTTAATAAATCTGTTTCTAGATTAATTTCATTCCTCCCTAATGGGAATTAAACTGAAAGCACTAAATAAAGTCTTCTCACATTTTGGAAATTAAGAAATGGAATATTTTATCTTAAAGCTTGAAAGAAAATATTTTAATCATGTTATCCAGTAAATATTTTAATCACAGTTATCCAGTAAATCTTTCATTTTACTTTAACCTTACACATATCTAAAAATAAAGCAATTAATAAATATAATATTTCAAACATATTTCCTAGAAACATTGAATTGTTCTAATTGAAGGGTTTGCATATTTTGCTACATTTGTTCTCTCTTTATTACCTTTTCATTTCCAAATTTTTTCAAGGATCCATTAAAACCTCATAACATGAAGTTGTGTGTCTGTTTCTTTTTAAAAATGTGGGAAAAAAGTCATTAGGACACTCAAATATATATCTAAATTAAAATCCTCTATGTTATGATAGTTACTTCTGTATTCCCATTATATGAAACCTTACTTCCTAAAAGCATCTCAGTCAATGCAGCCAACTTAAAAACTCAAACAGTACTTAGTTTCACCCACTCCTATCTACTACAAAATGGAGACCTGAAGTGTGAGTAAAATACATGGGGGAAAATAAAAAGCCTAACAAAGCACTAAGCCAAAAACTAGGAAATACAGACAGCCCCTTACTTATGACAGGTGAGCTTACTTATGATTTTTCAATTTTACCATGGGTTTATCAGGACATAACCCCATCATAAATCCAGAAGCATCTGGACTTAACCATGGTTTGACTTACAATTTTTCAGCTTTACAATGGCGTGAAAGCAACATGCATTCAGTTGAAACCGTACTTTAGATTCTGAACTCTGATCTTTTCCTGGCCTAGCAATATACAATGTGATACTCTTGCAATGCTGGGTAGTGCAGTAAGCCACAGATCCTAGTCAGCCACACAATCGCAAGGGTAAAAAACCAATACTTACTAACTTCTTGAAGAGCACTACGCCCACTAAACCATCAACAAGTATAGATACTCCAGGGTCCCCTACCAGCTACTCTCGAGCCTCATCAGGAGACAGAGAAATTGATAACCCGGTCGCTGTAGCATCCCCAGCATCCACAATTAATTTTAGTTCAATGCTTCAAACATCCCAGGTCCAGGGTGCTTTCAGCTGTGTATGTTAATTGTGAATGCCCATATAACCACCCTGTTTTTTACTTTCAGTGCAGTATTCACTAAATTACACGAGATGTTCACAGCTTTATTATAAAATAGGCTCTGGCTGGGAAAGGCGGCTCATGCCTGAAATCTCAGCACTTTGGGAGGCCAGGGAGGAGAATCACTTGAGGCCAGGAGTTCAAGACCAGCCTGGGCAACATAGTGAGACCCCATCTCTCCAAAAACTTTGAAAAAAGAAATAGCTAGGCATGATGGTACACATCTGTAACCTTGGCTACTCAGGAGGCTGAGGCAGGAGGCTCACTTGAGCCCAGGAGTTCGAGGTTATAATGAGCTATGATTGTGCCACTGCACTCCAGCCTGGGTGACAGAGTGAGACACTGTCTCTAAACTAAACTAAACTAAACTAAAATAAAATAAAATAAAATAAAATAAAATAGGCTTTGTGTCTCAAGCATCAACTTCTCCTTGACAAATAAATACCATAAAGAAGAAAATGACTTCCGTCTACTTTTTCCATATGATACTTTTTTATGCTTCTCTATTCTGCACACATATATTTTTCCCTTGAGAAACCTTAATTTTGTCATATTATTTATCTTCCTGCTAAGACAGGGAAAGTTTACAAATAAAGCTACTAGATCATAACATCAGTTCCATCACTAGGGGGACCCTCTATATGAGACTTCCCAGGACCCCCGATTTGTGCCTATTGTCCCAGTGTAATTATCATACTCAAAGATGTACCAGGCTGTAGGATAAATTATAATGAACACACTATCTCTCATAAATGAGCTGTGTGAACTTAAGCAAGTTACAAAACTTCTTTAGGACTCAGTTTCTTCTGTGACCAAATGAGAATAACACCTATATGTGAAGGCACATGGAGAAGTGCTATATAAACCCAAGTTATTACTAATAAGGACACAAGAACCAGGCATGGTGGCACGTGCCTGTAGTCCCAGCTACTTGGGAAGCTGAGGTAGGAGAATGCCTGAACCCAGGAGTTCAAGCCTATAATGCGCTATGATCACACCTGTGAATAGCCAACGCACTCTAGCCTGGACAACACAGCAATATCTTGTTTCTGAAAATAAAAGACACAAGAGATATCCAAATGCATTTTCAGAAGGCGGCGCTGGCACTGTTACCCTTTAGCTTGCTTTTATGGTTCTAAAAGTCTCAATAGATATGACTGCAAACACAGAAAGTCATTAAACGTTGTAAGGTCCTGTTTTCTTAACTATAAAATAAAATGGATACACTAGATGATCCTTATGGTACTTTACAACACGAGAAATGTAATTACCATAATCATTTTAGTCAATTATCTCAGATTATAATGAACATATCATTTATATTGCACCTATCAAACCAGCTACCCTCTGAATTCACAAATTTATCGACGTCAGAGTCATAAATCAAGCTTGCAAACTTATCTTGTTGGGCAGCACAGTATTTTATTGAAATGTTTAAATTATTTGCTCAACTATCACAGGGACAGAAACCCAAACACTGCATGTTCTCACTCATAGGTGAGAATTAAACAATGAGAACACTTGAGACACAGGGTGGGGAACATCACACCCTGGGGCCTGTCATGGGGTGGGGGGTAGGGGGAGGGATAGCATTAGGAGAAATACCTAATGTAAATGACGAGTTGATGGGTGCAGCAAACCAACATGGCACATGTATACCTATGTAGCAAACCTGCATGTTGTGCACATGTACCCTAGAACTTAAAGTATAATTTAAAAATAGAAATAAATAAATTATTTGCTCACTTCTCAAAATAAAAAGATTTCACATAAAAATTATTATTTCTGATTTTTCTTGAAAAATTGGCATATCTAGCTAGTATCATAGGACAATAACCAGCAACAGCCAGTAGAAGCTGTCCCTTTAGAAAGTGCATGTGAGGTCCAGTTTGCCAGACTCTTCACCCCATTTGCTTAACGGACTTATGTTACCTGCTTGTGCAGTGCAGGTATTTGAGTTTGTTTCCCTGATGTTCAAAGAACATATGGCCACTCACATCTATCTCAATGACTAAAACTGTAACTTTCTTTCCCTAAATATATTTCCCCAATAACCTACTAATTTATCAATGAAATTTAGACTATGAAATGCTGTGTTAATTGCTTATTCAAAAGAACTACAATACTTCTTATCCTTATACTCTTCCTTTAGACAAAAATAATAACAAAGCACAGCAGTTTAAGGATTCAACTAGGAATCAGAAGTCAGATTACATTTAATTTTGTAATGTACTCATTTCCTAATCCCTGACATGGCTTTGTGTCATTTAAAATTGTTTAAACTTTATCACTTTAAACACAAGAGAACAAGTGAGGTAATGTCTAATGTTTGGGAATAAACAGCAAACAATACTTAGTTGTGTCTACTGAAGAATGTATCAAAAATAACAAAATCTGAGCAAATCATTAAGTTTACTGGCCTATTAAAAAATTATCAAGTTGAGGCCGGGCGCAGTGGCTCACACCTCTAATCCCAGCACTTTGGGAGGCCAAGGCGGGTGGATCACTTGAGGTCAGGAGTTTGAGACCAGCCTGGCCAACATGGTGAAACCCCAAGTCTACTAAAAATACAAAAATTAGCCGGGCGTGCTGGCAGTTACCTGTAATCCCAGCTACTCAGGAGGCTGAGGCACGAGAGGCATGGGAAGCGGAGGTTGCAGTGAGCCGAGATCATGCTACTGCACTCCGGCCTGGGCAATGGGATGAGATTCTGTCTCAAAAAAAAAAAAAAAAAAAAATCAATTATCAACTTGGGTATTTCTGTAGATGCTTCCATACGAAGCAAAAATAAACCAATCATACACCCAAAAGAATTGAAAGCAAGGTCACAAAGAGATGTTTGTACACCTATGTTCATAGCAGCATTAATCACAATAGCTAAAAGGTAGAAGCAACCCAAGAATCCATCAAGGAATGAATGAACAAAAAAAATGTGGTATATGCATACAATGAAATATTTCAGTCTTACAAAGGAAGGAAATTCTGACACATACTACAACATGGAAGAATCTTGAGGGCATTATGTTAAGTGAAATAAGCCAGTCACAAAATGACAAATACTGTATGAGTCCACTTATATGAGGTAGCAAGAGCAATCAGATTCAGAAATTCAGAGACAAAAAGTAGCGTAGTGACTGCCAAGGACTGATGGAAGAGGGACACAGGGAGTTTTGTTTAATGGGTACAGGGTTTCAGAAGTTTTTGTTTTGTGTTTTTTGAGACAGGATTTCACTGTGTTGCCTAAGTTGGAGTGCAGTGGCATGATCTCGGCTCACTGTAACCTCCAGCTCTTGGACTCAAGCGATCTTCCCACCTCAGCCTCTCAAGTAGCTGGGATGACAGGCGTGTGCCACCATGCTTGGCTAATTTTTAAAATTTTTGTACAGACAAAGTCATACTGTATTGCCCAGGTTTGTCTCAAACTCATGGGCTCAGGCGATCTACTCACCTCAGCCTCCCAAAGTGCTGGGATTACAGGCAAGAGCCACCATGCCCCAGAGTTTCAGTTTTGCAAGATGAAAGAGTTCTAGAGATTGGTTGCATAACAGTGTGAATGTACTTAACATTACTGAATTGTACATTTAAAAATAGTTTAAGATAGCAAATTTTATGGTATATGTTACAATAGACTAAATGTTTGTGCTTGCCCCCTCCAAATTCATGTTGAAACCCTACTCCCAATGTGATGGTATTTGGAGGTGGGGACTTTGGGAGGTAATTAGGTCACGAGGGTAGAGCCTTCATGACTGCGATTAGTATCCTTATAAGAAGTGGCCACAGAGTTAGCTAGCTCCCTTTTTGCCATGTGTCTACACAGCCACAAGACAGCTGTCTATAAGCCAGAAAGAGGGCCCTCACCAAGAACCCAACCCTGCTGGCACTCTGATCTTGGTTGTCCAACCTCCTGAACTGTGAGAAGTAAATATCTGTTGTTTAAGCAACCCAGTTTATGGTATTCCATTATAGCAGTCAGAGCTGACTAAGACATGTATTTTACCAAATTAAAAATCTTTTAAAATCTACACATGGACTTTTCTTTAAGTATGTACCTATGGGAGAAGAGGGGTGGAAAAACAGATGACAAAGATGAGAGATGCGATAATACAAACCATGTTTCAAGATCTAAAAAAGAAAACAATCAAATAAAACATCAGGAGAGTGGCAGGCAGTTTTATAATTCAGTAAGAGGGGAAAACACTTTCAGAATGACCGAATAAAGACCCCCAGAAATTTGTTTCTCCATAAAAGCAATAAGAATGCTGACCAAAAAAAAAAAAAATGTCAAAATCAACTTTTTCACAACTCTGGAAATCAAAAATAGGCTTAGAACATTATGAAGATGATTTACTCAAGAAAAATATCTGAGTCTCAGTAAGGACAGTGTGCTTTATTTTTTTTAATTTTTTGCCCTATTTCCATCACTCTCTCCCCAGCATCACAGGACCCTTGAAAACCCAGATCCTTGTAGCCATGGTAACTATGGAAAACAGCACTCTGGCAGAGTGCATGGACAAGGGAGCAAACAGGTCTGGAGCTCCTCAAAAAGGCCCTAACCGAGAAAATTATCACTATATGACCTGGCAGTTAGCTGGAAAAGCCCTATTCTCAGGACTTGTCTTAATAGGACCTGACTCAGTGCCCACTCAATGGGAAAAGCCGTATCCCCACAGCATGTGTTGAAAACAATCAGCTGCAATTGCCGAACACTGCGGATGCCTCGGCAGCAATACCAGCTGTGGCAAACAAGAGGCTGGTGAAACAGAACAGTTCGACAAGAAAAAGAAATAAAAGGCATCCAACTCATAAATGAAGAAGTAAAATGATCTCTGTTTGCAGGTAACATAATCATATACATAGAAAACCCTACAGACTCAACAACAACAAAAAAAAAACAGTGAGAAATAATAAACAGCTAGACAGGATGGTGCATGCCTGTAATCCCTGCTACTTGGGAGACTGAGGCAAGAGGATTGCCTAAACCCAGGAGTTCAAGACTAGCCTGGGCAACACAGTGGGATCCCCATTTCAAAAAAAAAGTTCCAGGATACAAAATCAACATTATAAAATCACTGGTGTTTCTATACACAACCAACAAACTAGCCAAAAAGGAAATTAAGAGAATAATCCCATTTACAATAGCGACAAAAAGAACAAAATACTTGGCCAGGCACGATGGCTCACGTCTGTAATCCCAGCACTTTAGGAGGCTGAGGCGGGCAAATCACTTGAGGTCAGGAGTTCAAAACCAGCCTGGCCAACATGGTGAAACCCCGTGTCCACTAAAAATACAAAAATTAGCTGGGCGTGGTGGTATGCACCCGTAATCCCAGCTACTCAGGAGGCTGAGGCAGGAGAATTGCCTGAACTCAGGAGGCAGAGGTTGCGGTGAGCAGAGATAGCACCACTACACTCCAGTGTGGGCGATAGAGTGAGACTCTGTCTCAAGAAGGAAAAAAAAAAGAATAAAATACTTAGGAATAAACTTAACCAAAGAGGTGAAAGACTTGTACATCAAAAATTATAAAATATCGATGAAGAAAATTAAAGATACAGACAAATAAAAAGACATCCATGTTCATGGACTGGAAGAATTAATAACATTAAAATGTCCACTCTACACAAAATGATCTACAGATTCAATGAAATTCCTATCAAAATTCCAATGGCATCCTTTACAGAAATTTTAAAATATCCTAAAAATTACACAGAACCACAGAACACTAATAGCTAAAGCAATCTTGAGCAAAAAGAGCAACACTAAAGGCACCACATTTCCTAATTTTAAAGCATATTACCAAGTTACATTAATCAAAACAGTATGGTACCAGCATAAAAACAGACATATAGCCTAAAGGAACTGAATAAAAAGCCAAGAAATTAATCTACTCATTTACAGTCATCTGATCTTTGACAAGAATGCCAAGAACACATCACAGGGAAAGGATAGTCATTTAAATACATGGTGTTGGGAAAACTAAATATCCACATGCTGAGGTGAAAGGATTGCTGCTTGAGCCCAGGACTTCAAGCTTACAGTGAGCTATGATCATACCACTATACTCCAGCCTGGGTAACAGAGCAAGGCCTTGTCTCAAAAAAAAAAAAAAAAAAAAAAAGGCAAAGATCCCGAACAGCCATTTTGCAAAAAAAGAAATACAATTGGCCAACATACGTATGAAAAAATGCTTAACATCACTAACCACCAGAGAAATGCAAATCAAAACCACAATAAGATATCACCTCACACTTTTTAGAATAGCTATTATCAAAAAGAAATATTGGCAAGAATTTGGAGAAAATGGAACTCTGGTACACTTAGTGAGAATGTAAACTGGTACAGTCATTGTGCAAAACAATATGGAAGTTCCTCAAGAAATTAAAAATAGAATTACCATATGATCTAACAATCTCATTTCTGGGTATATAACCCAAGGAAATGAAATTAGTATCTCAAAAAGACATCTGCACTCCCATGTTCAAAGCAGCATTATTCATAATATCCAAGGTATGGAAACAGTCAAATGTCCATCAATACATGAATGAAGAAAATATGGTGTATGTATATAGAAATATACACACAGTCATGAGCCACATAATTACATTTAACATAGACAATGGGCTGCATAGATGACAGCTGTATTAGTCCATTTCGCATTGCCATAAAGGAATACATAAGACTGGGTAATTTATAAAGAAAATAAGTTTATTTAGCTCATGGTTCTGCAGGCTGCACAAATAGCACCAATATATGCTTGGCTTCTGGTGAGGCCTCAGGAAACTTTTACTCATGGTGGGAGGCTAAGCAGGAGCAGGTGTGTCACATGGCGAGAGGAAGCAAGAGAGCTGCCAAGCTCTTTTAAACAACCACCTCTTGCATGAACTAACAGAGCAATAACTCACTCATCACCAACGGGAGGGCACCAAGCCGTTTATGAGGGATCCACCCCCTCATAAATGAGTGGGACCCAAACCTCCCACTAGGCCCTATCTCCAACATTGGGGATCACATTTCAACATGAGATTTGGAGGGAACAAATATCTAAACTATATTAACGGTGGTCTCATAAGATTATAACATCATATTTTTACTATACCTTTTCAGTGTTTATATATGTTTAGATAGACAAATACTTACCATTGTGTTATAATTGTCTACAGTATTCAGTACAAATCTGCTGTACAGGTTTGTACCCCAAGAGCAATAAGCTATACCATATATACCATATAGCCTAAGTGTGTAGTAGGCTATACCATCTAAGTTTGTGTACATACATACTTTGATGTTCACACAATGACTAAATTGCCTAATGACACATTTCATAGAAATTATCCCCATCATTAAGTGATGCATGACTGTACATGTATGTACAATGAAATATTATTTAGTCTTAAAAAAGAAGGAAATCCTGCCATTTGTGACAACATGAATGGACCTGGAAGACATTATGCTAAGTGAAATAGTCCAGAAAGACAAGTACTGCATGATCTCACTTATATGTGGAATCGAAAACAGTCCAACTCAGACGCACAGAGTAGAACAGTGGTTGCCAGGAATTGGGAAGGTGGGGAAAATGGGGATATATTCGTCAAACATACAAAGTTTCAGTTATGCAAGATGAATAGGTTCAAGAAATCTAACATACCACATGATATCTATAGTTGGCAACACTAATTGTATACTTCAAATTTGCTAAGATGATAGATCTTAAGTGTTCTCACCACAAAAAAAAAGATAACCATGTGAGATAACAAATGTTAACAAGCATTGTGGTGATCATTTCACAATGTATACACATATCAAAACACCAAATTATACACATTATAAATATATAATTTCTATTTGTCAGTTATAACCCAATAAAGCTGGAAAAAGGTTTATTAGAAAAAAAGGAAATGGATGTAGAAATAAAAATAAACCATTGGATTCATCAGTCAATCTAGTTTTCAATCATCTAAGAATAAAAATGTTTTCCACTTATACAGGAAGGAAAATGGCTGAAGACTCTTCAACAAAGTTATGATACATCAAATATTTCAAAATGATGCAAATAACGGATTTTATCAAGGCAAGTGTAAGAAGAAGGAAAAGAGATAATGATAGGCTAGAACTTATTAGGGACATATTTGAATCTCAGAATCAGTATTTACAAGGTGGATATGTTCCAGGTTCATATACATCACATGTGGAGAAGCTGGTTGCATTCACAGAATGTTGCCCAATTGGAATATATATGCCTTCAAAACCAGAAAAATATAAGGAAAAAATTAGGTGTGCTGTGCTTAAGTTTTTATTATAACTTCTAATTATGTTGTTTTTCCACTATACCTTTATTTTTACTTTTGCAAATTAGTCATTTTATTAAAAAGTCATTTATTAAATTTTACTAAATATAATAATGTTAGTCATCTATTTAAGGCTTTGATATTAACAAAGAAAAAGGGTCTATTAGACCTGATGTTGGGGGAAAGACTGGCAAAAAGAAAAAATTTAAAAGAAAGATCTGGGGAATGAGATGTCCATATAGGTCTTTGCAAAGCTCTGACATATTCCTTAGGCTCTAGAACGCCACATGTATGTACTCATACCCAAGACATACCTAAGAAGGCTCTAATCTCTGGCTCACCTTGAGGATGTGTGCAAGCAGTAAGTGAAGGCTAAGGCAGAATTGTGAACTGTCTTGCTGATTGTTGAAGGTATGCCCCCAACATGTACACAGAGTTCTCAGCAATGACTGAGATTTACTAGTCCAAGGCAATTAAGGAAATCTCTTTCAACCATCAGCTGACCACTAATATAACCAAACAGAGACTCCAGTAGCTACATATGACAAAGAATACAGACTACAGAATTCATTCTGAAGTCAATAAATAAACAACAACAAAGAGCAACAATACCACATCCTGGGGAGGGAGAACAATCTATGTCACATTATCTTACTTGAAATGTCCACTTTTCAACAGACTTACAAGACATACAAATAAACAGTAAAGCATGGCCCATTCACAGGAAATAAAGCAGGCAATCAAAAAATCCTAGGTGTTGGACATATCAGACCAAGACTTTACATAGGCTATGTAGTAGGTTCAAATTACTAAAGGAAATCATGTCTAAAGAATTAAAGTACAGTATAAAAATGATGCTTCACCAAAGAATATCAATATAAAGAAAAAAGCTTTAAAGGACCAAAAAGAAAATGTGGAGTGGAAAAATACAGTAATTGAAATGAATAATTCACTAGAGGGGTTCAATAGTAGATTTGAACAGGCATAAAAAAGAATCAGTGTACTTGAAGATATATCAACTGAGGTTATGCTGTCTTAGGAATAGAAAGAAAAAGAACAAAGAAAAATTAACAGAGCTTCAGAAACCTGTGAAACACCCACAAGCAAAGCAACATATGCACACTGGGAGTTCCAGGAAAAGAGGAAAGAAATTGAAAGAATATTTTTAAGATTAGTGGCCATACACTTCTTGAATTTGATGAAAACCATTATCTATGTATCCAGGAGGCTCAAACAAACTCCAAACAGGATAAACTAAAAAAGATTCACACCAAGGTACATCATAGTCAAAATGTCAAAACACAAAGAGAGAAACGAAAGCAGTATGAAAAAAATATTCCAGCATGTACAGGGAACCTGAATAAAAATAACAGTTGATTTCTCATGAGAAACCAAGGATGCCAAAAGGCAGTAGTATAACAATTCAAAGTGCTGAAAGAAAAGGTCAACCAAGACTTCTATAACTGGAAAAACTATCCTTCAAAAAATGAAGGCAAAATTAAGCCATTCTCAAATAAGCAAAACTTGAGAGAATCTGTCACCATCACATCCTACAAGAAATACTAAAAGGAGTCCTTGAGGCTGAAATAAAAACGACACCAAACATTAACTCAAAGCCACACAGAAACAGAGTATTGGTAAAGCTATCTACACAGAGAAGATAAATATATTTATATTTATCACCCTTTCTTTTTATCTAATTTAAATGACAATTGCATAAAGCAATTATTTAAAAAGTGTAGTCACGGGTTTATAATGTATAAAGATGTAATCTGTATTACAATGAGAGCAAAGTGAAGTATTGGAGTGAAGTTTTATATACTTCTGAATTTAAGTTGATTAATCTGAACTAGGTTGTTTTAAGTAAAGAAGTTAATTGTAATCCCCAGAGCAACTACTAAGAAAATAACTCAAAAAATATCATAACAGTAACATCAGGAATTATGGAGTAAACACCTATGAAAATCTCCTCCTCCAGAAAAATATCAACAAGAGAATTAAAATGGTACACTGGAAAATATATATTTAACACAAGATAAGACAGTAATGGAACTCAGGAACTCTTCTACAAGACAAGTAGAAGACATGTAGAAAACAAACAGGAAAGAGACAGACATAAATGCTACTTGATTATCAGTAATTACATTAAATGTTTAAGTAAATTAAACAATCCAGTCAAATGGCAGAAATTGGCAGAAAATACTTTTTAAGTGATCCAACTATATGCTGTCTACAAGAGATACTGTATAATCAGAGATAAAAATAGAATAAAAATTTTAAGTCGAAAAATATATATACCATGTGTTATGGGATGAATTGCCCTCCTACAAAAAAACTTCATATATTGAAGTACTAACCCCAAGTAGTTCAAAATGTAACTAAATTTGGAGATACAACCTGTAAGAAGTAATTAAGTTAAAATGAGGCCATTGGTATAGACCTTAATCTAATCTGACAGGTGTCCTTATAAGAAGAGGAAATTCTGACACACAGATAGACACCAGGGACATACATGCACAGAGGAAAGCCTATATGAGAACACAGCAAGAAGGTGACCACCTGAAGCCATGGAGAGAAGCCTCAGAAGAAACCAAACTTGCCAACACCTTGATCTTATACTTCCAGCCTCCAGAATTGCAAGAAAATAAATTTCTGTTGTGTAAGTCACCCATAGTGTGGTACTTTCTATGACAGCCCTGGCAAACCAATACAACATGATAACAGCAACCAAAAAAAGAGTTGGAGTGATAATATTAGTATCAGACAAAATAGACTTTAAGACAAAAATTGTTACTTAAGACAAAGAAGGATATTCTGTAATGATAAAAAGGATCAATTGAAAAGGAAAACATAATGATTATAAACATATACGCACTTAACAACAAGGCAGCAAAATACATGGACAAAAACTGACAAAGCTAAAGGGAGAAATGGACAACAATAGTCAGAGACATCAATATCCCACTTTTCCTCATGGATAAAACAACTAAAGATCAACAAGGACAGTTATAACACCAAAAGCACAAGGAACCATTTTTTAAAAGGTAAGTTGGATTTCATTAAATTTATAAACTTTTCTGCTTCAAAAGACACTATCAATAAAGTGAAAAAACAATCTACAAAACAGAAGAAAATATTTGCAAGGCATATATCTCTTAAGGGTCTAGTATCCATAATACAAGGAAGTCTTAAAACTCAACAATAAAAAGACAACTCTATTTTTTAAATTAGCAAAGAATTTGAATAGACAATTCCTCAAAGAAGATAAATAGTTAAATAACCAATAAGCACATGAAAAAATGTTCAACATCATTGGTCATTATGGAAATACAAACGAAAACCTTAAAGAAACACAACTTCACACCCGCTACAATGGCAAAAAAAAAAAAAAGTGGGAAAGAGGTGGAGAAACTGGAGCTCTCATACATCATTGATTAGAATATAAAATGTTGCACCTACTTTCTGTTAATCAGGTCCTCAAAACACAGATTTACCATATGGCCCACAATTTTACTCCTAGGTATATATATGCAAAAGAACTAAAAACATACATCCACACAAAAACTTTTACATAAATGTTCATAGCAGCATTATTCATAATAGCCGAAAAATGAGACCACCCTCATTGTCCATCAACTGATGGATGGATAAACAAAATGAACAAAACTCATGCAGTGAAATATTTGGTCATTTAAAGGAGTGAAGTAGTGACACATGCTACAACATTCATAAACCTTAGAAATATTATGCTAAGTGAAAGATGCAGTCACAAAAGACTTCATATTATACGATTTCATTCATACAAAATGTCCAGAATAGGCAAATCTAGAGTAGTGGTTGATAAGAGTTTGGGAGCAGGAAAAACGGGAAGTAACTACTAATGGGTATGTAGTTTCTATTTAGAGGTGATGAAAAGGTTCAGGAATTAGATAGTGGTGATGGTTGCATACTGTTGTGAATGTACTAAAAAGTACTGAATTGACTGGGCATGATGGCTCACACCTGTAATTCCAGCACTTTGGGAGGCCAAGACAGGAGAATCACTTGAGGTCAGGAGTTCAAGACCAGCCTGGCCAACACGGCAAAACCCTATCTCTACTAAAAATACAAAAATAGCTGGGCACGGTGGCATGTGCCTGTAGTCCCAGCTACTCAGGAGGCTGAGGCATGAGAATCACTTGAACCTGGGAGGCAGACATTGCAGTGAGCCGAGGTCACACCACTGAACTCCAGCCTGGACGATACAGTGAGACTCTATCTCAAAAAAATAAAAAATAAAAGATAAAAATAATAAGTACTGAATTATACACCTTAACATTGTGAATTTTATGGTATGTGAACTATATCTCAATAAAGCTGTTTTTTAAAATTTAGTTAGGAAAATGAACACCTACAGATAGACTTCCAAGATAGAAAATAAACTTTATTTTGTCTTAAAATCAGTTCAGGTCAAGAAACATTCATTGATTTGGACTATGATAGATGCTAGGGATGTAAAGATAAATAAACCATGGATGGGCGCGGTGGCTCATGCCTGTAATCCCAGCACTCTGTGAGGACAAGGCAGGTGGATCACGAGGTCAGGAGATCGAGACCATCCTGGCTAACACGGTGAAACCCTATCTCTACTAAAAATACAAAAAATTAGCCGGGAGTGGTGGTGGGAGCCTGTAGTCCCAGCTACTCAGGAGGCTGAGGCAGGAGAATGGTGTGAACCCAGGAGGCGGAGCTTGCAGTGAGCTGAGACTGTGCCACTGCACTCCAGCCTGGGTGACATAGTGAGATTCCATCTCGAAAAATAATAATAATAATAATAATAAATTATCCTTACCCTGAAGAAATTTAGTCTTTAACAAATACAATAAGTAGCAAATCATTAGGAAGAATTTTGGTTTCTTCGCCTGGTTTTCACTCTCAAAATATGTAATTTTACCACAACAAACTTCAGTTGAAAATCCAGCAAAATTCGATTTCAGTAGCCACCAAATTCAATAACCAGATGCTGAAGATAAACTAACTCAAATTCTAGCTACGGTTACACTTCTCTTCTAGCACAAGAAGGTTCCAGTTATGGTCCAGCATCCTTGCCCTGACTGCCTTGTTGCAGTGTGTGATCCTAGCTTGAGGATGCCAAGTACTTTCTGTTTCTGTATTTCCTTGCCCTTGCCTCAACACCTGCTTACTGTTTTTACAAAACCTGGATTTTATTCCTTTAGGCACCTAACCCTTTCTTCAAACACCACTGAGGTTCTTCAGATTATCACAGATTTTAAATCAGGCCATCAAAGCATATACAGCTCCCTTCTTTTACGTCTTTTTATTTCATTTTCTTGGTAGAGATCCATAACACCTGTGTCTGGTGCCCTGCACTGAAGAAGCCAGGTATCAAAACCACCTCATACAATCAGTTGATCCAGAACAGGTACTGCGAACCAGACACAGACACCACAACAGCACATGAATTTCGTTTGGCATGAGCTGTTCTGAAAACAGTATATTTAACCAATAAATTACACCCAAGAGATGTTTTACATACAAACTTACATGTAATTAAGTTTAGCTTCACTTGAAAAATCTGAAGATTTGGCCATGGTGGGTCCAAATTCCCATGTGGCAACAATAAGGTGAGCCAAGTGGGGACACTGCCTTTCCTTTTGATGAAGTGTGTCTCTCCATGATCCTCACCACTCCACAAGGCTACCATGCACAACACATCCAGCTGGTTTCATTTATGACCTGTTGGCTCTGGAGGTACTGGAGTTTGAGACAAGTCCATGTCCAGGGAGTTAGAAGTTGTGTCCAATCATAAAGCGATCTCTTCGTTTAGGGTCGTATTGCCATGCTCCTCTATTTATGACAACCTCTCCTAGTTTCTCATGCCAACAACTGCTTCTTCTTCCCGTAATCACCAATCCTAAATATCACCTACATACCTGAAGTACCCCAGAGAACTCCTGCAGAGGTATCTTCCGGCCTGGCAAGCTCCTATATGAAGTAGCAAAATTCCAGACCACATGGCAGAAGGCACTGAGGATCTCATCCATAGACTGATGAAATCTTCATTTCCACACTTACTTCTCTTTGAAGATAAATACTCCTAAATTTCTGAGTTCTGATGATTTAAAACGATGTTTCTCAAACTTTACTGTGCATCCAACATATGTGAGGATCTTTTAAAAATGCAGATTCAAATTCAATAAGTCTGGTGTGGAGCCTGAGATTCTGCATTTCCAACAAGCTCCCTGGTGATCCTGATGCTGCCTGGACTGTGGACCACACTTTGAATAGCAAGGAGTTAGAAGACTTACGAAGGAAGAAAGTTCTGAGATGAGAATTATCTGAATGAACTAGGTCTCCAAGACTTGACTTTCTGACATTTTAAAAGTCCAAAATGTTAATCTTTTAGTATCCTGTGTCAATTAATATCTGATCTATACAAATAACAACCCTTCATAATGGTCCATGAAGAAGAAATAGATGGTTCCTTTAGCCATTAGGCACTGGTTATTGAATATTCACTATGTGATCAATACTGGGCATTACACAGGGGCATCTGCCAAGTTTCCATATATTTAGAGTGCTTAAAATCTAGTTGGCAAGAAGACTAACGGAAAACAATAACTAGTGTACCACCTAAAACAGCAGATGATTAAGATTTTAATTGCTACAAATGAGTGATTCCCAAGAGGGTAGCATATCAGCATCTGGGTGGAAGGCTAAACACACTGTCTCCCAACTCCTCCTATAAGATACTTACTCCACCCTTACTCTTACTGTCAATCACTGACAAGGGAAACTACACTGAATTCCAGGAATGGCATATTCTTCAGAAGGATGAGGTGGGAAAAATGACAAAAACCACTGTTTTTAAATTGCATACAGAAGGGCAATGGAGACCTGGGGCCTGAAAGAGTAAGTAGAAGTGGTGGGCATTCCAGGTGGGAGTTGCTTCCTGTGGTAAAAGTACTGAGGTGGAGATGAGTCTAGGGTATTTATGGGACAGGAAGAAGACCTGTCTAATTAAAGTAAACTAGAGTGTCCCACTCACCATCACCCTATTTTTAGTGGAGGAAGCATGGAAACTATCTCCTAAAAACCTGATGACCACCTGTTAAAAACACTGAAGAGATATTTCTTTACAGAAAGGCTAAACTAGTTTACCTCTCAGATCCTTTCCAATTTTTCCTCAAGTGCAGAACAAAATTCTGATTCTTCTCCAACCCATAATTCTAAATTGAATCACTTGTCTTGCCTGCTGTTGACCATGGCAGACAAGTGAAGAGAATGTGGATGTGTAAAACTCCCTATAAATTAAAAAAAAAAAACCTAAATCACTGCATTAGGTTAAGCATTCCATTGCTGCTTAGCATCCCCAGTTCTCTAAGACTGTTCTCATAGGGCTATTTTCAACTCTGTCATCAATCATCTTTGTTACTCTTCCCTGAACCCTTTCCAAATTATCCTCATCCCTCTTATATAGGCAAGTGATGAATTACACTTCAGGTTTTCCCTGAGCACTCCATCTAAAAGAAGTCTCAGTTACACAACATTCTCTGCCAAAGCCCACCTTGACAAAGCACTTAATGTAATTCCAGCTAGGTTTTTTCATTTGTTGCTTATGAAATATTTAAAATATACATTTAGAAGTTCATATTGTTAAGAAGTTAATATAACAGTAGCCCATATACCAAATATTACTTCCTTAATTTATGGTCAATGTGGACATCTAACTCTCTAATAAAAAAAATTCATAGTCTAAGATTGTGGCATATGGTTTTACTTGCTAATAATTTTCCCTTCCTTGTTTGTCTTTGCCATGATTCACTGTGGCCTAAGTATATTACTGAGGTATACCATACATACCAACACCCAGATTTAACAAACATTAATATTTTTGCCTTATTTGTTTTGCAATTATATACTTATTTATTTATTCATATCTGTGTGGCCTGTTTTCCATTAGATTCTGTCTTATCTGGACAGAGCCATGTCTGATTATTAACCTCTTTTATACCCATTACTTAGCATAGAGCCTGGCATATAAGGTTCAATGAATAATGCATGAATGACTTTTGTCCTAGTATTAAATAAGGGCCATCACAATGGATGACTTATTAAACAAAAGACAATGATTCCATCTTTATTAAAAGTCCAAAGAGGGGAAAAAGGAAATGAGTCTTTATTGAAGAATGGGGCTTACATTTAAATGCATGCTATCGCTGGATATCGGACATTAGGATGAGTTAGTTGAGCAAGGTACAGAACTTCCCTTCCCTAGGGGCTCCTTTCCCTTGTTCCCTGAATAGCGCATATATCTACCTAGGTAACAGTGATACAGAAGATGAGCTCTTCAAGCTCGTGTAGCTTAGAGATGCCAACTCAATGGCTTAAAGAAGGAGAGAACAAAGGAGGAGAAGGAGAAAGAGAAGAGAGGAAAAAACGGAGGGAGGAAGGGGTGGGGGCCTATATGGAGGGTATCCAAGACCACTATAAGACCAGAAGAAATCATTCATTTCTTCTAGATTATGCCAATGGCAATATAGATTATGTCCTGAAAACCTTTGAGTATGAAGTCCATTTGGATGAAATGAAGTGAAGCCTAAGGCAAAAACTTAAGAAAGGTCATATCCAACTGTCAGAGAAATCTGACAGTTTTCTCTACCTCCTTCAGCCTGTACTCCCTGCCACCCAATATCTTCATGCAAAATCCTAAAAGTCTGGGTCCCTCCTGCCATGGTTCTCTACATGCTCTCAAATACCAAATATACACTTGTGTCTACTCCCCATCAAAACTTACCGGGTCTAAGTTCTATTACTTTGAGCTCTTATTCTTCTAGCAGGTCACTGAGAGATACTATGCTTATGATATAAATGGCTGTCTATTACTGAAAATATCACTTCCTTAATTTACAGTCAATGTGAACTTCCAACTCTCTAATAAAAAATTTCATAGTCTAAGATTGTGGCATATTGTTTTATTTGTTAATAATTCTCCCTTCCCTCTCTGTCCTTGCCACGGTTCACCACAGGCTAAGCACATGACTTAGGTATACCACTTGATATAACACAAATCATTTCTAATCACTGTCATAAGGAAATGTTTTTCTCGCTCCACAGATAAAATATTACACAAACACCTTTCCACTATGCAGCTAGCATACGTCAGCTTGGGGAAGCAGTCTTACACTCACTGCCCATCACTTTGCACCGCAAACTCACAGACACAGGGGCCACAGTTTGGTTGAATCCATAGTTTCCACTGTTTCTTTTTGTATTTCCTCAAGATCAGAGAGTATTACGTCTTCTACATGAAGTGGGTAGCATGTGGATTGGCTTCTTTCTAAGTACAACTCCTTTTCTTCATGAAGCCATCACCTTATCTGTACCTGAGCCCAGTACCCTGTCAGTTCTGTCCCCTGAGCAACTTTTCCACTCTCATGAATAATGGTTAACCAAAAAACAAAAACAAACAAAAAAAAACTCTTCCTATAGCAGAAGTTTTCAGTGACAAATGAACAAAAGCATCACCGAGCACTCATTTCTGAACAAATGCCAAAAGCTGATTCATTCTCTGCATGACATCGGTGGTTTCATCCAACCATAAAGTGAAATATCTGCTAGCGTGCACTTGATAGTAATCGCTCTTCCACACTCCACTCCACTGATATTATGCCACAGCCAACCATGTTATTTGACAAAGGAGTTTTGTCAATAACTTCTGGTTTCTCTCTAAGGATAATGTTTGTCTTTAACTTTCCAGCTGATTTTCCAAGTGTCTCTTCAATAATATGACTCATACTTATTTTGCTACAAGGATCCTTTAATGATGCTAATAGAATTATAATCTCTTACCTACCTTTAGCCATATAATACATTAATTTTATAAAGGAAAGCATTATTGTGTGCTTGTCCTAGAAAACTTCAATAGTATAACAGAGAAGCCACTGTGCTTTGTTCGAAAATGACACAAAAACATCCATGGCTTCATGCCACTATTGGACAAAGTTTCATAACAGGCAACGATTACGGATTCATTTGGTCCTAATGGGGATAGCAAGTCCAATAAAAAATAGTTTTGAGATAGTCACTGTCATATTTCCATTTGCACTTTTCAATTTCAGCTACTGTTCTGAAATTGTCACTCTCAGAGATTCCTTTGTCTCTATACATACATATTCCCATTTTATATGCAGTGGGATTCAGTTCTCTAAGTATGTTTATGGTATTCTGAAATGTAGCATTTACAGTACTATTTTCATCACTATTTTTACACTTCAATGAACTACTTTTGAACCACTTATCTAGTTTTGTGAAATGGGAATACAATTTAAGAACAGCAAAAACAAAAAATATTCTTTTAACAAATAAAAAATAAGTAAATGATATAAAAATTATATTAACAAACATGAAGTGGACCATTAACAAAATGTAAGCTATACGCACTCACCAGTGCAGTCTTTGCAGCACAAACACAATCTTAAATATAATAAGTTTTAAGAACATAAGGGGATGTCTGCTGAAATCATAATTAAATGGCCTATCTCAAGGCCCTACATGCTTTGCAACACCCATACCACCCTTCTGGTCTCATTTCTGACTTCCCCCTTGTCATTCCACCCCATCATGCTGATCTTGCAAATCTTTGAACATATCCAAACACATTCTTTTCTCAGGGCCTTTGCACTGGCCATCCTGCAACTCTATCCCTCAGGTATTTGTATTAAGCAACTTCTCTTACCTTCTGTTAACTCTTTGCTTAAGGTCTCTTTCTCCATGAAGCCTACACAACCACACTTACCCCGTCCTACTTTCTCTTTCTTCCAAAGCACTCATCTCCTTCTAGCATCATATATAATTTAGTTATTTGGTTTATTATCTGTCTCCCACCTCCCACCTGCCTGCCCCCAACAGAATGAAAACTCTACAAGGTCAGAGATCTTTGTTTTATTCATTGATATATTCCCAGCACCTAGATCAGAGACTAACCCACAGATGGAGCTCAATACATATTACTTGAATGAACAAATAAATGAATGGATGAATGAATTAAATTTTTTCATTGCTTTTCCCTTCTAACCACCAAACTGCCTATGGATCTTACTTTGAGAATTAAAAAGAAAATGATAAGCCAGCAGAGGTTTTTAAGCAAAAGAATTATATCAATAGAATGGTATTAAAATAGACAAGGTCGGGAGATGATTTAAAGTTTGGAGAGGCTAGATCCAAAGAGTTTAGTTAAAAAGTCAACCAATGAAAGAGATAAGGAAGGGATAAATTTCCAATTACCAGGACTTCTTAAGTGGTTTATTTCAAACCTACAATTCACATATCCATAGACACATTATCAATGTTTATCTATACATACATTGCATACACACACATACACATATACGTTGAACAAGACTAGAAGAAGCTAAGGACATCTCTCCATCATATGGATATAATACATATACAAGCTTATCACTTGAGTCATAGTTAGAATAGCCACAAATCCTAGTTTTCCTGGCACAGTCTCAGTTTATACTTGTTGATCTAATGCCCCTTCCAGTTAGTACCATATTTTACTCTCAAAAGTGTCCTTGTCTGGATTTTTTAAAATTACATAGTCATCCTACTTATAGAAAAGATACATAGGCCGGTCACGGTGGCTCACACCTGTAATCCCAACACTTTGGGAGGCCGAGGAGGGTGGATCATTTGTCAGGAGTTCAAGACCAGCCTGGCCAACATGGTGAAATCCTGTCTCTACTAAAAACACAAAAATTTGCTGATGGTAGTGGTGCGTGCCTGTAATCCCAGCTACTTGGGAGACGGAGGCACGAGAATCGCTTAAACCCAGGAGGCAGAGGATGCGGTGAGCCAAGATTGCACCACTGCACTCCAGTCTGGGCAACGGAGTGAGACCCTGTCTCAAAAAATAAATAAATAAATAAATTTCTTCTTATTTAGACATGCTGACCAAGCTTTTGAGGACTTCAGTGGAGTGAGTTTGGGAAAGGTGACAGCCATAATTAATTATAACATCCACTGACCAACATAGTAAGTGAGCTGTGTTAACAAACACACAATTCTTTGGTAAAGGAGCATAGCAACTACTGCAGAAGCAAATGCCACAAGCTTCATATATCTAAGTTGGGTAAAGAACCCAAACCCTTGCCAGGTCACCTGCACAATCTCAAACCCCCAAGAGAATTTTCATGTGGTGAACAGACACAACAGTTCTCCCTCCCTGCGACCCCTCTGTATGAAAAGCTGAGACCCAAACCAAACACTGGAGACACAAGGGAGTACAGAAAACAAAAGCCCTCCTATTATCCTCATGGCCCTGAGAGCTTGGAAACTAAGAGAATGTGGAATCAAGTCTTCACAACAACACTTGTGTTCTGGAATCTCAGTAAATATCCAAGATCTCGACCAGACACTAGATCTTGAAACTTGCATTCCTACCTCTAAGAGCCATGGTAACCATTAGGCCTGCAAACAGGTTTTGTAGAAACTGCTCTCCCAAATCACAGGATTTGTCCCAATTAGTGTCAGCTCTAGATATATGGACAGGTGTTAATTCATATTGGGCTTGAAGACAATAATATGGGCTTACAGCCACGGCAGACGCTTAGTAACTTAAGAATAAAACTATTTTATTCACTATGTGTGTAAATAGATGACAAGCAATTATCTCATTCTCCTATCTTCCTTCCTCCTATTTCATTTTTTCTTATATATTTTTCAGGTTTAAATTTTTCTGATTTTCTAGCTTTGCATTTAATAAATAAAAGACTTAAATAAGGCAAGACTCAAAATCTGGTGTCGGAAGAGGGGTGATGAAAAAAAATTCAGGATTCCTTAATATCTAGGGTGACCAGATAATTATCACCCAAACCAGGACACTTTTACATGTGAAAGGGGGTGCTTTTGATAATTAAGATAAACCAACAGGAGTAAACTGGCACTGTCACAAGCAAAGCAGGGCATCTGGTCACCTTTCTAATCTCTCATTCATATCCTGATACAAAAGGCATCCTGTGTATAATGAAGCAACCTCTGCCTCTGTTAAATCAATCAAACTTCAAACATAGTCCTCCCTCTTTCAGGCCAGGCCTGGCTTTTGATAACAGAGCTGGAAAGGTTTTCACCCAATGCTGCCATTCCCTGTCCAACACACCAAGCAAAACTGGTTCCAGTTTTTCCCAAGAAAGCAGTCAGCAATGCACAAGAATGTGGATCCAGGCCAGGCCCACAGCAAGCCCCAGGCGAGAAGCCTCTGGTTTCTCTTAAAGGAACACTTCACAACAGAGAAAGCCACCTGGTTAGAGGTTACACAGATACCAACCATAGAGACTTAACAAGCATTTTGAATGCAAGATCATTTCATTGATGTGTAGGCACATATTAAAACTGGGAAGATCCCAAAAGCCACCTCTCCTGCAAAACACATTCATCTAGGAGAAAACGCCAAAGCATCTGTCCTCAACTATAGGTAACAACCTTGGTTTCTTTGCCTTTGGCTGAAATCAGTGTTGCAAAAGCCTTTTAAAAGAGTAAGAAAATATAGGTTTTTCTCCCAAGATCACATTGCTCAAGTGAAACAGAACCAGTGCTTACTTTTATTTTTTGTCTCCTGTTCAGAGGGGTCAAACATTGCTCATAATCTTCATTAAATTTAGTCCTGTGGCTGGCAAATGTTAATTTACTGGAATATTTTCCTTCGCATTCATAAAGAGGGAAAACTAGCTTTGTGATCTGGTTGCAATCTACACAACACATAGATAATCCACAACAGTGGTAGGCGCAGAAAAGCTCCAGCTGGTTTATCTCAAATGTTCAGAATGATTTTGATTTCTTTACCGACACCACAGTCATTCATAAAGATTCATTGCCAAATGTTGCCCAATACCGTGATAGAGGCGATGGTGAAGCGAATGTCTTAGGCTGGGAAATCATCATGGTGCCCAAACCTCAGAGTCTGCGGCCAAATGCTGGGGATTTGGAAACCACCTGTCACGGAGATGGTGAAGGAAACTGGATTCAAACTAATGAAGACTAAAGTCTTTCCAGCCAGAAGACGGTTTGAGTCCAAAGGGCCATTTATATACAAGAGCTAAGACAGGTGCAACTGATTTTTCCCCAGAAGCAGCACGATTATTTTTAAGTTCAAAGACATTTTTGTTAATAAACTGCTTCACATAACCACATCGAAGCCAAAATGTGCCAATGAAATAATCAAAACAAATAGCTCAATTGGGACTTTTTGAATGTTCAACAAAAAGAAAAATTAAAGCTGGTTAGACTGCTGGATAGTAACGTTACAGTGTCTCCTTTAAGAGATCAAAATGTCTTTGCCACCCTCCACCCCACCCTACCCCACCTCTAATAGTGAAGTGGATAATTTCTGAAGAATACAATGACCCTTTATGCCTGGCTTCTCTAGTCTGCTAGGGATGCCATCTGTCTCCCACGCTATATAAACAATCCCGGCAGGAATCTTCTGATGACCAAACAGATTAGCAAACTCCAGATTTTCACACCATTAATAATATCCCCATCCAGATTAGGCCTTTTATTTTAATAACTCTAAAGATAAAGTCAATAACTGATCTTTCTTTCTTTGTAGATAACGTGTGTGTCATTTTAAAGATAACCTCTTGGAACTTACAGCCATCTGTTGGGAAGAGAAAGAAAAAAAGCTCTCTCAAAGCAACAGAAGAAATGAACCCTTGAGGGAATAGGAGAAATAGTAAAAAGAAAATCATATTTATAAGACAAACACATGGAGAGCTCTACTAATTACACTAAAATATTCTTCTTCTAAATGACAAACTTATAGAACACTACTCCAGAAAAGACAAGTTTCACACTTTCACAAAGGTATATATATATGAAAACAGAGTTTGCGTGAGCCTAGGACAGTGAAAGCAGAAATCATATCCAAAAAGCTAAAGGCCCCCGAAGTTTGCATGCTGTCCACCTCTATCTGTAATGATCACAAATGTTTTCCTTCCTGAAGTTTAATATCGATTGAACCCTTGTAACTCTAATTGTGAGCTCTCTGTACTGACTCCAAAGACTTCTAACTCTAAAAGAAATAAATGTGCCTGTAAAGATGTTCTCTAAATTAATAATAATAAACGACGAAAAGCACCCGAGCGCTGCTAATACTGAAGACAAGGCATGAGAGAGTCAGACCTCTGCAGTCGCGCGTCCTCGGAAACGTCTACGTCTAAATCTGCAGCCCCAGTTTGCTCCAGGCCCCAAGCTCCAGCAGAGGATGTTCACGGCACATTCCCAACCAAAAAGGAAATGAAGCGTCCTCTCCCTCAATTGATGCTCAAATAGACCCCAAAGTCCCAGTTTCCCTGGAGAACCAAACCATCCAACACATCCTGGTGCCTCTCGCCCGCGTTTCTGGGCAGCGGAAACCGAAATGTCAAATGAATGACCGCGCCGGGGCGCAAGGGAGGAAAAACAAAGCCACCTCCCGCCGTCCGCTACCTGCGGCGAGGGCCGCGCGCTCACCTGGGCTTTGCGCCCGTCGCCACAAGCTGCGGGTGGGGACCCGGCCGCGGGGCGGGAGGGCGCCCCCGAAGTCGCCCGGACCCGCGGCCCCGGCGCCCTGCGGCCGGTCCGTGCGCGCCGCGGAAAAAGAAGGCGGCCGGGGGCGCCGCCGCGCGTTGCATGCAGCTCACGGCTGCTGCGGCCGCTGCCACGGAGCCGAGAGTCTCTGCGCTGCAGTCCCCGACCCCGAGACCGCGAGAAACGCCCGGAGAGACGCGGCGCAGGGGCAGAGCGCGCCCGGCGCGCCCCTCAGCGGCTCTTCCCGCCGCCCTCCGCAGCGGGCTGGGTCTCGGCTCGCCTTTGTGCTGGCATCTTCGTAGCTCCCAGCGACACCCAGAGCTCTCGAGGCGGCTCCGCGCCGCCACCCACCCCCGGGTTACGCCACGGCCCCCGCGCGACCCGCCGATTGTGTCGAGTCAGCAGCGGCGGCGGGGACGCGCGAAGCCATGGCTCCTGCCCGCGCTCGGGAGGGCGCCGGGGGTCCTGCGCCTCCGGGAGGTTTGTGGCCGAGCGCGGCGCGGCCCCGAGCGGCCCCGCAGCGCCCGGCTCCCCGCCGCTCGCTCTCCAGGCGCCAACCCGCCCGCGTCGCCACCCTCTCGCCGCTCCCTGCCGCCACCTTCCTCCCGCCCGGGTGTCGGGCGTCCGCTCCAGCCGCGGTGCCCCGGTCCGCGGAGAGCGAAGAGTCCGGCCCCCTCACCTCCAGCCGCGCCGGCGCCCTTCCCGCTAGACGCTTCGGCGGCATCTGCCCGCACCGCCCTGCGGGACGCTGGGCTGGGAGCTGCCTGCACGTCGGGGACCGGTGGAAGGGAGGCGGGGGCAGAGGACAGGAGGGACAGCCAGACCTTGGCCAGCGGGACCTCCCTGAGGAAGGTGCGGAAGAACGGGGCGGGTGCGGCTGGGCGGAGGACGAGTCCCGAGGCTGCGGCGGAGCCTGAGTTGCTCTCCTTCTGCGAAGTCGAAGGACAGGAGGATTCCTAGAGGTGTCTCGGAGGGTGGAGGAGACCGTCTGAGGTCGTGCAGACAACACTGTTCCTCAACCCCACCAGAAAGCTGAATAGGGGAGTGTCATGCCTCGGTTTCCCCAACTGCAAGGGCAAGACGGTAATACTCATGTCGCACACACAGGGTGTGGTCACGATGAAAAAATGGATTATTGAAAGCGTTCCCGGATACTTTGCCTAAAGAGGGCACTAAAATTTAAAATTACTGTATTAATACTTTCGGCTTTCTGTTTACTTCTATAGCATCTTCATCAACCAGTCCCACGTAGGAGAAAAAGTAAAAATGCTAAAGTGTAAATATATTGTGTCCCTCCCCACCCACCCTTGCATCTGTCCAGATTTAGGGAAGATTTATTCAATTTTACAATTTAACTATATCCATATGGAGTAAGTCCCCAAATAATGGATAGCCATTCCTTTGGGACTTTTGAGTATGTGTGCTCAATATTACCCATCTCTCCGCCTTTTCTGGTAACAGCAGTTCATTATTCCTATGGGAACTGCCCTTCCCCCTCACCCACAATGAGTCTTTGTGGCTCCAGGGTACTGACACCTCCCACCCTCAACCCCCAGAACTAGCCAGTCATCTTCCGGACCGCAGTGATCGGTTCTGGGTTGGGCGTGTTGATCCAGGAACTCGGCCTAGGGCTTTGGATGTATTACTGCAGAAAAATAAGCTCTTTAAACTAGGATAACTAAATTGGAAGGATATAAGCCTACGGTAACAAGGACCAACAGTGCATGCCAATGAAGCCAACTTTGCCGGAAGAAAAGCTGCGGGTGAGAGGGTGATGTCCCACCCTCTCAGGAACCTCAGGAGGTAGATGTGTCTGCAGTGAACTCTACCCTTGAAGCCAATAAATCCTCTCTCTTTTATTTCAAGTCAGTGTCAGCTGTGTTTTGTCACATGTCTCAGAGGAGCCCTGACTCCTTAGTCCCCTGGATCTGTCAGCCCAGGCATCACTGTTAGGCTCCTCCACAGAATCAAAGAGCCCCACCCCACAAAAGGCCCAATTCCAGTTCTTGCTGGAAGAACAGGGATCCTAGAGGTTTGTTCCCACATGATGTTCTCCTTCACAACTTACTTAAATCCAGCAACCCCACACCTGCAATCCTTAGCTTCTTTGTGTTGATTAACCACTATGTTACATTCTAGTCAAAGTGGGCCAGGTGCAATGGCTCACATCTGTAATCATGCCTGAGGCAGGAGGATCTCTTGAAGCCAGGAGTTTAAGACCAATCTGGGCAACATAGTGAGACCCCACTAACACAGGAACAGATAACCAAACACTGCGTTTTCTCGCTCATAAGTGGGAGCTGAACAATGAGAACACGTGAACACAGGGAGGAGAACATCACATCAGGGAGGAGGGGCCTATCGGGGGTTGTGGGGCTAGGGGAGGGATCTCATTAGGAGAAATACCTAATGTAGATGATGGGTTGATGGGTGCAGCAACCACCATGGCACGTGTATACCTATGTAACAAACCTCCACGTTCTGCACATATATCCCAGAACTTAAAGTATAATACATTAAATAAATAAATAAAAATAAAAATAGCCAGGCACGGTGGCCTGAACCTGTAATCCCAGTTACTCTGGAGGCTGGGGCAGGAAGATCAGTTGAGCCCAGGATTTCAAGACTGCAATGAGCTGTGATTGCATCACTGCACTCCAGCTTGAAGACAGAGCAAGACCCTGTCACCTTGTCAAAAAAGAAGACGAGGAGGAAGAAGGAGGAGGAGGAGGAAAAAGAAAGAAAAGAAAAACAGAAAAAGAAAGAAAAGAAAAAAGGAGGAGGAAGGGAGGAAAGGAGGGAGAAAGAAGAACCCTAAAAATGAATAGAGGCAAAGTGAATCACTATTGCTGCCCTAGGTCTTAAAAAACATTTTTCTCTCACTTTAAAAGCAGCCCCAACTACCTTTAAAACTTTCTACATATCGACCATTAAAACCGAGACTAAGGCATCAAAGAACATTAATAGCAAAGTCATCCTAAAAATCTCAGACTTGCAAAGGTGTGTAAAGATTAGGTAGGTTCTTTCACACTGCACTCCGCGTTCGTCATCACCACCACTGTCCTTCACAAGATCTCCGACCGGGTCTCACTTATCCTCTCCTGGAGCCATTCCTTTAAAGAGAACTCAGTACTTCACAGGCTGGTCAATTCTGCATTGAAACTGGCCTGACATTAGGAAGTGATCCCTTATATTGAGTTAAAATATTTCTTCCACCTGAGAGTACTCCAAGCACTGAAGACAAACTTGTGAACCACTTGAATTGTCTCTTTTCCAAGATCTTTGCATGACCCATAAGTCATGCAGGACACATGGCAATGTGTCCTGACCCTTCATCATCCTAGGTTACTTCCTTTCTACGGATGTGCCAAGGTTTGTGACTGCTCCTTCTAAAGCATATGGCCAAAGCTAAACCCAAAGGCAGATTCCAAGAAACTTATACTCCAGCCCTCTTCCAACAACACAGAAGGAGCCTGAGAGACATGTTCATGTGGTCTTATATTTTTATAAAAGCTTCCAAAGTAAGATATTTTAATCTCAAGCGATTTGCAGTGGACTGAATGTTTGTGCTCCCCAAAATTCATGTGTTGAAATCCTAACCCCTAATGTGATGGTATTAGGAGGTGGGGCCTTTGGGAGGTGATGGAATAAAGGCCCTTATAAAAGAAACCCAAGAGAGCTCTCTCACCCTCTTTCTGCCTCTTGAGGATACAAAGAAAAGATGGCAGTCTGCAACTGGAAGAGGGCCTTCCCACCCACATCACAACCACACTGGCACCCTGATCTCATTCTTCTGGCGTCCAGAACTGTGAAAAATAAATTTCTGTTGTTCATAAGCCACCCAGTCTAGGATGCTTTGTTATTGCAGCTTGAATTAAGACAAGACTGCTGTCTCTTTTCATTCTAACTTCCATGTTGTCCTAATTCCCCTTGTTCTGAAAGAAGTGGAGTGATTGTGGACATTTGTGGGGATCTGGCTAAAGGGAACTTGAATTGGTTAAGTGGAATACATTTATGTGGTCTGTGGGCATTAAAGTTGTAACAGTGACGTCTATTTTGACTGCGCAAAGACAGTCACTTGGGCCCTTCAGTGTTGTGACACAAAGGTAAAGGGATGGAAATTATACCACCAAGTATTAATAACTGCATACTTCAGCACCCAGCACAGAAGTATATGGGTAACGGGGTAAATGATGTTTGAAATGTATGTATGGATTCAGAACTAGAATATGGAAAACCCTCCCACATCTTGTTTATATGTGAAATAAATTTAATAGTGATTTTCCTAAATTTTGAAACAATCCTAAAAATATGTTACTTTCCCAATAATGCATTGTGGACTGAAAAGAAACTCCTCTAAACTATCAGTAATAAAAACAAATTTTAGTCAACTTTACTAGTGAAAACACTGGAATATCTATTAACTCTATAGAACATAATGTCACAAAATCATTTTCATATGAAGAATAAATCAAGGAGTATAAAGCCAAAATACGTAGGAAAGACATATCACAGAGGTATGTCAGGCAGTTAATTAATTTAAAGATCGTGGTATTTTTCTGTATTTGGTGATCTAATACTTGTAAGGTCGTTTTGTTGTTGTTGTTGTTGTTGTTGTTGCTGTTTGGTTTTTTTTTTTTGAGATGGAGTGTCACTGTCGCCTAGGCTGGAGTGCAGTGGCGCGGTCTTGGCTCACTGCAACCTCCGCCTCCCAGGTTCAAGCAATTCTCCTGCCTTAGCCTCCAGAGTAGGTGGGATTACAGGAACCCACCATCACATCTGGCTAATTTCTGTATTTTTAATAGAGACGGGGTTCAACCATGTTGGGCAGGCTGGTCTCAAACTCCTGACCTCAAGTGATTCACCGGCCTCGGTTTCCCAAAGTGCTGGGATTACAGGCGTGAGTCACCATGCCCAGCCTTGTAAGATTCTTTGAATGTGCAAATTGTTGTGATTTTTTTATTCTGGATATATATTCTTTTCAGTACCTCATTTTGTATGTATAATGTGTATTTTTTTTTTCTTAAAAAGTGTCCTGAATTGGGAGTTCAAGACCAGTCTGGCCAACATGGTGAAAACTGTCTCTACTAAAAATATGAAAAATCAGCTGGGTGTGGTGGCAGGCACCTGTAATCCCAGGTACTCAGGAGGCTGAGGCAGGAGAATTGCTTGAACCTGGGAGGCAGAGGTTGCCGTGAGCCGAGATCATGCCATTGCACTCCAGCCTGGGCAACAAGAGCGAAACTCTGTCTCAAAAAAAGAAAAAAGAAAAGAAGGGAAGGGAAGGAAGGAAAGGGAAGGAAAGGGAGGGGAGGGGAGGGGGAGGGAAAGGTGGGGGCGAGAGGGGAAAGAGAGGGGAAGGGGGGAAGGGAAGGGGAAAGGAGGAGGAGAAGGGGAGGGGAAGGGGAAGGGGGAAGGGGAGGGTAGGAGGGGAAGGGGAAGGGGGGAAGGGAAGGGGAGGGGAGGAGGGGAAGGGGAGGGGAAGGGGAAGGGGGGAAGGAAGGGGAGGGAAAGGGGAAGGGGAGGGAAAGGGAAGGGGAGCGGAAGGGGAGGGGGGAGGGGATGGAGAGAGGAGGGGGAGGGGATGGGGAGGGGGAGGGGAGAAGTGTCCTGAATTGTATAATCTTCAGTCTCCACAGAACCTGAATCTGTCCTCAGTGTGACCTAATCTGTGTAGTATTCAAAGAACTGGAGCTTCCAGGCCAGGCACCGTAGCTCACGCCTGTAATCACAGCACTTTGGGAGGCCGAGGCAGGTGGATCACTTGAGGTCAGGAGTTCAAGACCAGCCTAGCCAACGTGGTGGAACCCAGTCTCTTCTAAAAATACAGAAATTAGCCAGATGTGGTGGTGGGTGCCTGTAATCCCAGCTATTCCGGAGGCTGAGGTAGGAGAATCTCTTGAACCTGGGAAGCGGAGGATGCAGTGAGCCAAGATCACACCACTGCACTCCAGCCTGGGTGACAAAGTGAGACTCCATCTCAAAAAAAGTGGGAGATTCCAACCGAAGAGGTGACTAACTTAAGCACAATATCGCCAGGAGACAGTCATTTCTGTAGTATTTTATCTGTCAACCATCCTAAGAGAATGAATTAATAGTTACAGCCAGGGAATTTGTAGAATGACCAAAGGATATCCATTTGAATGCCAAAATATATTCTTAGATGTATTATGACTTTTCTGCCTTTTTAAAGAAAGTATACTAAATATAATTGACTCATTATGTTCATAGTGGCTATGATTTATTTATCATGCTCTAATTCAGTGATACTCTTAGAAGCTTCTATGTAGAAGTGGTCTTGCCCTTAGACTAAATGGCCTCAGGCTTCTATCGGTTTTTTTGTTATTGTGGTACTTTAAGAGTAACTTTTTCTCTAGGACCTCGCATTTTTTTCCTGTCACCGCTCATTTTTTTCCTTTCTTGATAATCTTTCTTATCTCATTCTAATTTCCTGCTTATGGTTTTATATGGAATTGATAGACTAAATAAATATTAGAACTTTGTCTAAAATGGCTTGTGGGAGGGAGGAGGTTCAGTGGATAATGGACACGAACTTTGGTGCATAAATTTCGTGATCTCTATTTTGGTTGCTCAGTATCCTCTCTTTCTGTCTTCCAGTTCTCACTCATTACCAATGATGAGAATCTCTGGGTTCTCCATTTCACATATCCTTTAAGTAAATATTTAATAACCACTTACTAATGAGAAAGGATCTCTTCTAACTAGTGAGGATGCAGAGGTGAAGGGAATAGACAAAAATCCCTGCCCTTGTGATGCTGATTTTCTAGTGGGATAGGGAAGCAGAGATCGAATAATAAGCAACATGTGGCAGAGTATCAGTGCTTACAAAATCCGTATGCTCTTCTACATTTTCCATCTCATTTGCAATTAGGATAGCCATGTGACTACTTCTGGCAAATAGAATTTAAGGAGTTTTGATGGGGCTCACTTGTGGCTGTGAAGATTAAGAATATAGTATGACTTCTCTCATTCTCTTTGCCTTCACTGGAAACCACAGAGGCCATGTGTTGAAAAGGTATCCTCACAAAATGGAACGAGACTGGATCCCTGAGCCATCATTTGGTGGGGTCCTGTAATGTGAGCAAGAAAGAAAGTGTTAAGCTACTTAGATGTCACCCACACTCAGAGACTTCACTCATTTGTCTGCCTAAAATGGATATTTGGTGACCAGAAGGCAATATATTGGTCTTTACCAGTAACTATGTCCTTCTATATGTTTCCGAGGCTTCCTTGTGTTAAATGGCAATGTGACTAACTATCCAATGAAATGTGAGCAGAACTAATATGGGTCACATCTGGGCCGAGATGGTGAATTACATAATGTGCCTTCTCTGTCTCCCTTTTCCCCTTCCCTAGAGACCATAAAAGGCCACATTTTGAAAGATAGCAGCACTGCAACATGAAAGTCTGGCTTTCTGAGTTCCACTTGGAAAACAGCTACCCAAGAGAATAGCTCCACTTACCCCTAGACTTGTTACATGAATAAGAAATAACCATTTCTCATGTTAAATCATTCATATTTAGGAGTTAGTTGTCAGAACTGCTAGTGTTACTGATCCTAAGCACAAATAAATCTAAAAATATAAATTATGTTCACATAAGTATAAGAAAAGAGAAGAAGATAGAGATAGAAAGTTTTCAAGGGGTTGGAATATTGGATAGTAAACACCCTCCCTGAGAAGATGACTTTTAAATAAAGACCTGAGAAAAAGAACCAAACAAGCAGTCATGTGGGGGGAGAGCATTCTAAGAAGGAGAAACAGGCCAGGTGCAGTGGCTCATGCCTGTAATCCCAACAGTTTGGGAGAGCAAGATGGGAGGATCATTTGAGTCCAGGGGGCTAGGTGAGAAGATTACTTAACCCTGGGAGGTCCAGGCTGCAGTGTGCTACGATCATGTCACTACTGCACTCCAGCTTGGGGAACAGAAGAAGACTTTCTCAAAAAAAAAGAAGAAGGAGAAGGAGAAGAAGGAGGAGAAGGAGAAGGGAAACAGTAAGTACAAAGGTGCTGACTGTATCAGAGATTCTGTCCACCATCACCTTGTTTTTAAGATTCTTTACGGTAGTATTTGCCCATACCAAGTTTCCAAAAAATATATTATTTTTATGAGCTTCATTCATCCATTTATTCAAAAAGTTAAGTATTCCAGTATTCCAGGGACTAATACAAAGATATGAGTTTAATGTAAATATAGTTATGATTCTGCTGCAAAGGTATTATTACTATTAATACTTATGTTTCATTTTGTTTTGTGTGTATGATTTTATCTTTCCTGCTTGGTAACAAAAACTTTTTTTTAATCTAAAAAAAGAAAGCCAACCTGATAAAATTAGTCTATATAATGGTTAAAGGATTCTATTTAAATTAATTCTCAACTTGTTTAATTTGGCAAGCCTCAGTCTCCCAGATTTGTCTCCACTCTCAAGCTAGTGGCTGGGAGGAAAGGTGGCAATGGTGGCTTCTGTGATTGCATGACAGCGGCTGGGTTGCTGGATCCAGCTGTCCTCATGGCATCCTTGAGCTTGCCAGCCTGTCATGGGGAGTGGCCATCTGGGTTGCCTGGACTGCAGAAGGTTGACTGGTCCCACCCTGGTGATTCCACTTATAGCAACTGACGCCTGTGGCTGCTGTGACTCACAGTTTGATCTCTCAGCTTGCACGGGGCCCTGCATTGCTCCCTAGCGGATTTGACCTCCTCATAGTTGCTGCTGCTGCTGCTGCTGCTGCTGCTATAGATTCCTCTAACATTTAGTCACATGTGCCATCAATTCCATGGCCTGGGCTCAGTAAATAAAGTTAAACTCAGAGTTTGTCTCTGCCTAACCATGACACTGCATCCCTGAATTTACTTGGCTACAGCTGCTCTCAGGTTGGCACCAGGGCATCCTGTAAGGCAGTCTCCTTCCTAACCCTTAAATATAAGCTGAAGCAAGCGTCCCTGCCCTAACATATCCACTCTTCTGGGCCAAAGCCCAGAAAGGGCATATATTTTGAGGAATACATCTGCCACACGGTGGGCCTCTCCTATCTGCCTTATTCCATGACCTGCCAGACCTGGAAGAGATGTCTTTGCTTTCACCGCCCCTTCCTGTCTACCTACGACTTCCTCTGGTCAGAAGCAGAGCCTCTGGGCTTCCCAGTGCCTTTATGGCATGTGTTCCCTCCCAAACCCAGCCACACTGCTAAGCTTCCATGGAGGTAAGGATGGGGAAAGAGGTCTGCTTAACAATGAGGGAAACTAAATCAGGAGGTATTTTTAAAATATTACACTTGCATTATTGGCAAAGGGTATTGAACTCAGTAAGTTCACTATATAATTTCTCTTTTGAGGAATTAGTTGCACTATTATTCTAACTTAATTGTGAGGAAATTGAAGCACAGAAAGGATAAGTCATTTACCAGGATCAGCACCGGGTTTTGAACTCCTTGTGCAGTGGTTTTTCTACCATGGGGTATTGTCTCTTGTGTTAAGCTAAGATAGCTTTAAAATTACTTCTTTCCTGAAGACACCTAAAATTAATCTCACTCTCATTCAAATTACTCACTTGCTCAGATTTCTTTTGCATTTGTTTAAATCGTTTTTTTAAAGTTTCTTACCTTCTTATTGTTTTTATTTGTTAGTATATTTCATGATGCTACTACCCCCTTATAGCATTTTCAGTAATATTTATATAGGAAAATCCCCAAATCACTTTTTGAATGAATATATATCTTCACGACTTCCTGAGATGAGAAGGCAAAATAAACAAACATATAGAAAGAGATCCCTGAGAGGATAATACTTTGGTTATTATCCTCTAATATTTGGTTACCATCTATAACAATATGGGTGAATCTCTTAAGCATAATTATGCATCTAAGAAATATCAGCTGGGCAAGATGGCTTATACCTGTAATTCCAGCAATTTGGGAGGCTGAGGTCACATGAGGTCATGAGTTCGAGACCAGCCTGGCCAACATGGTGAAACCGCGTCTCTACTAAAAATACAAAATTAGCCAGGCATGTGGCAGTGGGTGCCTGTAATCCCAGCTACTCAGGAGGCAGAGGCAGGAGAATTGCTTGAACCGGGGAGGTGGAGGTTGCAGTGAGCCGAGATCGTGCCACTGCACTCCAGCTTGGGTGACAGAGCAAGAGTCTGTCTAAAAATATATATATATATGTGTGTGTGTGTGTGTGTGTATGTGTGTGTATATGTGTATATATGTATATGTGTGTATATATGTATATATGTGTATGTATGTACATATGTGTATATATGTATATATGTGTATATATACATATAGTGAATGCTTTAAAAAATCCAAAATGTGTAATATAATTTACCTATTTTTTCTTGTTTATAGAAAAATATATCAGATCAACTCAGCAATTCCCCTTGGCTCCAAATTCTAACCTAAAACTTGATTCTGTTTGTTGAGAAGAAGACTGGGTGATGCTACAGCTTTTGGCCAAAGGAAAGACCTTTCCCAGAAGCTGTATCATTACTGAAACTTGGGCCAAGGAGTCTATGTTGTGATTTAGGACACAGAGGTGACAGCTGATGCAGCAATTAATCTAAGGAGAGCTAAAGTGAAACAGAAACATAGAAAATACATTGCTAAATTTTAAGTGTGAGGTCCTAGAAAAATCATATAAAATTAAGAATTTTAATTATGGTGTCATTTTTAGTGTTATTCTTTATCTATGTCCTGTGCCAATGTTATACTATGCAAAACTTATCCTTTGGCACTGGTTGTCTCTTATGCGAAGCCAATTCTCTGGGACCCATGTTCTACCCTTCCCTGCCCTTCTTTGAGTCCTGAAAGGCTGACACTATGGACTGCACAACAGGCTCTCTTGCCCTCTGGAACTGGGGGAGGTTGGAGAGGAGGGAGAGAGAAAACTGAGAGTGGCCGGGCGTGGTGGCTCATGTCTGTAATCCCAGCACTTTGGGAGGCCGAGGCGGGCAGAACGCAAGGTCAAGAGATGGAGACCATCCTGGCCAACATGGTGAAACCCTGTCTCTACTAAAAATACAAAAATCAGCTGGGCATTGTGGCACGCACCCGTAGTCCCAGCTACTTGGGAGGCTGAGGCAGGACAATCACTTGAACCCAGAAGGCGGAGGTTGTGGTGAGCTGAGATCGTGCCACTGCACTCCAGCCTGGGCAACAGAGTGAGCTTCTGTCTCAAAAAAAAAAAAAAAAGAAAGAAAGAAAAGAAAAGTGAGAGTGATTTTTTCCTCCCCAACTTCCTCCTCGACTTGGTGCTGCAGGTCCAGCATCCCTCCTGTCAGTCCATGCCCCTTCCACTGCCCCAGCCCTCTCTGGACTCCAGGGACATCCTTGCCTTCCCTCCTCCCTTTGTGCCTATGAATAGTAGCAGCATCCCAGTGTTGCAGATCCCTGGGTGCTTCAACATTCCTTGTTAGTTTTCTTAACCCTGCCCAAGCCTCTGCGAATAGATGTTTCATGACATTATGTACAACATCCCAGATCAACATGCCTTCTATTTTCTGCTGAGCTTTTGACAGACATTCTTTTTCAGGATATTTACACTCCAAGAAATGATAGATTCAGACACAGTTAGAAGTACATTTAGAGTAGACAGTCTTTACAGTTCAGATTAATAGAGTTTGAGTCAATACAAACCAAATCAATTGCCATCAGGTCATTTGAGACCTGGCTTCATTGAGAATTTTTACTTACATTTTGAAGGTTCAAAAATTTTAATTTTATCAATTCACCTGGAGATAATGGAACCATAGGGAATCTATTTATGTCAAACAAACCCATAGGACACTGAGTGATAATTCCAAAATTCAATTTATTAACTTGTAGAAGAAAATCTCTGGCATCAAAACTATTAGGCCATCCAC
This sequence comes from Gorilla gorilla gorilla, assembly GCF_029281585.2. Taxonomy (NCBI): domain Eukaryota; kingdom Metazoa; phylum Chordata; class Mammalia; order Primates; family Hominidae; genus Gorilla; species Gorilla gorilla. The sequence goes on from NC_073235.2 coordinate 98,984,124, forward strand.
CCAGGGTTCTCCCTTCTGGTGGGTAATACTGTTTAGAATCTGAAATAACAGATCAGATGTTTGTATCATGTTGAGCACAGAGTTAGAACTAGAGGCGCTGGATATTTTTAAGGGATTTTCCCATGAATTTATGTTGACATATGAATTGCTGTTATATACACAAGTATATGCCTACATTTAAAAACAAAAAACAAAACCAAACACAGTACCTACAGGGAACACTATACAGTAATAGGGATAAACAAATTATAACTACATACCAATACGTCTTGACTTATGATGGGGTTACATTCCAATAAAACCATTGTAAGTTGAAAGTGGGTTTTGACTTACAATATTTTCAACTTACAACAAGTTTATCCAGATGTAACTCCATCATAAGTTGAGGTACATACTGAATGCATGTTGCTTTCGCACCATGGTAAAGTGGAAAAATAATAAGTAGAACCATTGTAAGTCAAGGTCTGTACAACCATTGTCTGAAACAATATGGTTGAATCTCCCAAGCGTAATGTTGAGTGAAAAAAGACACAAAAAAGCATATATTGTATGGTCAGGATAGCAATTACCTTGGGTGGGGAGGTTATGATTGAAAGAGAACCATGAGAGGGGATTCTGGGAAGCTGGTGATGTTACCTTATTTAATCTTGGTGCTAGTTATATGGGTAGGTTCATTTGTGAAACTTTATTGAGCTGTACATTTACAATAGGGGCTTACCTTTTGTATTTATATTGGAAGCCAATGAAAAATTTTTAAAAATTACCAGTACCACTTTTAGAACCAAAGCTTGCTCTCTTTTGGAAAATGCTATAGACCTACTGACAAACTACCACCCAACTTCTCCAAGGGGATACTCATTGATAGTACTAAACGCTTCTTCTGTGACATTATTTCAAGTAATAACATCCAGTGTTACAACTATTTTACATTAGCCTCTTATCATTTTCGGATATCTTCCAGATGAAACATAACACTTTTCTAGATGATAACACTCTGGTCTCATTCACAAAAATGCTTAGAAATCATTTCTTAAGCTTGGCTATTTCTGGAGAGTCCCATTGATGTGTTTCAATTTTTAATCTCATTATTTATATGTCTTCTTGATACATAAGAGCAGTGATTTGTAACAAGATGTGTGCCTTGGAATCACCACACACACTGAATCAAAGCCTCTATACTTAGAGTCTCTGCTGTGCTCTGAATGTTTGGGTCCCTCCAAAATTCCTATATTAAAACCTAATGCCTAGTGTGATAGTGTTAGGTTGTGGGGCCTTTGGAAGGTGATTAGGTAATGATGGAAGAGCCCTCATAAATGAAATCGGTACCCTTATTTAAAAAAAAAAAAAAAGCCCAGGTATCTTGTTTGTCTCTTTCACCATGCAAAGACACAGCTAGAAGATACCATTTATGAACCAGGAAATGGGTCCTTACCAGATACCAGCTCTGCTGGGAATGGGATCTTGGACTTCTCAGCCTCCAGAACTGTGAGAAATAAATTTCTGTTGTTTATAAGCTACCCAGTTTATGGTATTTTGTTATAGCAGCCCAAACAGACTAAGACAGTCTCCTCCCACTTTCTTGTCATACATATTTTGAGAATATGTCCCAGGTGAATTGTAACTTCCATAGTTAAAAACCATGCTCCTATGTGAACAGATATTTATATGCCAATGTTCACAGCAGCATTATTCATAATAGCCAAAAGGTGGAAACAACACAAATGTCCATCAACAGTGGAATGGACAAATAAAATGTGGCATGTACCTACAAAGGAATATTATTTATCCTAAAAAGGAAGGAAATCTTGACTCATGCTACGATATTAGTCCAAGTGAAATAAGCCAGACACAACAGGAAAAATATTGTATGATTCTATTTATATGAGATACCTAGAGTAGCCAAATTTATAGAAACAGAAAGTATAATGGTGGTTGCTAAGATCTTGCGGGGGGTGCGGAAGTGGAGTTGTTGCTTAATGAATACAGAGATTTGGTTTGGAAAGGTGAAAAAGTTCTGGAGCTGAATGGTGGTGATGGTTGCAAAACAATGTGAATGTACTTAATGCCACTGAACTTTGTATTTAAAAAAAGATGGTTAAACACACAAGACTATTTTCCTGTAGTCTTATTTAGCTGACTTTATACCAAAATAAGCTAAGGGGGTCACACTATTGGAGGAAAATCATCAAATCAGTCCTGAGGGCCATCTAAGAAACTACCACGGTGCCAGCAGCTCCCCATTTGAAAGCCAGCATTTTTCTCAGCTTTGCATATGGACAGAGATCTGCACCATGGCCACTTTGGTTTTTGTTTATTTTGTCTGGCTGTTGACTTGTGGGACCAAATATTGTGTGCTCAGCCTACTGGCTACATCTGGTTCCTTTAGCTTGTTGATTAAAAGCAGCCTCTTATCTCAATGAACTCCTTAGGAAGCTAAGCCCTATCTGGCAACGGTTGCCATGCCAGAGGGACTTTGTTTAAACATCATTCAAGAAATGAAACTAATGAGCATTAAAGAAACCTCACAATAATGAATTTCTTTTCACTTTGCCTTAACTCTTTTAAAGAAAATATTGTTTTTCTCTGAGCATAATATAATTATTTTTAGTAATGAATAGTTTATTATTTTAGGCATTTGATTCTTTTCATTTAGTTTATTTATAACGAGTTTTGTCTTACCACTCAGCTGTCAAAAGACACAGGAAAACCTTCCTGGCCTTCCCATTTAGGGGAAGAATGCTGGTTCATTATGACTTCATTGACATTCAACATGCAAACTTCTCCAAAATGCTTAGTATGTATCAACAACATTAGAAAATTACACTGCGATTAAGATTGTCCAAATACTCTTTTTGTAACCATTGTATTCATGACAATCAGACTTTCATTGATAGCTTTTCTAATATAACTATAAGCTCTCTAACCACTTCTTGAAATCCAGTTGCAAATATTTATTTTTTTCTTTTATTAACTAAAGCTGTGGCAAATATAAGGTGCTATTACTCCTCTTCCTCGCTCCACCATTACCACCAGGAAAAAAAAAAAGCCTCTTATGAGCTAAAGAATTGATGAAAATGACAATGTGGGGACTTTTCCACCAATGTGGTTCCAAATTAAAGTGCATTGACTTAAGGCAATTATCTTTTTAGATGACCCATACTTTTTTTTTTTTTTTTTTTTTTTTTTTGAGACAGAGTCTTGCTCTGTCACCAGGCTGGAATGCTGTGGCGCAATCTCAGCTCACTGCAACCTATGCCTCCCGGGTTCAAGCAGTTCTCCTGCCTCAGCCCCCCAGGTAGCTGGGACTACTGGCATGTGCCACCACGCCCAGCTAATTTTTGTATTTTTAGTGGAGACAGAGTTTCACCACATTGGCCAGGATGGTCTCAATCTCTTGACCTCGTGATCTGCCTGTCTCAGCCTCCCAAAGTGCTGGGATAAGCCACCACGCCCGTCCTAGATGACCCACGCTTTTATGGTTAGAAGAATATAATGGTAATTGTCTTCTCAACTGGCTGCACCCAAGGAGCAGTGGGTTTGGGAAATGCACAACACTTCAGACATTTTTTACCTACCACTCCAGCAGAAACTGATAGAGTCTATTTCCTTGGTAACAGAATATTGACTTCATCTGGTGCAATTCATTAGTTTCCTGCTGCTGCTGTAACAAATGACCATAAATTTGATGGCTTTAAAAAGCCACAAATTTATAATCTTGCAGTCCTGGAAGTCAGAAGTCTAAAATCAGCTTCACTGGACTAAAGTCAAGGTGTCAGCTGGTCTACCTTCTGTTGACTCTATTTCCTTGTCCTTTCTAGCTTCTAAAGGTCACCTATCTCCTTTTGCCTGAGACTTTCTTCCATTTTCAAAACTCATCACCCCAACCTTTATTTTCAATCTCTATTTTCATTGTCCAACTTCTATTTCCTTCTTCTGCTTTTAACCCTCTTTCTTCTGTCTTATAAGGATCCTTGTGATTACAATGGCCCCATCTGGATAATTCAAGATAATCTCTGATATGGTTTGGCTGCGTCCCCACCAAAATCTCATCTTGAATTTTAGCTCTTATAATCCCCACATGTCATGGGAGGGACCCAGTGGGAGGTAATTGAATCATGGGGGCAGGTTTTTCCCGTGCTGTTCTCATAGTAATTAATAAGTTTCACAAGATCTGATGGTTTTATAAAGGGCAGTTCCTCTGCACATGACCTCTTCCCTGCTACCACGTAAGATGTGCCTTTGCTCCTCCTTCGCCTTCTACCATGATCATGAGGCCTCCCCAGCCACGTGGAACTGTGAGTCCATTAAACCTCTGTTTCTTTATAAATTGCCCAGTTTTGGCCAGGTGCAGTGGCTCACGCCTGTAATCTCAGCACTTTGGAAGGCCGAGGTGGGTGGATCACGAGGTCAGGAGATCAAGACCATCCTGGCTAACACTGTGAAACCCTATCTCTACTAAAAAAAAAAAAAAATACAAAAAATTAGCAGGGTGTGGTGGCACCCACCTGTAGTCCCAGCTACTCGGGAGGCTGAGGCAGGAGAATCACTTGAACGTGGGAGGTGGAGGTTGCAGTGAACTGAGACCGTGTCATTGCACTCCAGCCTGGGCAGCAGAGCGAGACTCTGTCTCAAAAATAAATGAATAAATAAATTACCCAGTCTCAGATATGTCTTTATTAGCAGCATGAGAATAGACTAATACAATCTCCCTATCTCAAGATTCTTAATGTAATCACATCAGCAAAGCCCCTTTTCCATATAAAATAACATATTCACAGGTTTCAGGGATTAGGGTGGGCACTATTCAGTCTGCCACATGTAGCTATATCACCATCTAAAATAATACATTAATAAGTATATTCCAGATACGGTTATAATATTAAATTTTGGGCAATAATATGCAAATAGGTGGGCCTTTGGGGAAGAATGGTTAAAGGATGTTGATTTAGCTGGAATGTACACTCTTCTCTTCTTCCTCTTTCCTTCCTCCCTTCTGCCTCAAACACAGACATAATGGCTGGAGTCCAATAGTACATTGGACTGTGAGATTAATACTGGGAATGTAATCTATGTCTAGGATAGTGAAACAAAAAAGGTAGAATAAGCCTAGGCCTTTGCAGGGCCCCTATACCCCAGTCTGAACTGCCAAACTCTGTGCTTATTGCATATGAGAGAATAAACTCTTGGGTACATAAGTCACTGTTGATGTCCATGTTACTGTCAGCCAAACACAATTCTTGCCTAACATCAACAAACTAATTCAGCAAATCTACCATGTCAGTTGGCCCAGGGGTATTTGTCGAGAGTCACACTGCACTGTGTGCCTCTGTATCAGCTGAGCTATCAAACTAAACTTAGCAAAAAGGAAAAAGAGTATGTAGGCCCTATAACTGAAGCCTTCAGTTAGGGCTGGCATCAGGCACAGCCTGACTTCAGTCAAACTAGGACACTAGGACCTAGGCTGACTCTGCCTCTTTGGGATTTCATCATCAGGCTGGCTGCTGTTATGGTAGCAAGATGGCTGCAACAATCCCATCTTCCTCATACCTTTATTTCCATAGTCTCAGAAAAAGAGTGAAAGCCTCTCTTTTACTGAAGCTCCTACAAGGTCTTCTATCAATTATTGATTCTGATTAAGTGTGAACTTCCTGGTTTTGCTCTGTCACCCAGGCTAGAGGGCATAGCTCACTGCAGCCTCCTGCTCCTGGGCTCAAGGGATTCTCCCACCTCAGCCTCCCAAATAGCTGGGACTACAGGTGCATGCTACCACACCTTGCTAATTTTTTTTATTTTTTGTAGAGACAGTGTATTAGTCCATTCTCACATTGCTAATAAAGACATACCCGAGACTGGGTAATTTATAAAGGAAAGAGGTTTAATTGACTCACGCTTCAGCATGGCTGGGAAGGCCTCAGGAAACTTACAATCATGGCAGAAGAGGAAAAAACTCATCCTTCTTCACATGGAGGCAGCGGAGAACTGCAGACCGAAGGGGAAAACCCCCTTATAAAACCATCAGATCTCATGAGAACTCACTCACTACCACAAGAACAGCATGGAGGTAACCACCCCCCCCCCCACCCTCTGCAGGATTCAATTACCTCCCACCAGATCCTTCCCACATGTGGTGATTATGGGAACTGAGATTTGGATGGGGACACAGCCAAACCATATCAGACGGGTTCTGGCTATGTTGCTGATATGGTTTGGCTGTGTCCCCATTCAAATTTCAACTGAATTGTGTCTCCCAGAATTCCCACTTGTTGTGGGAGGGACCTAGGGGGAGGTAATTGAATCATGGGGGCAGGTCTTTCCCATGCTATTCTTATGATAGTGAATAAGTCTTACGAGATCTGATGGGTTTATCAGGGGTTTCCACTTTTGCTTCATCCTCATTTTCTCTTGCTGTCACCAAGTAAGAAGTGCCTTTCAGCTCCTGCCATGATTTGAGGCCTCTCCAGCCATATGGAACTATAAGTCTAATCAAACCTCTTTTACTTCCCAGTCTCAGGTGTGTCTTTATTAGCAGCGTGAAAACAGACTAATACAGTTGCTCAGGCTGGTCTTGAACTCCTGGTCTCCAGCAATCCTCCCACCTCAGCCTCCCAAAATGTTGGGATTATAAACTTGATCCACCGTGCCCAGCCTAAGTGTGTATTTCTGAACCAGTCACCTCAGGGGAAAGAAGCTGAAATAGGTTAATTGGTTTGGTTTGTGCCAATCAGGATCCACCCCTACAGATGGGAGTGGGGTCCATCCCATACAAACAATATGGCTGAGAACCAGGGAGGGAATCATAAAGTGCCATAGTATGCAAGTACATGAACTCAGAGGTTGTATAGAACATTTAAGGTGGCAGCAGACCACTTTCCTAAAAGATTTTTCCAGGAACCCAGAAATAGAATTTGCACTATCTCGTGAGAACAACAGGAGTCTATCTCTGTTATATGTATAGACTCGGCTACTTTTTTGGACAACTAGTCTAGGTCCTTAAACGTTCAGTCTTTGTTTTCCCTTTTCTTAGACCATGTACACCAAATTCTCATTCATCTGTACAGCCAACCTATTATGCAGAATAGATTCTTTTACAAATAGATTCAATCCAAAATAAGGTAAATTGTATTGCTTACTTTTTCAAAAATATAGAAAAGAGGTATGCAGGTGTCTATGACTGAGATTAAACAAACTATTAGCCATATTTATTTCACATCTTTTTTTTAGAAGTTGAATACTATTTTCAGAACTAAGCAAGAAAAAGTCCTAAAAATATCTAAGCTAAAAAGTCCTAATTCCCATTTTCCCTGTCTTCCTCAGAAATAACCACACCCTGAAGTTGATGTATATAATTCCCATCCTTTATTTGTGGGGTTTTTGTTTCATTTTGGTAACATTTTTCTTCATGTGCATATATTCAGATACAAGATATACTATGGTTCAATCAGTTAGTATCCCAGCAAGAAACTGATGGCACACTCAAAGGGTCAATTAGAGATGGAATAAATAGAGGGGTAATTAAGGGATTATTTAAAGAGAGATTGGCAATTTCAAAGAACAAGAAGACATGGTAAAACGTCCAAGGAGTGATGACAGTGGGAGACCCTTACCACCTCTGGATATGAAGGGGGAAGGGAAGGGAGTAATGATCCCAGGGCCTGGCATGGGCTGCAGCAGTGGTACAGGAGTCAGAAAAGAGCTGAGAACTTCAGCAGAGAAATTAGAGGATCTCGCTTGCTGCTTAAACCAAGGCCTGCTAGGAAAATAAATACCAGGCCCTCTTTCCTTCCTCCTCTAATCTCCTGTCTGTGCCTTTCATTGACCAAAACCAACCAGAAGCCAGGAGAACCTATAATATATGATGCTGTCCTTAAAGGTCAGTTTCTTGCACCACAGAACAGAAAAGAGAAGGGCAGAAAATTGATTTGGAAAGGCAAACAGATAATTATCAATGTGATTGTTTCGTACTTTCATAATTAACACAAATATTAGCAGATAGTACATAAACTTAATTTTTTTTTTTTTTTTTTTTTTTTTTTGTAGACAGAGTCTTGCTCTCTAACCCAGGCTGGAGTGCAGTGGCACAATCTTGGCTCACTGCAAGCTCCACCTCCCAGGTTCACGCCATTCTCCTGCCTCAGCCTCCCAAGTAGCTGGGACTACGGGCGCCCACCACCCACCTGGCTAATTTTTTTTTTTTTTTTTTTTTTTTTGCATTTTTAGTAGAGACTGGGTTTCACCGTGTTAGCCAGGATGGTCTCAATCTCCTGACCTTGTGATCCGCCTGCCTCGGCCTCCCAAAGTCCTGGGATTACAGGCATGAACCACCGCGCCCGGCCCATAAACTTAATTTTAAAATGATGTGTTAACTACTTCCTTCCATACAACCATAAACTAAAAATCCAAGTTATTAAACTACAAGTTTTATTTCTGACACTACAGTTGTTTACTACTATGCACTGGCAACAACAGAAAAGAGAAAGCGATGGAGAGAGAGAGAGATTGATTCCAGAGTTCCCCGAAGAAAAGGGTAGACTTGTTTTTCTGCTCTGATGTTTTAGGGAGGCAGCAAGACAAGAGAAGATTTGTCTTCTTGTCAATTGAACAACTTCAGAATTGCTGAGTGTTCTATCCTTCACCTTCCCCTAGTGGGAAACAGAGATACGACAGCAGAAACAAATGCTGTTAGCAAATAAATACTATAAATACCATTGCCCTGCCTTAAAAAAAAATTATTGAGATATAATTCAAATACTATATAATTCACTCATTAAAAGTGTGCAATTTCATGGTCTTTAGTTTTTCTTTATTTTTTATTTTTTGAGATAGAGTTTCACTCTTGTTGCCCAAGCTGGAGTGCAATGATGCAATCTCGGCTGACCACAACCTCCGCCTCCTGGGTTCAAGCGATTCTCCTGCCTCAGCCTCCGAGTAGCTGGGATTACAGGCATGCACCACCACGCCTGGCTAATTTTGTATTTTTAGTAGAGACGGGGTTTCTCCATGTTGGTCAGGCTGGTCTCAAACTCCCAGCCTCAAGTGATCCCCCCTCCTTGGCCTCCCAAAGTGCTGGGATTATAGGCATGAGCCACCGCACCTGGCCTAGATGGTCTTTACTATGTTCAGAGTTATGCATTCATCACCACAATCAATTTTAGCACATTTTCATCACCCCAAAAAGAAACCCATACCCCTTAAGTCATCACCCTGATGCGCTTTCTTTTTCAGCTTTTTTGATCATTTGGTATAATACTGAAAGAACTAACATTACTACCTAATTTATAGAACTCTATGGCATATACAATATATACTTTTCTTCTAAATTCTGACTCTCAGATCTGAAAGACTAAACCAGGATAATCTTTTGAATGTATAAGTAACATTTTCCCCTTATTTATTACCCTTCACCAGGGATGCCAAAATTAATTTGTTAAACATGTCAATAACTACATGTTCACTTCTTACTCCTTTAAATTACTATTAGATGTGTTTCAAGATTTTTAATTACTTTGGTAAAATTTCAATTATCTTTGGCTTCCTGCAATATTGTACAAGATATGTGAAACACAATTTTGGATGCAATAGATTGTTTAGAAGTTTTAAATGATGTTATTGGCATAAACAAAAAAAATCATAAAATACCCAGAAGATAGTTTTGCTTTATTGGGAATTAATTAGAACCTTTATTAATGCACTGCCTTTAAATTTTCTTTTTTAAAATTGATAAATAATGGATGTACACATTTTTGAGGTACACATGATAACAATACATTCATATAATTTGTAAGGATCAAATCAGTGCAATTGGGATATATATATATATTACCTTAAATATGTGTCTTTTCTTTATGGTGGAAGCATTCAAATTATTATTTTTAAACTATTTTGAAATACACAATAGATTCTGGTAAACTATTGTCACCCTACTGATCTATCAAATACTAGGTTTTATTTCTTCTACCAAAGTGTACATTTGATAAAAGAAATTAATCAACCTCTCTTCATCCTCCCCTCTACCCTTCCTGGCCTCTGGTAATTACCAATCTACTACCATGAGATCCACCTTTTTGGCTCCCATATGAGTGAGAACATGTGATATTTGTCTGGATTTATTTCACGTAACTTAATGACCCCCCAGTTCCACCCATGTTGCTGCAAATGACAGAATTTTATTCTGTATTATGGCTGAATAATATTCCATTGTGTGTATATACCACATTTTCTGTATCCATTCATCCATTGGTGGACACTTAGGTTGGTTTTATATTTTGACTATTGCTAATAGTGCTGCAATAAATATGGGAGTGCAGATATCTTTAACATATTGAATTTATTTTCTTTGGATACATATTCAATAGTGGGATTGCTGAAATATCTGGTAGTTTTATTTTTAGTTTTTTAAGGAATCTCCATACAGTTTTCCATAGTAGCTATACTAATTTATATTCCTATCAACATTTTATGACAGTTTCCCTTTCTTCCCATCCTTGCCAGCATTTATTATTCCCTGCTTTTTGATAAAAGTCGTTTTAACTGGGGTGAGATGATATTTCATGGTTTTGATTTGCATTTCTGTGATGGTCAGTGATGTTGAGCATTTTTTCATGTATGTGTTGGCCGTTTGTTTGTCTTCTTTTGAAAAATGTGTATTCAAATCTTTTGCCCATTTTTAATCAGATTATTATTATTATTATTTTGCTATTAAGTTGTTTGAGCTCCTTATATATTCTGGCTATTAATCCCTGACAGAAGTATACTTTGAAGATATTTTCTTCCAATCTGTGGATTGTGTCTTTACTTTGTTGATTTTTTTTTTTTCTGTGCAGAAGCATTTTAGCTTGATATAATCCTATTTGTCCATTTTTGCTTTGATTGCCTATGCTTTTAAGGTCTTATACAAAAAAAATTTGCCTAGACCAATGTACTGGAGCATTTCTCCAATGTTTTTTCCTGGTAGTTTCCTAGTTTCAGGCCTTAGATTTAAGCCTTTAATCCATTTTTATTGATTTCTGGATATGGCAAGAAACAGTGATCTAGTTTCATTCTTCTTCATATGGAATATTCAGTTTTCCCAGCACCATTTATTGCATCATTTATTGAAGACACTGTTCTTTCCCCATTGTACGTTCTTGATGTCTTTTTTGAAAATGAGTTGGCTATAAATGTTTGGATTTATTTCTGCATTCTCTATTTTGTTCCATGATCTATGTGTCTGTTCTTATGCTAGTGTCAAGCTGATTTGGCTACTATAGCTTTGCCTCTAATTTTAATTCCTTCATTTAAGTGTAATATAGGGAAACGAGACAATCCAGAGAGGAGGGAACAAAATAAAGGATTTTAAAAGGGAATAAGTGTAGAGAAAACAGAAGTGGATCTTGTTTCACTCTGAAAATGAGAAGGCCAAGGAATAAATTGGCTGTCCTCCAGTTTAGAGAAAGGATAGTTCATCTACATCTGCACAGATGCCTGTATTACTCTCACTATATACACTCTCCCTGGGCAATCTCATCTACTTCTACTGCTTCACCTATCGGTTGTGGATCTACAAGTGGATTCTGAACTTACAGCTCCATCTCTAAGCCTCTTTTTTGGTCCTGGACCCACATATCCCACTGGATATCTGTATTTGAATGTTACAAGAAACTCAAAATGTCCAAACTGAACTCATCTTTCCCCTTGAGGTAGACAGATTCTAAGGTAGCCCCTTGATCCCTGCCTCACTGTGTTCACACCTCGGTGTCATCCCCTCTCCTTTGAATGTGGCCAGGACCTGTGACTTGCTTCTAACCAGTAGAATATGGCAAAGGTAGTGGATGTCACTCCTGTGGTCATACTATGTTATACAACATTCCATTTTGCCAGCAGGATCACTTTAGAGACTCTCTCTGCTGACTTAATAACATAAGTAGTCATGTTGGGAGAGCCCAGGTGGCAAGAAACTGTGACCAATCTTCAGAAACTGCACATAGCCTCAAGGAACTAAAGTAAGAAGCAGGGACCCTCAGTTCTACAACCACAGGACATGAACTCTGCCAACAACCAATGAGAATTCAACTTGGCCGACACTTTGATTCAACCTTGTAAGATGCTAAGCAGAGGACCCAGCTAAGTCATGCCCAGATCCCTGACCACCCCCCAAAAAAACCTGTGAGGTAACAAATGTGCTGTTTAAACTGCTAAGTTTGTGAAAATGTATTACACAGCAATAGACAACAAATATACCCCCAAATCTCATCCTCTTCCTCTTTTCTTTGTCTCCTTAAATGGCTCCATACTCTACCCTGTTGACCAAGTCATTCTGAATTCTTCCCTCTTCACTACCACATTTAATCAGTCTCTGTGGACCATCATTTCTGCCTCCTGAATAGCTTCCTCATTCAGCAATTCCAAAACTAGATACCATAGACTTCAAATAGGTGTTCTACACATACACACACACAAATTCAGTGTCAATTAAGTATGCCATATGAAAATTCAGGCCTTTAGAATTATTTGCCTGCCATATCACTGCCTTAGCCTTTTAATTTGTCTCTCTGCCTCTATCCTTTACTATTTCCAATTCAATCTCATAGGACTACCAAATTTATCTCTCTAAAGCACAAATCTAACCATTTCATTCCATAAGTGAATGACATCAGTAGCTTACTGACAAAATTCAGACAGCTTCAAGACAAAGTTCAGACTCCTTATCATAACTTCGATCTAAGTAGTGCCTACTTTCATTCCTCGGCATTTCTGCTCTAGTCACACTGCACTTTCAGTTTCCCACATGGACCTTGCTTTCTCACTACCAAACACACTTGCACAGGTTGTTCCTCCACCTGGGGCTCACTTTCTGCCCTTGTTCAACTGGATAACTCCTGTTCATCGCTTTTCACTTAACTCTGACATCATTTCCTCCAGAAAACTTTCTCAGACCCCTATCCAAATAAGATGCCCCTCCTGAGCCTACTCGACTTTCTTCCATCACAGGAGGTGGCTTACTTGTTTGGATTTCAGTCTTTCTTACAAGACAGCGAGGCCCTTGTCTTCTGGAACTTTGCCTTATTAATTTGCTACCCCTACAGTTAGCATAGTGTCTGATCCAAGCAATAAGTGGTCAGTTAATGAATTAAGTCAGCTCACACCTCATATAGAGTTTGGCAGAAAATGCAGTTACTAACCGCACAGGGAGAAGGCAGAGACTGTTGCAGGAGCAAGATGTAAAATAGGAAAGCAGCCTTTCCTCTGCCCCCAGCTCAGGACCAAGCTCCCATTTCTAGGGCATGTTTTTCAAATGTGCTTCTTCTTTCTAGAAAAAGCTGGTGGGAGGTTGAACATGGTTTTTTGAGCTTGAGTCTTGACTCAATACAGGCCTAAGATCTCCTAAGCATTGGCGGAAATAGTAGAAAGTTGAGGATAGGGCTCAGTGACATCTCAGAGCTGCAATCAGTCTTTGTGTGTTAGAAGGAAGGCACTGCCATCCTGGCTAACATGGTGAAACCCCGTCTCTACTAAAAATACAAAAAAAATTAGCCGGGCGTGGCGGGCGCCTGCGGTCCCAGCTACTCAGGAGGCTGAGGCAGGAGAATGGCGTGAACCCGGGAGGTGGAGCTTGCAGTGAGCTGAGATCACGCCACTGCACTCCAGCCTGGGCGACAGAGCAAGACTCCGTCTCAAAAAAAAAAAAAAAAAAAGAAAAAAAAAGGAAGGCACTGAGAATTGAATGCAGCTCTGATATGGGTTATAGTTTTAATCTGAAAAAACAACTCAAATAAAACATTTAATTGCACAAAAGAAAACCAGAGCCCATATAAGACAGTGTAGATATTGGAGTTCTTAGTGATTGGGTTTTTCCAATACCTGAATCTGAGAAAGGACCTGGGCGCAGACTGATTATTTAGGAGGTGATCCCAGGCAGCTGAAATAAGTGGGTGGAGAAAGTAAAACAGAGAAGGGAAAAGAGCCAACAAAGAGTGCCTCACCGAGCTGTGGGCAACTGGAGTTGGTTAAGGGTTGGCCCGGGAGCAACTGCCGCCTCCTCTTATGCTCTTCCCTGAACTTTTCAGCTGAATCTGCTTGGGTTGGGCTGAGTGGCCTTCTGTTTTTCAAAGAAAGCCTTGAAGTAGAAAGGCAGAGAGATGCCACTGCCCACATTTGAGGTCGAATGTGGCACTGTGCTTGGAATTGTCCACCATAGCTGTGCTGGAATCACCTGGGCTAAGAGTGTTGTTTGGGACACCCAAGTGTCTGTTGTGAATTCTAAGAAGCTAAACTGCATTTGTGATCATGCATTTTTTTCTATGCTATAGCCAGAGCTGAATATCTGCAAACCATGTCCTCTTTGGAGAAATGTTTTCTGTAAGTAGATTTAAACTGCCTTGTGCCTGCAAATGTTGCTGGGTTTTGTTGAGATTATTGTGTTCTCATTTGAACAGTTATTACAGATAAGGCCCTGTAATCCTCAAAACTGCAGGAAGCATGTTCAGACACTTTATTCATCTCACACAGGAGAAGAAGTCATAAAAGGAACCAGACTGGGTTTAGCAAAGCTCACCTTGGACTGAATTGCTGCTGTCAAGGATATGATATTATTGAAAATATAACAACACAGGTTTGAGAAATGTTTAAGAAATGTTTTTTGTCTCTTTGCTATTTGGAAGTGGGACATTTAAGATTGTAATCCTACTGCTATGGGTGTGCATCTCCTGTATCGATATTGGATACTGTGCTCTGAGGTGTCATGTTGAGGAGGATATGTGAGCTGTTATGAAGGGCATGGTTATTTTCACTGCCAATCATCTTGGGAAGAGGAGGATCCTAAATCAGATGAGAAGGGATTTTTTTTCACCATTCTAGGCCTGGGCTCCAAGAACATACATGAAGCTACTCATAAGGGGTAAAGGAAACTGTCATCTGCCACAGGGAAATATGTGGTAACCAGGCAAAAGAGCATCCCTATGGATGAACCATGGTTACAAAAACAACCATACCTGGTAGCCAGTTGTCTCCTGTGCTTCCATCTGCCCTGAGACTCATTAAGTTTTGTTAGAGTGGAGAACCTAGCTTCAGCTCAGTTTTGAGGTTGGGAGTCTATCTGTGTTTGATGTAGAGTACTCTATCTTAAAACTGAGGTAAACACAGTATGCCCAGAAGAACAAGGATGGTCAGTGGTGTTACATGCTACAGAAAGGTCAGAAAGAATGAAGACAAGAATTTTTAAAGCCACCAGGACCCTGCAAGATGGAGGTCAACAGTACCATCCCCGATGGCCACTGCAGGGAAAGTACTGAAGATCACTATCCAATTACAGTGCCTAAAAATAGGCAGATAAAAGAAGTGGAAACAGTTTAGAAAATTATTTATGTTGCAAATTAAAGGAAATCTTGAGTTTTTCTTAGTTATTATTTGAACTATTACACCTTTATATTGCAAATAAAAAAACTAAGTCTCAGATTGTGACTTCCCAAAGTCACACAGCTAGAAAGTTGACAGAGCCAGATTGTTTTTCCCTCTAGTTCAGTTATTTTCCCCACTCATTTTCAGGCTGGTGGCTTGATAACCAGTGTCAAATAATTGTTTTTGTTTTATTTTTATGTGCTGTTTTCTACCCACTCCCTCCTCCCCCAACAAATGGCTGTCTGGGCATATCTATACACAGAAGATCAAAAGCCAGGGGAATATTCTAAATAGAAGACAATAATTAAAGATGTAAGGTGGGCATGGTGGTATGTATCTGTGGCCCTAACTACGTGGGAGGTTGAGGCAGGAGGATCACCGGAGCCCCGGAGTTGAAGGCTGCGGTGAGCTAAGATCACTCCACTGCCCTCCAGCCTTGGCAACAGAATGAGAACCTATTGCAAAAATAAAATAAAATAAAATAATAAGGAGGCAAAATTCTCCCAGTCAGTCATTTATTGAAGCTATTACCCAGAGCCAATAACATGTGAGAAAGTGTTTTCTGGGCCTTCTGGGAGAGAAAATCATGTACTTTTCACAAAAGTTATTAGCGCTGTCTCCCTCCCTGGACCTGCTGGAGGCATTGAAGGAAGAGGTGGGTGATGAGGTGAGGATGGTTTAAAACCAGAGTTTGAAGACAACACTGTGGGAGGCAAAAAAGGGTTAGCAGACATACAAAGACAACAGAATCCTTGGAAATAGATATTTACTTTGAGTCCTTACATTTTTATAGCTGTCTATCTCACACGAATTAATAACCACAAAACACAATATGGTAGAAATCGGGCATAGATGGAGAGAGGGGAGAGCTAGCAATCCAAGTTTAGGTCTGACACACCCAGCAGTATGTCTAAATGTTCATGATGACAACATCAGAAACAACAGATTATGGAGTCCAGGAGAAGATGTTTATATGTGACCAGAAGTAAACTGACTGATTAGGTAAATTGTAGAGGCAATCATGATTCAATGTCCTAAAGAATCCAGGAGGTGAAGTGACCAACACCACTGGCTGTTCCCAATATGTATTTCCCCTTTCTTTCTTGGTAACAGAAGCTGATTTTGGGCACAGTGTCACTAACGTACCTCCATTTTCTGTCCTGTCTCACAGCTACATGTGGCTATGTGGTTATATTCTGATAAATGGAATCTATTCAACTTTCAGGAAATATCTTTAGGAAAGAGATAGGTTCTTATTTATTCCTTCTTTTTTGCATTCTGGAATACAGACATGATGGGTAGAGCCTGAGGAGCCATCTTGGACCCTGAGGTTGAAATAACTTGTTAAGGACGGCAAACAACAAGATAGAAAATGCCCAGGGCCCTGGCACTGCAGAGCGTCTGCCAGCCCTGAACTATCTACCTCCAGATTTCATTTACGTAGAGAAATGCAAATTGTTTATTTAGGGGATGATCCCAGGCAGCTGAAATAAGGGGGCAGAGAAAGTGAAACAGAGAAGGGAGAAGATCCAACAAAGAGTGCCTCATTGAGTTGTCCCCCTCTCATCATAAACACACACCTCAAGTTATCATTATTTTGCATTTACTGTCACTCAAAGCAAAATCTAATATTAAATGATGCAGCAGGTAAGCCGGACAAGTGAGTGCAGACATGCTGATAGAAGAGGAGACAGATTATGGTGTTAGAAATGGTATGATAAATTGGTAATCTCAATGGAAATTTGGGGATATGTGTTGACGTTGTCATTGCTATGGCCTTGCTGGGTCTCATCAGTGAAAGGACCAACTATGGTGAAGACTTCTTCTCTTTGGCTGATCAGCACCCTTCTCTCCTTTGGAAAATTTGTTACTTTTTCCACGTGTTTCTAGTGTAACTGCAATTACATTACCTTCTCCCTAGTCAAGGGGGACTGAAAGTAACTCAGGTGGTTCTGGCTTATAATTATGTTCTTTCCCATTTATCCAGATGATTGTTTCAATGGTTGGGCAGTTGACCCGAGCCAAAGTCCTCCTCTGAGGTTGTCCTAAATGGCTCCAAAGGGTAAAGCCCCATTTAACTCTGGGGACACAGGGCTGAAGAGAGGTGAAAGTTGTTAGCAGGGCTTGGTCCTTCTGGAGATTCTAGAGGAGAATTTGGCTCCTTACGTTTTATAGATTCTAGAGACATCTACATTATTTGGCTCCTTGCCCCTTCGTCTATCTTCAAAGCCAGCAGTACAGCATCTCCAAATTTCTCTCTCTCTCTCCATCTCCCTGACCTCTGCTTCCATCATCACATCTCCTTCTATGATTCTGACACTCCTGCCTCCCTCTTTCTGTTTCTCTCTGCTATAAAGACCCTTTAATTATATTTGGACATGGTAACGGAGGATAATCTCTGCATCTCAAGATTTTTATTTTAATGAGCAAATCCCCTTTGGCCATGAAAAAAACATATTCACAGATTCTGAGGATTAGGATATGGATATCTTTGGGGAGCCATTAGTCTTTCTGCCACCCTAACCCCACCTCTGGTCTTGCAAAAAATTATTTTCTTCTTTTCTTCTTGTCACTTGCAAACAAGAGTCCTGGCCTCATTTGCCATTCAACTTCTTGCATTAAATCTAACAGAATAAATACTTTGAGTATACTTACATTTTCTGATAGGCTGTAAACCTCTTTACTCAGGTCAACTTGGTTTTATCATAGGAATTGATCCACCTACTCTATTCTAGTAAAGAACCTCAGGAGTCAACGGAATTGTTGGTTCTGTGTAAATCCACCATGATATTGCCTTTTGCATATGCTTAATCCCAAGAAGACCACGATTTTAGAGCTAAATTATTGCCAAATAGTGATATAAGGATTATCAAGACATTGTTTAGGATGTGCTTATTTTCTGGAAATTTCAACCCCTTAATTATTGGCAGGAGTCAAAACCTTAAGTAAATAAAAACTCTGGACAATACACAAAAGTAGCTACCTCAAGACGCTGGAAAACAATAGCAGGTGGATTGTGGAAAGGAGTCAAAGCTTAGTGAACGACTCGTACTGGGGTAAGTTTTCCTTCTCTGCCCCTCTTCTCTCTGCTGGTGTTGATTTAAGAGCAACTCTAATTGTGTGTAACTGTGCATCAGCATGGGTAGCTGTAATTATGAGAGAAATCCCATCCTTCTAACCAGAGGACTGGAAGGAGGGGCCCTCAGGAGTTGTAGAGAAGGAGGAAAATATCATAGAGAAGGGAACTGGAGAAGAAAATCCGTTATTCTGAGTATAAACCAACACAAGTTCCAAGCTCACCCCGAGCTGAGCATACATGAAAAAGATGTAAAGCAGTATAGTGAAGTCTTTGAAAACTAAAATGACATTGGAATCATTTCCCACAGAGATTGAAATAGAGCTTGAGGTATGAATCTAACTGGGTTGATTGTCTGTTAAAACAATAAGTAATCCACATTCTAGAGGAATTTAACAGGCCCTGAAGTCATTAAATAATATTCAAAATGTCCAGGATACAATCCAAAATTACTCAACATACGAAGAACCAGGAAAATGTGACCAATTCTTAAGGGACAGGACAATCAACAGATGCAAAACCTAAGCTAACTCGGATCAGGAGCAAGCTTTTTCTGTAAACAGCTGGATGGAAGGAATATTTTAGGGCATGTGGGCCAAATGGTTTCCATCACAATAACTCAACTCTGTCATTTAGGACAAAAAAGTCACAGACAATATGTAAATAAATAAGCATGGCTATGTTCCAATAAAATTATATTTATGGAAACCAAAATTTGATTTTCATGTAATTTTTAGGTTCATGAAATATTAGTCTTTCTTTGGTTTCCCCCCAAACCATTTAAAACTGAAAACAAAACAATTCTTTGCTCATGGGCCATGCATAAACAGGCAGCAGTTTGGATTTGGCACATAGGCTGCAGTTTGCCAACTCCTGATCTAGATGTTGGAAACATCATACAAAGACTCCAAAGCAGCTATTATAAACATACTCCACAAGGTAAAGGTAAACACTCTCTAAATGAATTGAAAGACAGACGTTCTCAACTAAGAAATAGAAACTATTAAAAAGAACGAAATGGAATTTTTAAAACAGAAAAATACCATATTTGAAATAACTATCAAGAAACTCAGAAAATCTTCAAATACTCTTAGGAATGCTCTGCTTCTGATGATACCTGATAGAATTAAGATGTACCCCACAATTCTAAGGGTGATTATGAGGAATAAAGTAGATCATTTTTTAAGCAGAATGAAGTTTTGCAGGGGCAGGAGCTCAAATTAGATATTAGATTTGTTACTTTATTATTTCATGTGCTGGGAAAAGGGAATGGAAAATGTATCATCAACTAGAAAATACATGGAAAAGAAAAATATTGCTGTCAGTCATTTTCTTTTATTATTTGTTTGTTTGTTCTGTTTATATTCATTTTTTCATCACAAAAGTGATACATATATGGCTGGGCACGGTGGCTCACGCCGGTAATCCCAACACTTTGGGAGGCTGAGGCAGGTGGATCACAAGATCTGGAGATTGAGACCATCCTGGCTAACATGGTGAAACCCCGTCTCTACTAAAAATACAAAAAAATTAGCCAGGCGTGGTGGTGGGCGCCTATAGTTCCATCTACTTGGGAGGCTGAGGCAGGAGAATGGTGTGAACCCAGGAGGCGGAGCTTGCTGTGAGCAGAGATCGCACCACTGCACTCCAGCCTGGGTGACAGAGCAAGACTCCATCTCAAAAGGAAAAAAAAAAAAGTAATACATATATATAAAAAATTTTTCCAATAATACAAAAGTACATAAAAGTGTAAAATCGAAGTTATTTCTTCATCTCCCAACTCTAATACTGAGAGATAAATGCTGTTAACAGTTTGTATATTTATCTCTTTACTATGCATATAAAATAAATATGTGTATGTACATTTTTTAAAATAAAAAAGGATCATATTATAGATATTTTAAAACTTGTTTCTTTCATTCAGTGATGTATTGTGAATATTTTCCATTTTAGAACATTCATATATACTCATTCTTTCTGACAGCTGTTTAGTATGGATATACTATTATTACTTAACCACTTTCCTGTTAATGAGTATGGTAGATTGAATTATTCATTCTAATTCTTCACTATTCTATAGTATATCAAACACCCTTGCCATGGTTGGCCTCAATGTGATTTTCTCTGCCTTGACTTTGGGCTCAGTTATGTTGCTTGTTTCAGCCATTAGGATGTTATTATGTGACACAAGCAGAGGCTTGAAATGTGTCTGTGCAGTTACGTTTGTCATCTTATTCTTCTGTCATGGCCAAGAAAAGCATGCCCCAGGTAGTGAGGTCCCATTTGCCTGGGCCCCGGAAAGGGACACATGGAGCAGAGCTGTCCCAGATAACTTGTAGGCAGTATATGAGAATAAATGCTTATTTGTGTGTGACACTGAGTTTTAGAGTGGTTTCGTTAGGCAGTATTACTGAGGCAATATAAGAATTACAGAATGTTCTATAAGAATGTAATACAGGGCATTATAGAGTGTTCATTTAGGTTGGTTCTAATTTTTTGTTGTTATAAACAATTTTGTAATTAATACCCATCTTTTTAAAGATATCTTGTGTCCAGAAACAGTGGCTCATGCCTGTAGTTTTAGCTACTCAGGAGGTTGAGGTGGGAGGATCGCTTGAGCCTGGAAAGTTAGGCTGCAGTGAGCTGTGATTGCACCACTGCACTGCAGCCTGGGTGACAGAGCAAAACCCCATCTCAAAAAAAAAAAAAAAAAAAAAAAAGGAAAAAGAAAGAAAATAACTTGTAACTCTAAGCCAGATAAGTTCCCAGAACTATAATTGCTAGATGAGAGCTTAGTATTTTTGAAGCCACATAATATTGATAGTAATAAATATTAATAATGTTAATATTTGTTGAGCATTTCCTATATTCTAGACTCTATTTATTTATTTTTTTGAGACAGAGTCTCACTCTGTTGCCCAGGCTGGAGTGCAGTGGTGTGATCTTGGCTCACTGCAACCTCTGCCTCCTGGGTTCAAGTGATTCTCCTGCCTTAGCCTCCTGAGTCATTGGGACTACAGGCACGCACCACCACACCCGGCTAATTTTTGTATTTTTTTAGTAGAGACAGAGTTTCACTATATTGGCCAGGCTGGCCTTGAACTCCTGACCTCAGGTGATCCGCCCACCTCAGCCTCCCAAAGTGCTGGAATTATAGGCATGAGCCACCATGCCCAGCCATATTCTAGACTCTTAGTCTTTTATGTGTCAAGAACCGTAAAGGGTCTGAGAGTTGACCTTACTTGCAAACTAAGAAGTTATCTTGCCACAGTTTCATGGATGCAGGCAGAGACCTGAAACTCCTAGGTCAGAGATAAAGGACTTTGTTATTCATGACACAACAAGCAGCATGATCATCAGCATGTATGCATTAGTTGCTCTTGACCCAAAGTACCAGAGGGACATCACATATCAGTCCAGATGGGTACTTGTACATGTAGCAGGTTGTGTTTCAGTAGGTGATCTCTGAGTTTAGGGAATCCAAATTTTTTATAATTGGTGGTAAGCAAGACTGCTCTTTGCTTCAGAAGAAGACATTATTTCCATTTTCCACTGCTGTTCCCTATGCAAATATTCTTGAAAAGATAGTCTGAAATAAAGGGCATTCAGTGCCTTTTCTAATAAGTCATGTAGAAATGGGAAAGACCTATAGACAATTGTCTCCTAATGGTATTTATTAACTTAATACTCTCTACTTTACAAATATGGAAACTAAAACACAGAGAGTGTAAGGAACTTACCCAAGATCACACAGCAAATGAATAGTAGAGCCAGGCATATTGGTTAATTTTTTTTATTATCATTTAAAACAGTAGCCCTTTTGAATTTATTAAGCTGTTCCATTTATATAAGAAAAAAATTGTGTTTTGGTAGCACTGTAGCTAGAAGGAATGTTTTCCATGAACAGTTATTTAAAGAAGTCGGGATGCTTTCCAGGAAGAGAATGTATGGGGATAGAAAATGAAAGCAGCCAAGCTGTCAAAAGTCTTGAAAGACAATATGCACTTCAGGGCTAATGTAGAAACTTGATTTTTTTGTCAATATGTTTGATTGATGTACTACCTCAATGAGTCTTCTCTACTGATCGTTATGAGGAAGCAACAAAGAAACCAACGTGAATATGGATCTTTCTATTTGTTGAGGGCCAGAGGAGAAACAATTCTACTGCTTTGTAATATAATTATATCAAAGAAGGTTTTATGAAGATTTAGCCTTTTACCATCTGATAATTGTCTCACTAAGATATCCAAGTGATACCTTGAGCTCAATTTTAATGATTTTAGTGGAATATATATTTTTGTATTCTGTAGGGGGTTACCACTATTGTAACAATAAGGTGTCATCTGTATCTGAAAATAATTAATATCTAGAAAGGAATCAGAGAGCCTTTCCAATAAAGGAAAAAAATCTTGAGAAATAAGATTTACAAACCAATTGTTTTGAATTCAATGTTTTGGTAAAACATTATTTTGATTTCCACTTTTGTCACCCACTGAAATTTCCTACATCTTTGATGAGACATTTTGTTGTTGTAATAATGACTTTTAGAGACAGGTCTCACTCTGTCACCCAGGCTGGAGTGCAATGGCATGATCATAGCTCACTGTGCCCTCAAACTCTTGGCCTCAAGCGATCCTCCCTCCTCAGCCTCCCAAAGCTCTGGGATTATAGGCATGAGCCACTAGGCTGGCTGTCTTTTGTTTTTTGAAGGGCTGGATTAATCATGAGCATTCTTATTCTTTTCAGGAATACAGTCAGCCCTCCATATCCATGGGTTCGCCCTCCATATCCATGTGTTCCCCATCCATGGATTCAACCAACCATGGATCAAAAATATTAGGAGAAAAAAAACTTGCAAAAAGTTCCACAAAGCCCAGTGCAGTGGCTCGTGCCTGTAATCCCAGCAATTTGGGAAGCCAAGGTGGGTGGATCGCTTGAGCTCAGGAGTTCGAGGCCAGCCTGGGCAATATGGTGAAACCCTGTTTCTAAAAATTAGCCAGACATAGTGGTGTGCGCCTGTAGTCCCAGCTACTTGAGAGGCTGAGGTGGGAAGATTGCTTGAGCCCAGGAGGTTGTTGAGGCTGCAGTGACCCATGACTGAGCCACTGCAGTAGAGAGAGATCCTGTCTCAAAAAAAAAAAAAAGTTCCATAAAAACAAAACTTGAATTTGTGGAGCACCACCTACTACATTGAATCCACATAAATGAGGTGATGTGTAGGCATAGTACTAGGTATTAAAAACAACCTAAAGATAATTTAAAGTATACGAGAGGATTGCATAGGTTACATGCAAATACTGTGCCATTTTACGTAGGGGATTTGAGCATTCCCAGATTTTCTTATCTACAGGGTCCTGGAATGAATCCCCCCATGGATACCAAGAAACAAATGTACTTATCTGAATGTATTACTTGGATTTAATTTATCAAATCAGTTCTTTAGGACATATATGTATGTGCACATGTTTTTCATATGTTTTTTAAGAAAGACATAATTTTCCCACAAATCTACAGAAAGAATAGTGTTATATAGTTCATTCCAGAAATAAAACAACTCCATTCTATTCATCTGATTTATTGGCTTCTGGAATTCAAAGACATACTAAGTATCCAAAATGCAGCTGGGTCTCAGGAACAAATGAACCGAAGTTATGACTGCAGTTATAACATTTCACTCGGACATTGAATTCTAAATAACCATATTATATATTTTATTTCCAATCAGTTTTCCTATTATTGTATAGGTTTTCTTGTGCAAAAATTGTGTGGAAGAGGCACTAGCTGTGCTGGGGACATACATTTAGAACATATATGAAAATGACAGTTCTCACCGTCACCATGTAGATGGAGCACAGATTTTAAGGAGAAGGATCGGACATAGAGAGACCCTCAATGACAACCTCTACAGAAAATCTGTAGTCTCCTTTTCTTTCATCCTGCTTTTTTACAGCAAGTTGCAGTTTACTCTTTCTTTGTATGCATGATGCCTCAAATGAATTGGAAAATAGGCAGAGAAGGATATAAATAATAAAAACAAAATAACAAAATCTGTGTTGATAATACTTTATGTTACCAAACCCAAAGGTTAGGAATGCAGAACAAATCAATCATTCAGTTCTGCTACATATGTTATAGACTTTCAGATGTGGATGTATAATGATTACCTCAATTTTCTTCAATGAAGCCCAGGTAATCACAATGCTAACAGATTGATTGATTCATTCATTTATTCAACAAACTTACATTGAGATCTTATTACATGTGAGAAACTATGCCAGATATTTGAATAATGCATTTATTTTATTTTTAAATAGGTTATACATTCAAATGATTAACATAGATGCAAAAATCCTCAATAAAATACTAGCAAACAAAAGTCAACAGCACACTAAAAGGATCATATGCCATAGTCAAGTAGATTTGTTCCTGCTGTGCAAGGATGGTTCAACATACACAAATGTATCAATGTGACATAACACATTAACAGAATGAAGGATAAAAACCATATATGATCATCTCAATAGATGCAGAAAAAACATTTGACAAAATTGAACATCCTTTTATAACAAAAACTCTCACCAATTAGCTATAGCAAAAACATACCTTAACATAATAAAGGCCATATATGACAAGCCTACAGCTAACATCATACTCAAAAGTGAAAAGTTGAAAGTTTTTCCTCTAAGATTACAAACAAGACAAGAATGCCCCTTCTCACCACTTCTATTCAACATAGTGTTGCAAGTTCTAGCCAAAGCAGTTAGGCAAGAAAAATAAATAAAAGGCATCTAAATCAGAAAGAAAAATGTGAAATTGCTTCTGTTTTCAGATGGTATGATCTTATATATGTAGAAAATTCTAAAGACTTCATTAAACAAATGATAAGGCTAATAAATTCGGTAAATTGTGAGATACTAAATCAGCCTACAAAAATCAGTTATGTTTTTCTACACTAGCAGTGAACTATCTGAAAAAGAAATTAAGAAAATGATCCCTTTTACAATAGCATAAAAAATAAAATACTTAGGAATCAATTTAACCAAGGAGGTGAAAGATCTATACAACAAAAACTCTAAAATATTGATGCAAGAAATTGAAGAAGACACAAAGAAATAGATATCCTGTGTTCATCTATTGGAAGAGTTAACATTATTAAAATGTCCATACTGCCCAATGTGATCTTTAGATTCAATGTAATCTCTACTAAAATTACAGTGGCATTTTTCACAGAAATAGAAAAAAAAACCAACAATCCTAAAATTTATATGAAACCACGAAAGACCCCAAACAGAGAAAACCATCTTGAATAACAAGAACAAAGCTGAAGACATCTTTCAAACTATGTTGCAAAGCTGTAGTAATCAAAACAGTATGGTACTGGCATAAAAACAAACACATAGACCAGTGGAAGAGAATAGACAGCCAAGAAATAAACCCATACATATTTGGTCTACTAATTTTCAACAAAGGTGACAAGAATACACAAAGGGAAAAAAATAGATTCTTCATTAAATAGTTCCGGTAAACTGGATATCCACATGCAGAAAGAAAGAAAGAAAAGCAAACAAATAGATAAATAATTAAATTGAACTCTTCTCTTACGCCATACACAAAAATCAATTTAAAAGGGATTAATGACCGAAACATAAGACCTGAAACTATAAAAGTCCTAGAAAAAAAACATAAAGGAAAATTTCACAACATTGATCTCGGCAATAGTTTTTCAGATTTGATACCAAAAGGACAGGCAACAAAAACAGAAATGAGCAATGTACAGTAATAAAACTAAATGTACCTACTGTACAGTATCAAACTGAAAAGTTTTTGCATAACAAAGAAAACCAACAAAATTAAAAGGCAGCTTATGAAATGGTGGCAAATATTTGTAAACCACATATCCAATAATGAGTTGATATTCAAAATATGTAAGGAACTCATAAAACTCGATAGCAAAAAAAAAACCCTAAATAACCCAATTTAAAAATGGGCAAAGGACCTGAATAGACACTTTCCCCTAAGAAGACATACAATGTCCAACAACTATATGAAAAGATGCTCAACCTTACTAAACATCAAAAAAATGCAAATTAAACTGAGATATCCCCTCACACTGAGCTATCACCTCACACTTGTTAGGATGGTTATTACCAAAACGTCAAAAGATAACAAGTGTTGACAAGGATGTGGAGAAAAGGGAACTTTTAGACATTTTTTGTGAGAATGTAAATTGGTACAGTTGTTATGGAAAACAGCATAGAAGTTTCTCAACAAAATTAAAAATAGAATCACCATGTGATCCAGAAATCTCACTTCTGGGTATGTATCTAAAGAAATTGAAATCAGTATGTCAAAGAGGTATCTGCACTCCCATGTTCATTGCAGCATTATTCACAACAGCCAAGATGTGGAAACAACCTAAGTGTCTGTCAACAGATGAATGGATAAAGAAAATGTGGTATACATATATAATGGAATATTATCAAGCCTTAAAAACTAAGTAAATCTTGCCATTTTCAACAACGTGAATTAAACTTGGAGACATTATGCTAAGTGACAGAAACCAAACACAGAAAGACAAAACTGCATGATCTAATGTATATGTGGAATTTAAAGAAAATGGAACTCACAGAACAGAGAATAGAATGGTTGTTACCAGAGACTGTGGAGAAAGGGACAAAAGAAGATATTGGGGATACAAACCTTCAGCCATAAGGTAAATAAGTACTGGAGACCCAATGTACAGCATGATGGTATATTAGTCCATTCTTGCATTGCTATAGGAAACCACATGAGACTGGGTAATTTATGAAGAAAAGAGGTTTAATTGATTCACAGTTCCACAGGCTGTACAGGAAGCATGGCTGGGGAGACCTCAGGAAACTTACAATCATGGCAGAAGTTGAAGGGGAAGCAGGCACATCTTCACCTGGCAGAGCAGGAGAGACAGCAAAGGGAAAGGTGCCATACACTTTGAACAACCAGATGTCCTAAGAACTGTATCATGAGGCAGCATTAAGGGGATAGTCTAAACCATTAGAAACCACCCGCATGATCCAATCACCTCCCACCAGGCTCCACCTCCAACACTGGGGACTACAGTTCAACATGAGATTTGTGTGGGGACACAGAGCCAAACCATATCAGATAGCTGTAGTTAATAATAATGTACACTTGAAAGTTGCTAAAAGAGTAGATCTCAAGTATTGTCATTAAAAAAATAAAAGGTAGGCCGGGTGCAGTGGCTCACATCTGTAATCCCAGCACTTTGGGAGGCTGAGGCGGGCAGA
Organism: Gorilla gorilla gorilla; assembly: GCF_029281585.2. NCBI lineage: Eukaryota > Metazoa > Chordata > Mammalia > Primates > Hominidae > Gorilla > Gorilla gorilla. The sequence continues at coordinate 99,011,859 of NC_073235.2, forward strand.
TCACGAGGTCAGGAGATGGAGACCATCCTGGCTAACACGGTGAAACTCCATCTCTACTAAAAATACAAAAAAAACATTAGCTGGGAGTGGTGGCAGGCCCCTGTAGTCCCAGCTACTCGGGAGACTGAGGCAGGAGAATGGCGCAAACCTGGGATGCGGAGCTTTCAGTGAGCCAAGATGGCGCCACTGCACTCCAGCCTGGGCGACAGAGCGAGACTCTGTCTCAAAATAAATAAATAAATAAATAAATAAATAAATAAATAAAATAAAATAAAGGTAATTATGTTAGGTGATTGATATGTTAATTAGTTTGATTGTGGTAATCATTTCACTATGTATACATATATCATACGTATATCAAAACATCATGTTGTATATTTAAAATATATCCAATTTTTATTTGTCAACCATATCTCAATAAAGCTGGGGAAAAACTCCAAGTGATTTTAAATCAAAGTAATCCTAAAAGGTATACACTGTAAAGTTTTATTCCCACAAAAGTTCCCATCTGCTTCTCTTCTCCCCGTCACATATCCTATAGGCGGAGTGATCATATATTGTGGTTTCCCAAGAACATTTCCAGTTTATGTCTTTTTTCTTGGTTTAATTATTAATAGTGCCCCCATTTACTCTCAAAAGTTTAACTAATAAACATGAGAGGAAAAAAATCAATGAACTTGAAAACAAAAGTAATAGAAAAAAATTAATGAAACCAAAGCAGATTCTTCTAAAACATCAATAAAATTGATAAACTTCTAGCCAGACTGACAAAGAAAAAAAGGGAGAAGATAAAAATTACCAATATTGGAAATAAAAGAGGGGCTATCATGACAGACCCCCACAGAAATTAAAATGATAAAACGAATACAGGAGGTCCTCAAAGTGTGTCATTTCATTCAACTTTGATGAGGTTGATTAACAAAAAAATTGATTAATGGCACACTGTCTGTGTAGAGTTTGCATGTCCTCCCCGTGTCTGCGGGTTTTCTCTGGTTACTGCAGTTTCCTCCCAAATCCCAAAGATGTGCATGTGACGTAAACTGCTGAGCTAAATGGTCCCCGTGTAACTGATTGTGTATGTGTGTGCATGTTTGTGTGTGTGTGTGTGTGTGTGTGCCCTGAGATAGGGTGGCATCCTGCCTTGGGCTGGTTCCTGCCCTGTGTCCTGAGCTGCGGGGATAGACTCTGGCCACCCATAACCCTGAACTAGGATAACTGGGTAAAAGCTCTGGCCATCCACAACCTTGAACTGGGATAACTGGGTAAATAATTATCTTACTTGTTTTTATTAATCTTTTTTTTTTTTTCTGAGACCGCGTCTCACTCTATCGTCCAGACTGGAGTGTAGTGGCTCAATCTTGGTTCACTGCAACCTCCGCCTACCGGGTTCAAGCAATTCTCATGCTTCAGCCTCCCCAGTCGCTGGGACTTCAGGCACGTGCCACCACGACCGGCATTTTTGTATTTTTAGTAGAGACGGGGTTTCACCATGTTGGCCAGGCTGGTCTTGGACTCCTGACCTCGGGTGATCCACCCACCTTGACCTCCCAAAGTGCTGGGATTACAGGCGTGAGCCACCGTGCCTGGCCTATTAATCTGTCTTAAATGTATGTATAGCTCTCATTTATTTCAATATTTAATATTAGAAGTGTTTTGGTCTTTATTTAGAAATTTGGTGATGTTTTTGTGACCAGAAGTATGTCACAGGCACCTAACTCTCATTTATATCAATTAGGCTATAATAAAAGTGGTTTCCTTAAACTTTCAATTAAAGTTGCCATTTCCAAGAACCTACTGAGGATGTTAAGGACTTACTGTCCTAAAAATAACTGTATGCCCATAAATCCAACAACTTAGATAAAACAGACCAATTATTAAAATACACAAGCTACCTACACTCACTAAAAAAAAAAAAAAAAAAAAAAAAGTTCTACAACTATTAAATAAATTGAATTTGTGGTTAAAAACTTTTCAAAAAAGAAAGTTCCCTGCCCATATATTTTACTGCAAAATTCTAGAAAACATTTAAGGAAGAAACAATAACAATTCTATACAATCTTTTTCTGAATTTATAAGAGAAGGAAACACTTCCCCATGCATCTTATGAAGCTAGCATTACCCTAATAGCAAAACCAGTATAATGAAAGAAAAATAAAGACCAGGCCAGGTGCGGTGGCTCATGCCTATAATCCCAGCACTTTGGGAGGCTGAGGCGGGCAGATCACTTGAGGCCCAGAGTTTGAAACAAGACTGGCCAACATGGTGAAACCCTTTCTCTTCTAAAAATACAAAAATTAGCTAGGTGTGGTGGTGAGTGCCTGTAGTCCAAGCTACTTGGGAGGCTGAGGCCCAGTAATTGCTTGAGTCTAGGAGGTAGAGGTCGCAGTGAGCTGAGAGCACACCATTGCACTCCAGCCTGGGTGACAAGAGTGAGACTCTGTTTCCAAAAAAAAGAAAAAGAAAGACCAATATCCCCCCACAAACACAGACACAAGAATACTCAACAAATTATTATTAAATTGGGTCTAGAAATATATAAAAAAGGAAAATACAGAATGATTAAGTGGGATTTATCCAAAGAATGCAAGATTGTTTCAATTTGGGAAAACTCAACCAATGTAATTTACCAGATTACCAAACTAAAGAAAAAAACCATGATTATCTAAATGGCATTTGACAAATTCAAATTTCTTTCCAAAAAAACTCTCAGCAGACTAGAAATGAAAGGAAATTGCCTGGATATAATTAACGACAACTGTAAAAACCGATGACTAACATCATACTTAATGGGAACAAGATAAGGACATCCTTCTTTCACCACTGCTATTCAATATCATAGTAAAAGTTTTAGCCAGTGCAACAAGGCAAGAAAAACAAAGTCATTCAGATTGAAAGGGAAAGAAAAAACTCTATTTGCAGATGTCAGAATTGTTTATGTAAAAAAATCCCAAATAACATACGAAAAAAATTCTAAAGCTAGTCCTAAAACTAGTAAGAGAGTTTAGCAAGGTCATAGGATAAGAGCTCAAAATACAAAAGTCAATTATATTTTATATACTAGCAACAAACAATGGATTTGAAATTTTAAAAAAACACTAGTAACAAAAAGTGGAAAACTTAAACACAAATCTAAAAAAATATATAGTATCTATATATTGAAAACTATAAGATACTAATTAAAGAAACCAAAGAAGACCTTAGATATGTGGAGAGATACATTATCTTGGTTTGGATGAAAAATTATATGGTCACACTATCTACACAGGTAATAAAAGGTACTTTTATTTCTTGTGTATATTCCCAGTGCTTATTTATACAAATATAAAATTCTTATCCCCCCTGGCGTTACACAATACCTCACTTGTTCAACTTAAAATATATCCTATAGAATTTTCCATATAAGTACATAGACATTTTCCTCATAAAAATTTTTTTATTGTGAAAATAATTTTAGACATACAGAAAATTTGTAAGAATGGCATAGTAAATACTCACCACCACCTGGATTTCCTTATTTTCTTTGATAAACATGGTATTTGATGTGTGAAGTTAATTCATATATTTCTCATTGCATAGTTAGATGCTGGAAATTCTGTCTTACCCCACTGCTGTCAGATGGGGTGGAGAATGGTAGGAGATGGAGTCTAACCAAAATGCATAAGCTTTGAAGCGAGATAGAGCCAACTCCAAATAACCATTCTGTCACTTATTGGCTGTATGGCCTTTAGGCAAGTTACTTAACTTCCCCCGGTGTCAGTTACTTCATAAGTAAAATGAGAATATAACTACTACACCAAAGGTTACAGTCAGAATCAATGTGTGGTGATATGATAAAGTACAAAAGAGTACTTTAATCTTAGGAAAGGTAAAATAGAGCTGCAGCAGTGTCATCATAGCCTTGACCTTATTCATAAGTTTGGTTAATGGAACAAGGTGAAAATCTACCTGACTATAAAATTTAGTTGGTGGAGCTAAGTGACAGAGACCATATAAGAAGCACTGTTATCCTTGGCCAATTCAATTAATGCCAATTCAATTAATAGAATTATCTTCTCAGCCGTGGCCGGGCGCGGTGGCTCACGCCTGTAATCCCAGCACTTTGGGAGATGCGAAGTGGGCGGATCACGAGGTCCAGAGATCGAGACCATCCTGGCTAACATGGTGAAACCCCGTCTCTACCAAAAATACAAAAAAATTAGTGGGGCGTGGTGGCGGGCGCCTGTGGTCCCAGCTGAGGCAGGAGAATGGCGTGAACCCGGGAGGCAGAGCTTGCAGTGAGCAGAGATCGAGCCACTGCACTCCAGCCTGGGCAACAGAGTGAGACTCCGTCTCAAAAAAAAAAAAAAAAAAAAAAAAAAGAATTATCTTCTCAGCCTTGGGCTGATTCACCAGTTCATTAAAAAGCCAAAGACTCTTTCAAATCCTAATCTCTATACCCAGAGCCAAAACTTTACCAAAATATCTGGATTGCCCACATAAGGTGAGGAACCAGTTAGTGAATTTGCTATTTTTATTTTTTTATTTTACCTACAAGATATGAAAACTTTGGGTGTTCTGTTCGCATTTCTTTGTCCACGGAATACATTTCCAACTCCAAGGGGAAGTAGTTGCAGGGAACTTTACTGCCATTCGTGTAACTACAATGTCAAATCATCTGCAGCATATATTCTATTTGGAGGCCTTTTCCTGGCTTACAAGTAGAGATTGAAACACAGCCTCTATTAGTAGAGCCGTTTCAAAATTTATTCATTCACTCACCTAACAAAAACTTTCCAAACCCCTACTGTGTGCCGGGCATTGTACTTGGTGTTGAAAAGAAAAAAACAAATTCCTGTCCTTAAGTAGCTTACAGCTCAAATAAGGGGAAATAAGATACATTGACAATTATGAAGTGCTTTGGGAGAGAATAGAATGGCTTCACAGAAGAGGCTAAGTTTCTGTTGAGCTGGTGAGACTGACAAGAGGAAGGCCGTGGGCAGCAGAGTGAGCATAACCTGCAAGCACAAAGACATTCTATGGTAGCAGGCTTGAATTCAGAGTTCCACTGGGGCACTAGGTGCAGAGTAGGCTGGAGGGTTTGGCTGAAGCTATTACCAGTTTGGTCTTCATCCTGCTCAACGGAAAACTTTTAGTTCAATGGGGGAACGATTAAATGTTTTTAAGCAAAGACCTGAGATAATCAGATTTACTTTTTTAAAAGATCTGGTAGCCATATGAAGGATACTTTGGAAGGGGTAATAGGAAAACCAGTTAGGAGGTTATCGCAGTGAAACAGAATGTGGTCTTCATGGAATATCTAGGATTTCCGTGAATGAAATGATCTTGTTTGATAAATGGGGTAATGTCTGAGAACTATTTATCAACTGAAAATCAAGAGGGAAATCAGCAAGAAAATCGGTATGTTTGGCATTATTTCAATCAAAATCCTGGCAGAATTTTTGTAGGTATCAACAAGTTGATTCAAAAAATTTGGGAGAAAGGTAAAGGAACTAGAAAGTTAAAGGAACAGCCAAAACAAATTTGAAAAAGGATAAAGGTGGAGGACTATACTCCCTGATTTCAAGTTTATTGAAGACTTCAGGTCCTTTTCTCTAACTTTGTAATTGCTTAAGTTCTTATACGGTTTGCCAGACAGTGAATAAGGGAAAACAAATGAAAAACACGAATTTAATCAGTTTGGTTCCCTGACTGCTGCTTAATATGGAGATTTGAGGAGAAGGTGAAAACTCTCATTACACAAAAACACGTGGATACATGTATCACTCATCTCTTAATTCCACTGATAAACCAGAGGTCATTGCAAGATAAAACATACATAATGAAAATAATTGGCTGTTTGCACCGACGCTTTAAAATACATTTTCATTTCCTATTAAAAGCTTTATTTGGTCCCTTTCTCTGAATAATGTATGCAGTGCTCATTTCTCCTTCACCGGATCGGCTCAAAGCTTGATGAATATGGCTGTGGTTTGATGGGCAGTCTCTGCATCTCACATTGAGGCTCCGCTATGAAAAGAATTAGAATAGCAAGATCAATTGTCAGGCTAAGTAAATGAGGTCTCATCTCGGATCTGATTGCTTATTTGAGAGGGCTGAAGTGATTCTTGGCTGCACTCTCAGGGAGAAGAGAGAAATGCATTTTAATTGCCCTGGCAGGGATAACAGGTGTTCTGTCCAGCTACCAAAACGCAAAGCCGCGTCTTTGCACTATAGAAGGCTTTCCCTTAAGTGAGAATACATATTCTTAAAGCAAAACAACTCAGAAACGCTGGTGTGGTGATGCACGCCTGTAATCCCAGGACTTTGGGAGGCCGAGGTGGGCGGATGGCTCGAGCCCAAAGAGACCAGCCTGAGCAATATGGTGATAACCCCGCCTCCACGAAAAAATACAAAAATTAGCCAGACGTGGTGGCGCGCGCCTGTGGTCCCAGATACTGGGGAGGCTGAGATGGGAGGATCGCTTGAGCTTGGGAGGTCGAGGCTGCAGTGAGTCGAGATCGCACCACCGTAATCCACCCTTGGCGACAGAGGAAGACCCTATCTCAAAGAAGCAAACCACCAAAAAAACCAGGGACAGCTCAATGCTCTTTTTCGTTTCATAGCTACTTACACTCAGATTTACAAATACCTATTAACTTGTAGACAGGGCAAGAAATAATTTATGCTGAAGAGACGAAAGACCAGAAAACAGATTTCTGTGTTTTACTCTCCATGTGGCCATCATGGACGAGGACGAAGAGGGACTTGATTTTTCCTTTAACGAGAAGAATGTTTAAGCTCTGAATTTTCAACCAATTTTTATGCTCGTTACTCTGCTGTAGAGTATGTATTTACCAAGATTAGCAGAACACCGCGAGTTCACCAGGCAGAGACAAGTCACTGTGAAGTAGGCAGCACAGGACCTCCCGGAGGGCAGGGGCCGGAAACTACATATCCCGGCGTGCCCCGCTCGCGAGCACAATGGAGCCTGCAGTCTTTCGGTTCACGGCGCTACGCATTCCCTGAGCGCCGCCGGATGCCGGCCTGGGTTTCGCCCAGGGCGGAGGGCCCTCCTGGGCCGGGAAAACTACAGTTCCCGACATGCCCTGCCACGGGTGCGCCTGCGTACCGGAGCTACTGCGCCGGGGAGCGGGTTGGTTTAAAATGCTGTGTTAGTTGCATGGAAACCCGCTCGCCTGCTGCAGTACGGAGCCTCAGGCGGACAGATGGACTGTAAGGTGAGGCTGCCGGGCCCCGGGCTGGTGAGCGGTGGTCGGAGGCTCGCGAGGCGTCGGCTCAGATAAGGACAGTCACCACTCCCTGGCGCCCTCTCCCTGTCCTGACGGAGTCCAGTCTCACTCCGTGGACCTCAGGGCCCTGATTTAAGGCGCTTTGGCGTTGGCTGCCGGTGAAAGCCATTTAGGAGCGAAGTTTGCATTGGCCTGGCTCCAGCTGAGGGATGGGAGATAGCCACCGAAGCCTCCAGATAAGCCCAGTACCACCTTTATTTATGTGTTAAGTTGGAGTTTAATAGGTTCCTGGGAAGGCTATTTCGGCGTTAATGTTTGATTTTTGCCACCAGTTAATCCTCCCTGGCTTGCTTACCAGAATATAGGTGTCAGGAATTTGCACTTGTTCTTTACGGTTTCCGCTGTACCTGGCGCTCTTGCTAGAACGGAATAGACATTCGTTAAATTCCTGTCGAAGTATTCTCCTGTTTATTTACCACCTATAATTTCCCAGGCACTGTACTAGGCTCTAAAGATAGAAAAATGTCTATTTTTAACCCCACTTTAGAGAAGTTCGTATTAGTCCGTCTTAAATGCCGCCCCCCCACCCCCCACATGCTTCTAATTTGTTAATCTTGGCGTGCTCAGGACTAGGTCCTTTAATCCTTTGTGTTCTCTGTTATCCCGCCTTATGGTTTTCTTGAGCTCTTCAGAAATTAGTCTCCAGTCCACACCTCACCCCCAAACTTCAGATCCACAAATTCAATAATGTATTTGGTATCTTTCATGTTTTAAATTTGACATTTTAAAAACTACTCTTTATCTTTTCCACAAAACGGATTCTTCCTTAATAAGTTTGCATTGTCTCAGTGATAGCACCACCCACGCCAAAAACCCTGTAGTAATCTTGGCTTCTTCCTTTCCCTCATATCTCATATCTAATGCATCAGCAAAAGCTATCTTTCAAGTATATCTAACCACTAACCACTTCTTACAGTAGGAATACCGCTGCTGTCACCTTGGTTCTGGCCAGCAGCATCTCTACTTCTGCTTTTGTTCTTCCATCATTTGGAGTGGGAGGGAGTCAAAATGATCCAGTTAAAAGGAAAGTTGGATAGCATTCCTCAGCTATAGACCTCCAGTGACTCTGAGAATCACTGACAGCAAAAGCCAGACTTCTACAATGGCCTTCAAGGCTCTGTGTATTCTGTTTTTTTTTTTTTTTTTTGAAACGGAGTCTCGCTCTGTCGCCCAGGCTGGAGTGCAGCAGTCTCAGCTCACTGCAAGCTCCGCCTCCTGGGTTCACACCATTCTCCTGCCTCAGCCATCCGAGTAGCTGAAACTACAGGAGCACGCCACCACGCCCGGCTAATTTTTTTTTTTTTTTTTTTTTGTATTTTTAGTAGAGACGGAGTTTCGCCGTGTTACCCAGGATGGTCTCGATCTCCTGACCTCTTGATCTGCCCGCCTCGGCCTCCCAAAGTGCTGGGATTACAGGTGTGCCACCGCGCCCAGCCGTATTCTGGTTTTATTATTACCGTCTGACCTCATCTCAATGTTCTCTGTGTTACTCCTTCCTCTCCAGCCAAACCCACCTCTTTATTATGTGCGGACTCATCAGACCTTCTAACTTCAGGCCTTTGCACTTGCTGTTTCCGTCTTCTGGGCCTTTCTGCCCTCTGATATCTATATAACTGTTCTTTGCTCAAATGTTATGAGGCCTTCTTTGACCACCCTGTTTAAAATGAAAATCTGCCCTGTAGCCTCCATACCATGTTCTTTCGTATTTCATTTTCCTCCTTTGCACTTATCACCAATAAACAAACTATGTATTTTACTTAGTGTCTGTCTTCTTCAGCTGGAATATAAGCTCCACGAAGGCAGGGAGTTTTGTTCGTACTGCTCTACCCAACCCCTGCCCCCCGCCCCGTTGCCTATAACAGTGTGTGGCTCATGGTAAATGTTCAGGAAATATTTGTTAGATGTGTGAGTGAATGAAGACAGTGTTACCATATTATTTTCTAGTGGTTGTGATAAACAACATTGACTCCCTGGACTGTTATTTTGGAACCAACAGCATGTACTTGTATATGCTTTTGCCAGTGTACACCTATTGCCAGGTGTAGGAATGGAGGCTGTGTCCACAGAAGCATGTGTTCTCTTTTCAAAGTCATCTGGTTTTTACTAGTATATTACTTGTGACATTGGTCTTTTTCTTGCCATGCTTTCCATAAGGTTACCTGCCTAGAAGCTCTTTGGAAATATTCTCCCTAAACATTAAGACAGAATTCTATTAGTTTGATAATGATATATGCATAGAAATTAGTTATGAATGAACTTTTTAAAAAATAAAAGTTTATATCTCAGTATTTTTATTATTGTTACTATCAAGCGTTAGGACTTAGGTTCAGGGCAGCAATCAATATTTGCTCCTTTTCAAACACAACAAAGCACAGATATGTTAAAGCTGTTTCTCTTTGCTAGAATGTCAGCCATTAGAGGTAGATTGTTTTCATGTAAGACTGTGCTTCTTAGACTATGAGCCATAGAACTGTGACTTATGAGGATCTGCCAAGTGGCCATTGGAGAGTGTGCGTGTATTTATGTATGTAGGGGTGTGGGTGGCATTTCTGCTACCCCTGCTTTGGGCCTACCAGATGGGGAGGACAGGCAAGGGTATGAGCAACTGCAGTGAAAATGAGAATCTCTCTCTAACTTTAAGCCCCAGCTTGGTAGATTAATTTACTGGATTGAAAGTTCTTATCTCATACTTTAACAGCCTCCCAGATACTCGGGGACTCTGCCTGGTGGCTTTAAGGCTGTCCTCTTGCTACTCAGCCATTACTGCCCCCTCGCTTGCTTCCAAGGACTCTCCTGACCTTGGCATTGTTTGGTTTTTGTTTTTGTTTTCCCATGGCGGGAAGTGGAGGTGGTGGTTGGGAGGGAAGGTTTTTAACTAACCCTGAGACTTGTTTTCATTTTTTATTTTTTTTTAGAGACAAGGTCTTGCTTTGTCACCCAGGCTGGGGTGCAGTGGCACAATCATAGCTCACTGCAGCCTCTACGTTCTGGGCTCAAGTGATCCTCCTGCGTCAGCCTCCCAAGTAGCTAGGGCTACAGGCACAGGCCACCATACCCAGCTCATTTTTAAAAATTTTTGGAAGAGAACAGGGTCCTGCCATGTGGGCCAGGCTGGTCTGGAACTCCTGGCCTCAAGTGATCCTTCCACATAGGCCTTTCAAAAATGCTGGGACTACAGGCATGAGCCACTGTGCCTGGCCATGAGATCTGTTTTTAGTAAATCCCCAAAGGCTAGATTGGCTTATTTAATTTTTGTATCAGCAACTTTGATGACCTGAACAGGATTCTCAGCGATTGACTAAGAGGATATTTTAAGGATAACACCATGTATTTCACTCAAAAGCTTTGTCCCCTGCCAACCATCAATCAGTGTCCGAATCACCTCAATCTCCCCCTTCTTAGGGTGAATTTTCTATAAACCTCCTTCCCCTCAGAGGCTGGGCCAAGTTGGTTCCTCCTTTTTGAAAGTATATTTTCTCTATGGAAGCCTGAGAAGCTTCAGTGTAGAGCAGGGTCGGGTGGCACTCAGTGTGGATGCAAACCAAATTCCTACCGCGACATGTTGGACCTTCTTTTTTTTAAAACAAATGAAGCAATTTAAATGATTTGCTGTTTTGTTTTCATGGCTGAATGTACACATGTCCTGGAGAGCCAATGTAAGCATTTAATACAGATCATAGGTTCCTTAGGGAAATATCAACAAAACTAAACATTTGAACAATTACATGAAAAAATTTTAGTTGGGAATCTGCATCCTATTCAAAATATATGGGGGAGCTTCTCCATTTCCATTTTTTTCCAAAGATAGACTTTTGCAATATGAGTATTAGTATTATGTGCTTGGCTTCTGATATAAATGAACATAGACAAGACTCTATATTATAACCAGCTACCTGGGTCTAATAAATTGCCACAGAAATTGTTCTCCCTTCCCCTCTCCAGCACTGCTTGTCATTTTTACTTCTTCCTTCTACTTGTTTTTCCACCAGCTAATGCCTGGGCCTACTATATGTAGAAGAAAGTGACTAAAAAAAAAAAAAAAGTTTTTTATCTCACATAAGCAGAGTTTGAAGATTACTGGTTTTGCCCAAGTGTCAACAGAGACTGAGGTTCTCTGTCTTTTCCTTGTGTTTATCAGACACTGGTGATCCTTGGCTCTTCGTTTATATTTGAGAGTGAGCTGCTGCATACCTGACTGATGGAATGCTCTGGGAATTGTAAGGGTGTAGGAAAAGACAGGTACCATCATTACTCTTTTTTTAATCTAGAAAAACAAAAGTCTGCCTAGGAGCCCTTTTGCAAACTTCTGCCCAAAGTCTCTTTGGCCAGAATATATCACATGAGTGTGCCTGCTGAGGCGAGGCTGGGGTCATGAGCTTTTCTGCTTCTTTTGGAGAGAGGACAAAGGAGCTGTGTCTGCACACACCCTATTAGCCACCCTTTCCCTAGGTTTTCTCACCATCTTTGGCATGATTTATCTCTAGGTCAGTAGCTGGACAGCAGGTGACAGAAAATAGAATGGAGGTGTTTCTCCATTGTTACCCCTCCATTTTTTCCCCACCCAGTGCTGTTGGTGGCTCCACCAACTGCAGCCCTGGTTTATGGCAGCTGATCCAGACTGACGGGCTTACTCAGAGGCTCTTTCTTTTACTACTTGAGGAATACTATACTGGCTCATGTGGTAACATTACCAGGAGTCTCCACATCAGTTTTTTTTTTTCCCAGAAATGTAGAGGAACCCTACTTCGAATATTTTGCGTGTCCAGAGACTGCATCAATATCTGCATGTCTTTGTCTTTCCTTCAGGAATGAACTGAAAAAAATGAAAGTTAATTAATAGAAGGGAGCTTCTTTCACCCCATGTCCTTAAGCTGACTTAACAGCAAATCTAAAGAATGCAAAAAGCTTGTGTCAAAAAATGTTTCACAGTAGGGCATGAAAGAAAAATTCTGGTCAGAAACACCATAGTAAGAGTAAAAAGAAAAATAGGCTGGGCGTGATGGCTCATGCCTGTAATGCCAGCACTTTGGGAGACTGAGGCTGGCAGATCACTTGAGGTCAGGAGTTTGAGACCAGCCTGGCCAACATGGTGAAACCCCGTCTCTACTAAAAATACAAAAAAAAAAAAAAATTAGCTGGGCATGGTGGCACATAACTGTAATCTCAGCTACCCAAGAGGCTGAGGTGGGAGGATTGCTTGAACTTAGGAGGTGGAGGTTGCAGTGAGCCAAGATCGCTCCATTTCAGTCCAGCTTAGGTGACAGAGCAAGACTCTGCCTCGAAAAAGAAAAAAATAGAAAGGCCATTTTCTGGAAGCTGTGGGAAGAAGATACAAAGTGAATTGGAGAGCGATTTCAGGATGAAGAAACATCCTCAGCGGGTATAGCAAGCTCAGCCCCACCATGATTCTTGCTCCCGTAAATCCTGCCACCAGTCCTCCCACTTCATGAATTCTTGCCCTGGGTCCCAGGACCACCTTCAGCAACTTGAACATGAGGTGGACCCCCCTTTCACTTCCAGGAAGGTAAGGGTCAGGGAGATACCTGATGACATAGGAAGTGGGTAGAAAGGTGTATTCCTGATATCCCAAGTTGGACCCTTGTGAACACATTCCCATACGAACACTATTGCTGGAAATGGCTAAGGCTTACAGCATGATTAGTAGAGAAATGTCTGTAGAGAACGGAGTTGCAGGACAGTGTTTTTAAAGTTTTCACCAATTACCTTGTCATTGAACGCGATTCATTTACACGTTGTGACCACATATAAGCTAATTCTGCTTCTGTCACTAATATCTTGAAAGTATTCTCACTATTCTTATGTATTTTCATTGCGTTTTGGGGGAGGAGTCTGTGGAAAGTTGATGTCAATAGCTGTAGAAAGGTCTTTGCTCTTGCTTGAAGTTAAGGTTGCATGTTATTTTTTAAAATGCTGCTTCAATGTAGGATACATAGTTGGTAAGTCATTTATTTTATGACAACTGTACAGAGGTCCAAGTATAGAATGTTTTTCAAGAAGGTTGAATGGTAATAATGTTATGATGAAAATGGCTAGTAATAAAAGCCATTCCCTCAGCAAGTCATAGGTCCTTGTGTGTGACTAATAGTGGCAAATAGAATAGACTAAATTATGATGAAATAAAGTACTCAACAATCTTAATGGCTTACAACAACATAGGTTTATTGTATGTCATGACATCCACACTGTATATCATGAATGGGTTGTGGGTCTGTTTGATGTCATTGTCACCGTGGGATCCTAGTGCCTGGAGAAAGTCCTACCTGGGATGTTGCTTATCTCATAGGGGAGGGAAAAGAGAGAGATGGTGAAGAACAAGCTGGCTCTTATAACTTCCACCTATATTTAATTGGCCAAAGCAGAACACATCACCATTCCTGAGTTCAACAGGACAGTGATGCCTAATCCTGGCACAGGAATGGCAGTGACTATTTTTGAACAATAATAGGACCTACCACACTAAGATTGTGACTGTATTCTTAGGTACATATGGAAACTACAGTGTCCAGACCGGTCCTTTCTCCAACCCACATCAACACTACAGCTTCTGAAACATTCACAGTACTTCAGCAAAGGATGAGAATAGTTGAGGAACAGACCAGTTCACTGAGGGATGACCTAATAATGTTGGATTTTGGTGAAAAAAGGTAACAAAAATGAACTACATCTCTGTAGGTTGAAGAATTTTGCTTCACTGCTTATTAAGTCACAGTAGTTTGGAGATGAGACGGATATTTGCAAAAGAACTGAGAAATAATTTTCATTTGAGCATCACTTAGAAAACATTTGCAAAATGAAGAGTTGTCATTCTGTGATAGAGCTAGAGCTACTATCACTTTTTTCCTAAACAGATATTTAAAATGTGTTAATTAGGTATACAAACTTCGGTATTCTGTTCACTTGATTAAAAACAAACATGTAATTTTTCATGTAATAAAAAAAGATTTGTTCTTATTTTAAAATAAAAAGAGACATATTAAGGTTAAAAGCTAAAATGTTGCTTCATGCCATTAATTTGGTCATTTTCTTCTCCCATATTTATTATAAATTAAAAGGGGTTTTTGAAGTCTTTAAAAATTTTATAATTTAGAATGAGATACTAAAAAAAAATTTTTTTCCCCTAGTGCTTCTAAAGAAGTTATTAAAAGTTGGATTATCAATGGCCTGCAGAATCTGTGGGCTTAAGCAGCCAATTGAGAATTTACTGGTGTGATTTTCTAAAAATTACATATATATTTCCTGAGTGTCTCTCAGGGTTATAATACCCATGGAATAAATAACCCTTTAGCAGTTAAAGATTAAATTTGGTTCAAATGTTGAGCATGTTGGTAACACAATAGGAATATTTATTATGACTTTAAAAATTTTCTAAAAACATGAATATATTGCCTCCATGCTGACTTTAATAATTAGTTCACTATAATAGAATTAACATTTAACATTTTTATGCATATAAAATATGCATATAAACATATATGCATACATATTTTATATGCATGTATATATTATGTACCTAATTATCACACTTTAAATATTTAATGTATTTTATCACTTGTTTCTACATAACAAGAAAAGGTTTATGAAAAATCCATATTAAAATAAACAACAATTAAAAAGTCAGTGGTCCTCACTTATCACACATTGGCCTCATCTTTACCTAATAACAAGAAATATATTTAAAATTGGAGTGGTTAATAAATGCTTGTTAACTAGTCTATTCTTTTTTCTTTTTTTATATTTTATTTTTAATTGACAATTGTATATATTTATGGGGTAAATGTGATGCTATGATGCATGCATACATTGTAGAATTATTGTATCAGGCTAATTAACATATCCGTCACCTCACATACTTATTTCCTTGTGGCAAAAAGATTTAAAATTAGTCTTTTAAGAATTTTGAAATATACAATACGTTATTATTAATTATAGTCAAGGTACTTTGCAGAGGATCGCTAGAACTTATACCTCTTCTTAAACTGGAGCTTTGTACTCTGACGAACAATCTCTTCTTTCCCTGTCCACCTCCTCACCTTTACCCAGCCTTTGTTAACTACTGTTCTACATTCTACTTCTATGAGTTTGACTTTTTAAGATTTACATATAAGTGAAATCATGCATATTTGTTTTTCCATGCCTGGCTTATTTCCCTATTGATGGGCATTTAGGTTGTTTCTATATCTTGGCTATTGTGAATAGTGCTATAGTGAACACAGGAGTGCATATATCCCTTTAACATACTGATTTCAATTCCTTGGGATACGTACCCAGAAGTGGGATTGCTGGATCCTATGGCAGTTCTACTTTTAGTGTTTTGCGGAACCTCCATGCTGTTCTCCAAAATGGCTATACTAATTTGCATTCCCATCAACTATGTACAGGGGGTTCCCTTTTCTCAATACCCTTGCCAGCTTGTTATCTTTCATCTTTTTGATAGTAGCCATTCTAACAGGTGTGAGGTTTTCTCACCGTGGTTTTAATTTGTATTTCCCTGATGATTTGTGATGTTGAGTATTTTTTTAATGTATCAAGTTGGCCATTTGTATGTCTTCATTTGAGGAATGTCTATTCTGGTTTTTGTCCATGTTTAAAAAATAAGGTTGTTTTCTTGTTATTGAGTATTTTGAGTTTCTTGTATATTTTGAATATTAGTCCTTTATCAGACGTATGATTTGCAAATATCTTTTGCCAGTCTGTGAGTTGTCTCTTCATTCTGTTGATTGTTTTGATTGCTGTGCAGAAGACTTTTAGTTTGATGCATTCCTATTTGTCTATTTTTGCTTTTGTTGCCTGTGCTTTGGGAGTCATATCCAAGAAATCATTGCTGAGACCCATGTCAAAGAGGTTTTCCCTCGTGTTTTCTTCTAGTAGTTTTAGTTTCAGGTCTTGTGTTTTACATCTGTCTTTAATCCATTCTGAGTTGATTCTAGTATATGGGGTGAAATAAGGGCCCAATTTCATTCTTCTGTATGTGGATAGTCAGTTTTCCTAATACTTGGTTAAAGAGACTGTCCTTTCCCCATTGTGTATTCTTGGCACCTTTGTTGAAAATCAATTGACCATAAATGCATGGGTTTATTTCTGGGCTATCTATTCTATTTCATTGGACAATGTGTCTTTTTGTGCTGCTACTATGCTCTCTTTATTACTATAGCTTTGTAATATATTTGAAATTAGCTAATGCAATGCCTCCACCTTTGTTATTTTTGCTCAAGATTGATTGGGCTATTTTGGGGGTCTTTTGTGGTTCCATATGAATTTTCAGGTTTTTCTATTTCTATGAAGAATGACATTGGGATTTTAGTAGGGATTGCCCTGAATCTGTAGATGGCTTTGGGTAGTATAGACATTTTAACAGTATTAATTCTTCTAATCCATAAACCTGGGATATCTTTCAGTTTACAGTCATGTGGCACATAAGGACATTTCAGTCAGTGACAGAGTGTATATTAGTGGTGGTCCCATAAGATTGTAATGGAGCTGAAAAATTCCTATCATCCGGTGATGTCATAGCTATGGTAATATTGCAGTGCAAGGCATCACTTTTTCTATGTTTAGATATACAAATACCATTGTTTTACAGTTGCCCACAGTATGCAATATGGTAACATGGTATACCGGTTTATAGCCCAGGAGATATAGCCTAGGTACGGAGTGGGCTATACCATCTATGTTTGTGTAAATATACTCTATGATGTTCGTACAGTGACAAAATCACCTAACAACACATATCTCAGAATGTATCCCTTTCATTACATAACTCATTACTGTATTTGTGTCATCCTCAGTTTGTTTCATCAGCCTTTTAGAGTTTTTATTGTACAGATCTTTCACCTCCTTGGTTAAACTTATTCCTGAGTCCTTTTTTGGTGCTATTGTAAATGGGATTATTTTCTTAATTTCTTTTTCAGATAGTTCATTGTTAGTGAATAGAAATGCTACTGATTTTTGTATGTTGATTTTGTATCCTGCAACTTTACTGAATTCATTTATTGTAATTGTTTTTTGGTAGAGTCTTTAGGGTTTTCTGTACATAAGATTTTGTATGTCTTCAACAAAAAGAGACAATTTCACTTCCTCCTTTCCTGTTTGGATTTCTTTTATTTCTTTTTCTTTTCTAATTGCTTTGGCTAGGACTTACAACAGTACATTGAATAGAATTGGTGAGAGTGGGCATCCTTATTTCAGTCCTGATCAGAAGCTTTCAGCTTCTCACCATTGAGCATGATGTTAGCTGTAGGCTTATCATATATGGCGTTTATTATGTTGAGGTACGTTCCTTCTATACCTGATTTGTTGAGAGTTTTTATTATGAAACATTGTTGAATTTTGTTAAATGCTTTCTCTACATCTATTGAGATGATTATATAATTTTTATCCTTCATTCTGTTAATACAGTGGATCACATTTATTGATTTGTGTGTGTTGAACTGTTGTTGCATCTCAAGGATGAATCTCACTTGATCATGGTGAATGATCCTTTTACTGTACTGTGGAAGATGGTTTGCTAGTGTTTTGTTTGTTTGTTTTTTGTTTTGTTTGTTTTTGAGACTGAGTCTTGCTCTGTCACCCAGGTTGGAGTGCAGTGGCGTAATCTTGGCTCACTGCAGCCTCTGCCTCCTGGGTTCAAGCGATTCTCCTGCCTCAGCCTCCTGAGGATCTGGGATTACAGGCAAGTGCCACCACGCCTGGCTAATTTTTGTATTTTCAATAAAGACAGGGTTTCACCATGTTGGTCAGGCTGGTCTCAAACTCCTGGCCTCGTGATCTGCACGCCTTGGCCTCCCAAAGTGCTGGGATTACAGGCGTGAGCCACCATACCAGCTGCTAGTGTTTTTATTGATAATTTTTGCATCTGTGTTCAGGAATATTGACCTGTAATTTTCTTTTCTTTTAGTGTGTTTGTCTGCCTTTAATTTCAGGGTAATGCTGGCCTTGTAAAACGAATTTGATGTATTCCCTCCTCTTCAATTTTTGACAGTTTGAAAAGAATTGGTATTCTGCATTAAATGTTTGGTTGAAATTCACAGTGATGCCATCTGGTACTGGGTTTTTATTTGATAGGAGGAAACTTTTTATTTATTACTGATTCAATCTTCTTACTCTTTATTGGCCTATTCAGATTTTCAGTTTCTTCATTATTCAGTCTTGGTAGGTTACATATTTCTAGGAATTTGTCCATTTCTTCTAGTTATCCAATGTGTTCTCATTTTGCTGTGTGGTTATTCTGAGGATTACAAAAAACACAGTAGGCTATTTTAAGGTGATAACAATTTAATTTTTACTGCATGGCTGAACTCCACACTTTCACTCTCCCTGCTCCCACTATTTATGTTCTTAATATGATAAATTACATGTTTTTATAATGTGTATCCCTTAGCAAATTATTGTAGCTATAGTTGTTTTTATTAGTTTCGTCTTTTAACCTGTATACTAGAGATATAATTGATTAATAACCTGCTATTACAGCATTAGAGTGATTTGAATTTGACAGTACTTTTATTAGTGATTTTTATGCTTTCCGATATTTTCTTTTATTAATTAGTATCCTTTACCTTCAGCTTGAAGAACTTTCTTTAGTTTTTCTTGTAAGGTAGTGGCAATAAACTCCTTCACCTTTTGTTTGTCTGAGAAAGTCTTTATTGCCTCTTTGTTTTTGAAAGATAGCATTGCTGAGATAGTATTCTTGGTTGACAGTTTTATTTTTCTTTTGGGATTTTAACTATATATTCTACTTTCTTCTTGCCTACTAGGTTTCTGTTGAAAACTTCATCGATAGTCTAGTATGGGTTCTCTTGTATGTAACAAGCTACTTTTCCCTTGATGCTTTTAAAACTCTTTGTCTTTAACTTTTGACAATTTGATGATAATGTGTCTGTGTTAGTCCATTGTGCATTGCTATAAAGGAATACTTGAGACCAGGTAATTTGTAAAGAAAAGAGATATATTTGGTTCATAGTTCTGCAGGCTGTAAAAACATGGTGCCAGCAACTACTCAACTTCTGTTGAGGCCTCAGGACGCTTACAATCATGGTGGAAGGCAAAAGGGGAGTAGGTGAGTCACATGGTGAGAGAGGGAGCAAGAGAGAGGAGGAGGTACCAGGCCCCTTTAAACAACCAGTGTGAACTAACAGAGTGAGAACTCACTCATTATCATGGGGAGGGCACCAAGCCATTCATGAGGGATCTGCCCCTATGACCTAACAGCTCCCACCAGGCCTTACCTCCAACAATGGAGATCACATTTCAACATGAGATTTGGAGGTGACAAACATCCAGACTATATCATTCCACCCTTGGACCCCAAATCTTGTTCTTCTCGCACTGCAAAATATAATTATCACTTCTCAATAGTGCACTGAAGTCTTATTCCAGCGTTAATTCAGAAGTCCCAAGTCTCAATTCCAAAGTCTCATCTGAGACTCAAGGCAAGTTCTTTCTACCTGTGAACCTGTAAGACAAAAAGAAAGTTATTTACTTCCAAGATACAATGTGGTACAAACATTGGGTAAATATTCCCATTCCTAAAGGAAGAAATTGGCTAAAAGAAAGGAGCAATGGGTCCCACACTTTAAAGCTCCAAAACAATCTTTGACTCTCTGTCCCATATCCTGGGCACACTGGTATGCCAGATGGGCCCCCAAGGCTTTGAACAGCTCTGTCCCTCTGGCTTTGCATGTTGCAGCCTCCATGGCTGCTCTCAAGGGCTGGAGTTGAGTGCCTGTGGCTTTTATAGGCTCAGGGTGAAAGCTGCTAGTGGCTGTGTCCTTCTGGGGTCTGGAGAGTGGGTTCATTCCCACAGCTCCCCTGAGCAGTGCCTCCAGGTGGACTGTTTGTGGGGACTCCAGTCCCACATTTCCCTTCAGTGCTGCCCTAGCAGAAGCCTGTTGCAGGAGCAGAGCCTTTGCAGAGAGCTTCTGCATGGGCACCCAGGCTTTCTCATGCATCCTCTGAAATCCAGGTGGAAGCTGCCAGGCCTCCTTCATTCTTGCATTTTGCATGCCTGCAAGCTTAGCACCACATGGAAACTACAAAGGCTTATGGCCTATGTCCTCTGAAGCAGTGACCTGAGCTGTATCTGGGGCCCTTTGAGCCATGGTGAGAGCTAAAGCAGCCAGGATGTGGGGAGCACTCCTCAGGTGGTGCAGGGCGGTGACACCAAGTCCCCAAAACCATTCTTTCATCGTAGGCCTCTGGGCCTGTGACAAGAGGGGCTGCTTCAAATATTTCTGAAATGCCTTCAGAGCCTTTTTCCCATTGCGTTGGCTATTAGCATTTGGCTTCCTTTTAGTCATGCTAATCTCTCTAGCAAATGGTTGCTCCACAGGCCACTTGAATTCCTTTCCTGAAAATGTTCTTTCATTCTCTACCACATGGCTAGGCTGTAAATTTTCCAAATTTTTATACTGTACTTCTCTTTTCAATATACATTTCAACCTTAAGTTATTTCTTTGCTCCTATATCTAATTGTAGACTGTTAAGAGCAGCTACATCACTTCTGGAACATTTTACTGCTTACAGATTTCTTCTGCTGGATACCCTAGGACATCACTCTTAAATCTAGATTTCCACAGATCCCTAAGGGCACAGACACAGTGCAGCCAAGTTCTTTGCTAGGGTGTCACATGGGTGACCTTTACTCTTATTTTCCAATAACTTCCTCATTTTCATCTGAGACCTCATCAGCCTGTCCTCTGTCTATATTTCTGTCATCTAAGACCTCATCAGTATGTCCTCTGTCTATATTTCTGTCGGCATTTTCATCACAAGCACTTAAGTCTCTAAGAAGTTCCACTTTCCCTCGTTTTCCTGTTTTCTTCTGAGCCCTCCAAACTCTTCCAATCTCTGCCCATTACCCAGTTCCAAAGCTGCTTTTACATTTTCAATTACCTTTTCAGCAATGCCTCACTCTTTGTTACCAACATTCTGTGTTGCTTATTTTGTGTTGCTTATAAGGGAATACTTGAGGCTGGGTAATTTATAAAGAAAAGACATATATTTGGCTCATAGTTCTGCAGGCTAAAAAGCATGGCACCAGCATTGGTTTACCTTCTGATGAGGGCCTCAGGAAGCTTACAATCCTGGTGGAAGGCAAAGGGGGAGCAGGTGAAGAAGAAGAAGTGAGAGAGGAAGTGAGAGAAAGAGGAGGAGATGCCAGGCTCCTTTAGATAGCCAGCTCTTCTGTGAACAAAAAGTGAGAACTCACTCATTGCCAAGACATTCATGAGTGAGCTGCCCCATGACCCAAACAGCTCCCACCAGGCCTTACCTCCAACAATGGGTATCACATTTCAACATGAGACTTGGAGGGAACAAACATCCACACTATGTAAGTGTCTAAGTATGGGACTATGAAACTCTTGAGTTCATCTTATTTGTTGTCCTTTGGGTTTCTTGGATCTGGATTTCTGTGTCCTTCCCCAGGCTTGGGAAGTTTTTTTTTTTTATTATTATTTCTTCGAATATGTTTTCTGTTCCTTTCACTTTTCCTTCTGCAATTTTGATGATGGCATATTGTTCTGTTGATGGTATCTCATAAGTTCTATAAGCTATCTTCACTCCTTTTCATTTTTTTTTTTCTTTCTGCTCCTCACATTGGATGATTTTCAGTTACCTGTCATCAGGTTTACTTATTCACTTCCACTTCATATAGTCTGCCATTGAACCCCTCTATTGAATTTTTTCATTTCTCTTATTGTATTCTTTGGCTATATGATTTGTTGGGTGCTTTTTTATACTTTCTTACTCTCTTTTGTTGAAATTCTGTTTGTTCTTGCATTATTCTCCTGACCTTGGTGAGCATCTTTATGACCATTATTTTGAATTCCCTCTTGGAAAAACCACATATCTCCATTTCAGTAGGATTGGTTTCTTGAGATTTATCTTATTCTTTTATTTGGAACATATTTTCCTATTTCTTCATTTTTCTTTTAACTCTCTGTGTTGGTTTCTGTACATTAAGACAGTAACCTCTCCCAGTCTTGTCAAACTGGCCCTCATGTAGGAGATCTTACCAATTCGTACAGCCAGAAATTATAATGTATCTCTCAAATCTCTGTGTACAATCTGATATCTCTGTTTTTGGTGACCCCAGAAGGTTAAGATGTGCCAAGTCTTGTTAGTACCATGAGAGCAGTAAGACAGAAGCCACGCTCTCTAGATGCAGCTGAAAATATTAGGGTGTTAGGTGCATGTTCCAGTTCCTTCTATCCTCAGGGTGAAGCTGAGAGCAGGTATTTATCCCTTACTGCGCTAAAGCAGGCATTATTTATCTGCACTAAGGCAGGCATTTATCTCTCTCCACTCTAAGCCAGGGAGAAGCTCTGTGGCAAATACCTATACTACTGTCATTCAGACTACATCCTCTGAGGATATGGCCACTGGGAGTGGGCCCGTTTTATATCTACCTCTTTGTTTTCTGTGGTCTAGAGAGACTTGGAAATGCAGAGCCAAATCAGCTCCCAGAGCTGGGTGGCTAAGGAGGTAGTCCTAATATGAGAGCTGTAGAAGTTTGTCACTAGATAAGTGGACAAACTACTTTTAGGAAGCTTCTGTAGACTTGGAGTTATCACTGGGGCAAGCTAGGGGAGAAGTCCTGGCAAGTACCAAGCTCTCATTTAGGCTGCCAGAGGTGTATTGTTTCGCTGCCCCATTAACTCCCTGATGCAAGTTAGTTAGAAGCCAGACCGTCGAGTATTCACTGGAAGAATGTACAAAGAAATCCTTTTTAGTGAAAAATAGAACTGTGTGTTTCAGCACTTTCTCTGCACTGCTTCCAAGAGGTGTAGTCCCTGGAACTGCTTGCACTCCTGTTTAAAACTACCTCTTAGGATTGTGATCTGGGGAGATTCTCATATGAGACTCTTGTATTCCTAATCCTTTCTATTCCTAGAGCTAGGAGGTTTAAGATGCAGTCCCTCAAGTAGAAGTTATAAAAGTTGGGGTGCTTGATGCATGGAAAAACTTTTTCCGGGAGGAATTGGTAGACTAGAGTTATTGATGGAGTGAGCCAGGGGAATAGGCTTGGGGGCTGCCAAGCTCCCGTTCAGGCTGCCAAAGGTTATGTTTGTCAGCCCCGTTAATTCCCTGATGCAGGCTTGTATGAAGCTCAACTGGTAACAGCAGCAGTTGACAGAGTACATTGGCAACCCCTTCCAGGCAGAAACTGGGAGCTTTGAGTTGTAGGCCCTTCTCTACCCTGATCCTGGGGTATGAAGCCTCTGTAAGTGCTTACACACCCATATATAATCACCTCTTTGTTCTGTGGTCTGGGGAGACTTGTGTATGCCTCTAATCCCTTCTGCTTCTAGAGGCAGGTGAATTAAAAGCCACACTGTGGGGAATCTTAGAGTTAGGGTAGTAAATATGAGGTCCAAACCCTTCTCTCCTCAGGGAGAGGATAGGTGTTGGGGATACCTTCTTAATTGGATGGCACAGTGCCTGGGGTGGGGTTTGGACCTGAGTGTGCCTCAGCTTTTCCTACCTAGTCAATGTGGATATTTTCTCAGTTGCTGGATACAGAAAAGTCTCTCAACTTGTTTCTGACTTTCTCTCAGAGGGAATTGATCTGTGTGTCAATTAATCAATTCTCAGAGGGAATTGATTAGTGTGTCCCTATGTGGAGGGAGAGTCAGAAGCCTGCCATGTTGGTGATGTCACTCTCCAATTATTATTCTTATTGGAAATGTTACATTGACTCAGTTTTTGGGATTACCATAGTAGAAATTGCATTGCATAATATTGTTATATTGGGATCTTTGTCCAGAGGCTATTTGGAAGCTCCAAACTGTTTAGAAGACCTGGACAGCCAGAAAGTCATTAGTCCTATCCAAAATGAAGCAATTTGTGCAGGAAAAACAGATATTTTATGGAAGAACTGTGAGTTTCTGGTAAATCGAATGTGCCGTCTTGAAAGCCTCCTTCAGTCCTTGAAGATGAACATCTTTCGGCTGCAAACTGAAAAGGATTTGAATCCTCAGAAAACAGGTATAGAGATAAGAGTCATCAGAAATGTGGTCCTGTATAGGTGCTTGATTTTCTTTACTGACCTTCTTTCTGCTGCTTGATGCCCCTCCTGTGTGGTCTGGTAGCTTTTCTGAAAGATCGACTGAATGCAATACAGGAAGAGCATTCTAAGGACCTGAAGCTGTTGCATCTCGAAGTTATGAATTTGCGCCAGCAACTGAGAGCTGTAAAAGAGGAAGAAGACAAGGCACAAAATGAGGTGCAAAGGTTGACTGCCACTCTGGAGATTGCCTCGCAAACAAAGGTTTGAGTCTAAGAGTTCTGAAGTATAAACACACTGTTATGTGTTAGCTGGAGGAGGTAACAGACCTATGACGCGACTTTTAAAAATAGGTGATGTTGATATGAGGATTCTTGGCATTTGACATTTGGCATGTTGATTTGAGGATTCTTGGTCTATGACATTTGCACTGGTAACCTAAACCACTGTGTGCTATCTGTGATTGATTATTTGTACAACCCTTACCCCATACAAGTGATGGTGTGGGTCCAGAGGTATGAGATAGAGCCTGTGCTCTTCAGGAACTCATATGCTAGTTGGGAGAACAAGCTACAGCATGAGAAATTAAATAAGGAAAAAATAAGAGTATAGGAAATGTTACAGAATAGGATAGGACAAAAAGTGAATATTGCCGAGTAAGGGCTTTGTGTTCAGACATGTTTGAGAGGGTGAGGATGCTCTATCTAGAATAGATTAGGCAGGCTTCAGGGAAGGGATAGGACCTTTAGAAGCAAAGTGTAGGGGTGAAGACATTTCAAGGAGCACACGCAGAGGCAGCAAAGAATAAGGACTACTTGGAAAAGAAACTAACAATGTTGTTCTGCCTTCATGGTCCAGGCAATGTAATGGATGTTCAATGTGTTATTTTGTTTAATCTTTGCAAAATCTTGTGAAGTAGGATATTATTATCCCCATTTTTTAACAATGATAGTACTGGGTCCCTGGGATAAATCAGTTGTCCAAGATCAGACATACCTGTTGTCTTGTTGTTACCCGGGTTTGAACCTGGATCTTTCTACTAGGTACAGCTAGGAAAAATATATAAACTAGCCTTACAAGAGTGAGGATTTGTTTGTGGGAAATAAGTTGGATATTAGCTAGCAATGACATTATAGAGTATCTGAAAATCAGAAATAATTAGTAGTTGGGGTTGATCCTGTGGGGAGCGATTGAGATTTTTGATATGGAAGTGACATAATGAAAACAGGAAAACAAATTTAGCAGTATTATAGGGTATTGAAAATAGGGAGAGAAATTGGAGGCAGGGAAACCAATTAGGAATCCATTGCATTATTTGAGGCATGAGCCAAATTAGGTCTGATCTAGGGTTGTGGCATTTTGAAAGGAAAGAGGAATGTTCTGTAAAAAAAAGATGTGCTCGAATATGGTACTGGGAGGGACTGAAGGCAGTAAAGAAGGCAAAGATGGCTCTGAGGTTTTACATCTGAGATTGTGGTGCCATTTATCTTAATAAGAAAGAGAATAAGTAGGGAAAGCTGTGTTTTTCATCCTCAACTTGTAAGCATGAATAATATTTGAAGCTGGAAAAATAGAGTTCTTTAAAAAATTAAGAATATACCGTGTAAGTAAAATGTCTGTCAATTACCAGATTGACCTCTAATTATTGAATTTTATATAGGAGGTGGGTGCGATTAATCACTGTTTATGATATAAAAGAGGAAATTATAGAAATCATGTATCAAAGTAATAAAATAACTTTCCTGTTAAGTAACTCCTGGTAATAATTACTTCAGACTTATAACAAGAAGTATTTATAACCATATTAAAAATAGCATTTATAGGTTGCCAGAAAAAAACCTGATTTGATCTGATATACCTATAGACAATTTCTTCCTGTCATTTCAGATTATTTAGAATCTTTTCTCCTTCTACTTTTAGAAGAATGCAGCCATTATTGAAGAGGAACTGAAGACCACAAAACGTAAAATGAACCTTAAAATTCAAGAGGTAAGACAAAAAGATGGAGGGTGGAGGAGGTGTTGGAATTGCAGAGGGGAAATCAAGAAAGCAGAGAGAGAGAATGAAAAGAAACCTTTGAAGAAGAAAATATGTGACTATGTAGTAGGAAGACTTTAAAAATATGCCACATTGAATTCAAGTGAAAGTGCCTGCCCTTACATGACATTAAGACTTCCTTTTACCTCAATACTGGCATAAAACTAGAAATAAAAAATAAATGCTTTGTGAGCCAGGAAGGAATAGTTACCACTCGTGGCTGCCCGTACACCATAGTTAAGTGGACACTTTCTTGCAAAGTCGTTTTAATCTAAAGTTGTATTTAAAATAAAAAGCTATTAATAAGTCTGTTCATCTAATTTTACCTTAAACTTTCATTTCAGCTTGTTTTAGTAGATAGCAGATTGGGAAATATGAAGTAGGTGGCTGCTAAAAGCTGTTGGACTAAAAATTTGCAGCTGAAAACAGTGGAAGAATCAGTAGAATTACTAACTCAATATACTCTGGCAGTGGCCTGAAACCTCAATATTCCCTGACATAATAGTATTAATAATTGATGTTAGTTCAAATCTAATGGGTCAAATTATATTTAAAAGATTCTGTTAATACAAAATAGAGAAGTAGACATACTTTTTAGGAAAATTCTTATGCAAAACTATTTTTAAGGTTATAAATTTTAGTGCTTAGGTGGCAAGCATAGGTGTTTGGAAAATTGTCTTATATTGAGTACTTTATTTGCCAGTAATTACTGATAAAAGCTTGATGCTCATAGTTAGAATGTATTCAGTTTATTTCTAAGATATTGTACTAGACTATTTTTAGGGCAGTTTTAGGTTTACAGAAAAATTATGCAGAAAACCCAGAGTCCTGTATACCCCTCTCTCCACTCCTGCAGTTTCACTATTATTAATATCTTGCATTAGTATGGTACTTTTGTAACATTTGATGAGCCAATATTGAGCCATCATTTAGTGAAATATGTTAAGATTCACTATTCATCATGCTGTAAAGTGCTATGGGTTTGACAAATGCATAATGCCATGTATTTATCATTACAGGATCACACAGAATAGTTGCCCTGCCCTAAAAATGCCCTGTGTTCCACCTACCCATCCCTCCTCATGTCTTCCCCTGAGCCCCTGACAACCACTGATCTTTTTATTGTCTCTCTAGTTCTGTTATTGTTGGAATCATAGAGTATGTATGTAGTCTTTTTTGTACTGGCTTCTTTTATGCATATGCGCTTAAAGTTCCTTCATGTTTTTTCATGGCTCAGTAACTCATTTCTTTATATAGCTCAACAATATTCTATTGTATGTACCACAATTTGTTTATGCATTCACCTATTGAAGGACATATTGGTTGCTTCCAATTTTTGGCAATTGTGAATAAAGCTGCTATAAACATTGTGTGCAGGTTCTTACATAGACATACGTTTCCAACTCATTTGGGTAAATGTAATACCTAGGAGTGCAATTGCTGGTTCATCTGGTAAGCCTATGTTTAGCTTTGTATGAAGCTGCCAACCTGTCTTGCAAAATGACTGTATCGTTTGCATGCCCATCAGCAAGGAATAAGAGTTATGGTTGCTGCATATCCTCACCAGCATTTGGTCTTGTCAGTGTTTTGAATTTTTGCCATTCCAATGGGTATGTAGTGGCATCCTGTTTTGATTTGCAATCCCTAATGATATAATGACACTGAGAATCTTCTCATGTGTTTATTTGCCATCTGTATATCTCCTTTGGTGAGTTATCTGTTAGACTTTTACCCCATTTTGTAACTGGGTTATTTCTTATTGTTATGTTTTAAGACTTTGTATATTTTGGATACCAGTCCTTTATCAAAGATGTGTTATGCAATTATTTTCCCCTGCTCTATAGCTTATCTTTTTATGCTCTTAGCTGTCTTTCACAGAGAAGGAACTTTTAATGAAGTCCAGTATATCAATTTTTTTCTTTCATGGATTGTACTGTTAGAATTGTATCTAAAAAGTTGACAAACCCAAGTCACTAAGATTTTCTCTTGTATCATCTTCTAAGAGATTTTATAGGTTTTCATTTTACATTTAGGTCTTTGATCTATTTTGAGCTAATTTTCATGAAAGGTATGAGATCTGTATCTAGATGAATTTCTTCTTGGCATGTGGATGTCCAGTGTTTCCAGCACCATTTGTTGAAAAGACAATCCTTTCTCCTTTGGATTGCCATTTAACATTATTTTTTACTGGGGAAGTCTTATTCTTAATTCTTGGTTCTATGATAAAGTCTTGAATTTTGATTAAGCTCTGTCAAAGACTTGCAGAAGTACTATGCTAGTCAAACATGGGCATTCTGAGGGTATGTGAAATAGAAAGGGTGTATTAGTTTGCTGGGCTGCCATAACAAAATCCTAAAGACTTGGTGGTATAAACAGAAATTTATTTGTTGAAGTTCTGGAGGCTTGAAGTCCAAGATCAAGTTGTTAGCAGATTTGGTTTCTTCTGAGGCCTTTCTCCTTGGCTTGCAGGTGTCCGCCTTCTAACTGGGTCCTCACATGCTCTTTTATTTGTGTGTACCCATCCCTGGTGTCTCTGTGTGTCCAAATCTCTTCTAATCAGGATATGGTCAGATTGCATTAGGGTCCACCCCAATGGCTTCATTTTAATTTAATCACCTGTTGAAAGGCCCTGTCTCCAAATAGAGTCTCATTGTGAGGTAGCAGATGTTGGGCTTCAACATAAGAATTTTGGAAGACACAATTCAGCCTATGACAGAGGGTTATATACAGATAGAAGAAGTGTGGTATTTATCTTCCTAAGAGATAATAAATATATATAAAATAGATACAAAATCTGGATGTGATAAACATTAAATGGATTAACTTATTGCTCTTAATAGTACTTCAGAAACAAATACTTCATTAGTAAAGGATTCTCTTTGTAATGTACTTTTGTACGGCACATTGTAGGTATATCACGTATAAAAGAGGAAAATGTCTCTTTTTAAAAGTGGCCGTTCTTTAAAAAGGTGGCCAGCTGAATGCTTTCAAGCCTACATAATGGGGGTGATTAAAATAATTTAAAAGAGTGAAATATTTAATTCTGAATGAACTAGAGATTGAATCACATTTGACAGTAATGCAACTAAAATTTAAATGAGTTGATGTCCTGGGCATTTTGAAACTTTCAAGGAATAAATTATATCTTGAACAAATTATAGTACCTAATTTGATATAAAGTTTAGGAAAGTATATTAAGCTACTCTATATGATAAAGTAATTATAATCTGATACTAAAATCTGAAAAAATATAACCACAAATAAAATGGCTCATTCTTACATAAGATTGTAATATTTAACTTATCATTGGATAAGTAAGCAATTTCTAAGCTTAAAAAGAATAAAATTATAAAATGGTCAATAGATTTGACCACATAAGAATACTTCTATATATAAAAAGCAAAACTAATAAAGCAGCAGTCCCTAACCTTTTTGGCACTAGGGACCAGTTTCTTGGAAGACAGTTTTTCCATGTGGTTGTGGGGGTTGAGGGGAATGGTTTTGGGATGAAACCGTTCCACCTCAAACCATCAGGCATTAGTTAGATTCTCATAAGAAGCGCGCAACCTAGATCCCTTGCATGCACAGTTCACAATAGGGTTCACAGTCCTATGAGAATCTAATGCTGCCACTAATCTGACAGGAGGCGGAGCCCAGGTGGTAGGGCTGGTTCACCCACTGCCCACCTGCTGCTGGGTGGCCTGGTTCCTAACAAGCCATGGAGTAGTACCAGTCTGCGGCCCCAGGGGTTGGCGACCCCTGTAATAAAGTATTATAACACAAATAGGCAAAGTGTTAATAGTTTTCCCTTTAAAGAATTTAACAGCCTGGGCAACATGGCAAAACCCCATTTCTGGAAAAAAAAAGAAAAAAGAAAAAAAGCCAGGCACAGTGGTGTACACCTGTGGTCCCAGCTACTTAGGAGGCTGAGGTGGGAGGATCACTTGAGCCTGGGAGGTCGAGGCTGCAGCGATCATGCCACTGTACTCCAGCCTGGGCCACAGAGTGAGATCCTGTCTCCAAAACCCACCCCACAAAAACTTAAAACTGCCAGGCCTGGTGGCTCATACCTGTAATCTCAGCACTTTAGGAGGCTGAGGCAGGAGGATTGCCTGAGCCCAGGAGTTTGAGACCAGCCTTGGTAACAAAGTGAGACCTTGGCTCAACAACAAATTTTTTAAATTAGCTGGGCATGGTGGCACACTCCTTTAGTACCAGGTACTCAGGAGGCTGAGGCGGGAGGATCACTTGAGTTGGGGGAGGTCAAGACTGCAGTGAGCCATGGTTGCACCATTGCACTCAGCCTGGCTGACACAGTGAGACCCAGTCTCAAAAACAAAAACAGTAAAATTGTCTAAAAGTGCCCAAAAAACAATGGACAAAGGATAAGTATGACAGTTTATTACATAAATATATATAAAGAGTTGATAACTATATTAGAAGATATTTAATCTCACAGTAACCAAAGAAATCCAAAATTATTAAGATGTTAGTTTTCATTTATTGGATCAGAAGAGATTTAAGAAAATTTTAATACATAGTACTGATGAGATTTATTCAAATACTATTGACAAGAAAGTAATAATTGGAAAATTATGAAGGTAATAATTGAAAAAAGATTCTTATAGGAATTTATCTTAATGAAATAATCAGAAATGTAAGGAAAGATCTACTCACAAGTATGTTCAGGAGAGCAGTATTTACAGTAGTGAAAAATTGGAAAAACCCTCATGTCAAATATCAAGGATATGATTTAAAAAGTTATAGAGCATTTCCAAAATGAGCAATCTTGTAACAGTCATGTCCCAACACATTTTTTACCTCTTTTAACCTTTAAAAAATGTTTTAAAAATTATAAAATATATTATCCATAGAGAAAAAAATGTGTACAATTTAGAAAACAGGTATAGTATACTCTTAATGTTATCTACACTGGGGTTTTAAAATAAGATTTCTTTCAGTTTCACATCACTTCTTAAAAGGAATAGCATTCTCTGCAGTTCCCATTTCAATTGGAAAGGATCTCTTTACCTAATAATAAAAGAGACTCTTTACCTAATAATAAAAGAGACTCTTATTAATGGAAAGGATCTCTTTACCTAATAATAAAAGAGACTCTTAACCTTCTTTATATTTTATGTGATTCTTTTTATAGTCACTTATTGACAGAAATAAGGTCAGTGGGCCTCCAAAACAGGGAAGAAAAAAAAAAAGTGTGTTTTTCTACTCTCACATACCTCGCAGCAGAACACTTCTGACACCCGACGACACACCAAGAAATTCTGTTCTTCAGTGGACACCAGTTGAGTGTCCTGTAATTCAATTCAGTCCTGACACTATCTACCTGAAGTCAGGTGAGGACTCAGTCTCACAAGATTGCCCCCCACTTTAGATGCCAATTGCAAGCCCCAAGTTGTCCTTCTGACTGACTTGCAAAAAATCGATGTTCCCATGATGCCCCTCTGCAAGTTGAAATAATTTGCTGGAACAGCTCAGAGAATTCAGAGAAACACTTCACTTGCATTTACCCATTTGTTATAGAGGATATTACAAAAGATACAGTTGAGCAGCCAGATGGAAGCGATGCATAGAGCAAGGCATGTGGGAAGGGACGCAGGCCCTTTCTGGGGCTCACCACCTTCCAAGCACCTCCATGTGTTCAGCTGTCCAGAAGCACTCTGAACCCAGTTCTTTTGAATTTTTATGGCGGCCTCATTACATAGGCATGATTGATTAAATCATTGGCCATTGATGATCAACTTACCTTTCAGCCCTTCTCCCCTCGTTAGAGGTTGAGAGGAGGGGCTAGAAGTCCCAGTCCTCTAGTCATGCCTCGATCTTTCTGGGGACCAGCCCCCATCCACAGCTACCTACCTTCCCCCACCCCCAGCCAATCAGTCATTAGCACACAAAAGACACTCTTATGAGGTGATTCCAAGTTTTTTATGAGCTGTGTGCCAGGAACGAGGGTCAGAAATGAAGTATATATTTCTTATTATATCACAGTAGCACAGTACCCAAATTCTTCGAGTGTCAGTTTGGTCTGCTGCTTAATGGTTACTTCATTATTTGTTTAGACCTCTAAACTCCAAAATAGAATGAAAACAGTTTTCAGAGCGATGTGTATAATACTGCGGGATAAAAAATATGTAGATAAATCAAAATACAGGAAAATAAGAGTTGAAAATAAAGTCAGAAAATATAGAAATACAGAAAATACACACTAAGGTAAGATACTAGTGTTTTTCAAACTTTTTTTGACAATCCATTGTTGGACATATATTTTACACTGCAACACACATACATATACACAAACATTTCCCAAAGCAGCACTTACCCTTACTACTTGCATGCACTCTGATATTTTCTTTCTACTCTTTTATTTTTTCCTTTTTCTGAGTGTTTCTTTCAATTTACTAATGGATTTTGACCTCCAGTTTAGAAAACAGACCTAAATTATAGGAGGATGGGTGCAATAAGTTTGATCTACATTCCTTAGGAGGTAATCCTAGGCAATCTAGGGAGAAACAAAAGCATGTTTCTGAGTAGTCATAAATGAATTAAGACTGTTTGGGGGTGAGATGGCATGTCTGATAAACTTCTCAGGTAACTTTGATCTTTGTTAAACTAGTATGATCAATTGGTCTTGCCTAACTGCAGTGTTGCTTTGTAGCTAAGGAGACAACTGGCTCAGGAGAAGTACCTTAGGGAATCTTTAGAGAAATCAGCATCAGCCATGCTCCTCAAAATACAAGAAATGGGATCAACAGTGGAGGTAGAACAAAAACAGGTAGAAAGATTTCTTCTCCTTATGTGGTTTGGGAAATGAAACCAAACAAAAACTGATATTTTACCTATAAACTTAAAATTTTACTAATTGCCTCTAGATTTATTAAAATATTTACTTTTTGTTAGCAATATGTTAACAATCTTACTACAGTTTTTTTTAAGTTAGTGCAAAATAAGAAAGACCCTAATGTCATTATTCAACACTCTTAATTTATGAATCAGAGAGCTAAGGACTAGAGAGGTTAATTTACCTCAGGCTTTATAGAGGTGAACTCTTAGCTCCTAAGAGAAAGATAAAGTATTTTTCCCTTATACCATACAATCTCTGTTATAGACATTGATTTTGGAAGGCATTGCCCTGGTCTCATGCTGTATATGTCTGACATGGATAGAAAATAAAGTCTAAAGCGATCTAACACTGGAAGCATATCAATAAGTAAAACAATCAGGACTATATTTACACTGCTGTTTTCAATTATCGTTATTTATTTTAACATGATATTTTGCCTTCATATTTGTTATTTGAAGTACCTACAAATAATTTAGAATACTTTAAATTCTAACCAAGTCAGTTCATATTTTCGTATTTTAATATAATTGGATGACATAATCTTTATTATTTTAACCAATGGAAAAAGTTTCCCTTCATAACTGAATTATAACAAGGATTCTACTTTAGGAATTGCAAATGATCCTTTGTTGCTGTAACTTGCAATGCCAATATGGTAGCCATTAGCCACATATGGCTATTCAAATTAGTTAAATAAAAGATTTATTTTTTCACACTAGCCACATTCAAGTGCTCAGTAGCCACTTGTGGCTAGTGGATTATTGCATTGGAGAGTGCACAGAAGGTTCTATTGGATGGCACTGCTCCAAGACCGCATTCTGTTGAGATTTTAACTGTAACATAGACTAACTTCTTGTTGCTTCTCAGTGACATTAAGGTTGGAATGTTGCCTTATACATGTGCTATAAGGCAGCTTATTTGAAATCTTTATCTCACAGAAAAGGAGTTTTTCTTATACAATTTCAGGTGCACATTTTGCAGCAAAACTGCATTGCTCTACGTGATTCTATACAGAGCACTCAAGAACTACTGGCCCAGGAACAAAAAAAAAAAGAAGAGTTGGAGATTGCTACTTCACAGCTCAAATCTGATCTAAGTATGAAAATAGATGCTAGAAATCACCGTCTTGTTAGTTTTTTGAGATTTCATGGAAAAACTCTTAAGATCCCAAATTCTTAAAGTGGCCAGTGTTATTGGTATTTCCCACAGTGCTGTATGTAAAAAATTACAGATTTCCCTTCTACCTGCAGTACTGAGACAGAGAAGGATTGTTGTTAATAATATATTTGACCCTCTTAATTGTAAACTATTCCTTATTTGTTTTTTTCCAGCTTGTTTGTGGACCTGGGAATATTTGGTTTCTAGACATCTGGCTTGAATATTGGGCAAAAAAAGTAAAACAATAGATTGAATATTTGATAATAGAATATTAGTAAGGTGGTAAGGCCGTGAATCCTTGATAACTTATGGATTCTGTCAGTTCATCATGTCAGATTCTCCATTCTTCATGTTATCAATCTATTTTGGTTAACCTATATTTGTAGAGATGGATAGTTGTAAGGTACCTTTAAGAGAGCTTAGATTAATCTCCTCTTTTTATAGATGAGTCCTCAAAGATGACAGAGCTAGGAAAGGAAGGAGCCTAGACTTGATCCCAAGGTGTTCGGTCATGTTTCTTCTAACCCATCAGCCTTTTATCATACTACTGTTGCTAGTACTTCATTATAAAGCAGTTTCCAGATAGTCTCAATGACAGAGGTCACAGAGTTGCAGGGCAGTGCTTCATGTGATTAATACATCATGGTTTACACTGAACTTTCACATAAGCTATTTCATTCAGTACTCAAAGCTATCCTTCCAGAGTTACAAAAGGAAAAAATGGCAAAGTAAGACCTAGACCTGGATCTTCTAACTCCAAGCCCAGTGTACTCTCCAGTTCACCTTCTGTGCTCTATGGCTGCTGTAATGGGGGCAGAGAATACCAAAAAGGAAATGGAAATTATAAAAAATATAGAGCAAGAGTAATCTATTCAATGTTTTGACTTACTGCTTTTAGCAGAAAGTATTCCCTTTTCTTATAGTAGTGAATTACTGTGTGAAGTTCTCACCGACAATGCCCCTGGATAATTTTCTGTCTTTCTGTAATTGTGTGCCTACAAAAATACATGTATATTTTATGGTGCTGCCACATTGTCTCATTTGAGCACTGCAACAACCTGTCAGAAAGATAAGAAAATACACACATTCTATAGAAGATACAAAAGGGGTTGAGCGCGGTGGCTCAGCCTGTAATCCCAGCACTTGGGGAGGCCCAGGCAGGCAGATCATGAGGTCAGGAGATTGAGACCATCCTGGCTAACACGGTGAAACCCCATCTCTACTGAAAATACAAAAAATTAGCCAAGTGTGGTGGCACGCGCCTGTAGTCCCAGCTACTTGGGAGGCTGAAACAGAGAATCGCTTGAACCCAGGAGGCTGAGGTTGCAGTGAGCCGAGATCGTGCCATTGCACTCCAGCCTGGGCGACAGAGCAAAACTCCATCTAAAAAAAAAAAAAAAAAAAAAAAGAAGATATAAAAGGATCCACACTGACTGTACCCAAAGACCCACAGCAAGTAGAAAAGTAGAATAGCTGGGCCTAAAACAGGTATCTATTATATTAGTTGGCCCTCTGAATTTTTATGTTACTTTCTTGTTGGACTAATGCTTTATTTTTGAATTTTATAAAGAGTTTGTGCAACACCATTAAAAAATGAAGATTAAAACAACAATAATTCAAACTGACATGAGGAAAAGGAAGCCTGTCTGAATGCCAACTAGGTGCATAATATTGAATTATAGACTTGATATATATGCAATTTTATTACTTTAAGGTACAAGTAGTTGTTTGAGCTACATTAATAAAAGGAATGCCTTTAAATATTTGCTTCAATGAATTAAAACATGTAATTGTTTATCAACAATAAGCATTTATATACAGATTTATAGTACTTAAGATGAATAAATTGTTCTTCAAAGTAAGATAAACACTCCCCTTTCATTCTTAACTTTTGTTAGTAGAATTTTCCCAAAGTCATATAGTTCATCTTTTTCACCCTTCATGTATTTTAAATTAGAGTTTATTCTGATGAATTGTGGATTCATGTGTTCAAAAAGTACAGTTTTTCTAAGGTATATCCTATAAAAAAATCAGTTTTTATATGTTTTATGATTTCTGGCTTTAGAATATTTAAGTGAAACAAGACTGATATGAATTTTTCTGTGAAGGCAAAACATTACTCTCAGATAAGTTTACACTTTTTGGCTACTAGTATATAATGCCAAACTGTTCCACAATTTTCTGTCTTTGGTTTTCTTTTCACTGTACATGCTCTGAGTGGTTTCAAATCTTTTTTTCTGTACAAAATCATCCTCCTGAGTTCTAGACCAGTATCTTACTGCCAACTAAATATCTACATTTGGATGCCTTGCAGATATGTCAAAACACATAGAAAACTTGTGTTTCACTCATTCTATCCCCGAAACCTGCTCCATGCTGTGTATTCCCTATTTAGCTGAAGAGTCCACTGTTTACCCTGCTGCCCAAGTCTGAATGCCAGATGTTCTCCTTGTCTCATCTGTTGTTTTACCCCACCAGTAAGCCACCAAGTCCAAAAGTGCTCTCTGTTTACTGTTTCACAGATCTGTTTTTCCTCTGTGTCTCTGTTTTCATGACCAGTGAGAGTCGGTCCTCATCGTCATTACTTTATTGAATTGTCATTTACTCATATGTCAGTTACTTTAACAGCTACTAAATTCATCTCCTTGCCTTTATTGTACCTTTGTTACAGTGATCTTTCTAACAAAAATCTTTTGATCATGCCCCTCCTCAGCTTAAAATCCTTCAGAGACCTCATTTAC
Organism: Gorilla gorilla gorilla; assembly: GCF_029281585.2. Lineage (NCBI taxonomy): Eukaryota > Metazoa > Chordata > Mammalia > Primates > Hominidae > Gorilla > Gorilla gorilla. The sequence continues at coordinate 99,048,966 of NC_073235.2, forward strand.
CATTGCAAATGACTGTGGACTAGTTTCTTGGTAATTCCATAACAGTTTCTAGTCTATAAAAATATTATAGAAATAGTTGGGTTCTCCTTATCTCTACAAAAAAAAGACATAAAATATTTAAAGCTTCTCACTATGTGATTTTAATGTAGCAAGTTACTATTATCATAGTTATGTGGAATTTTTGTTTTTAGCTTCTAGAGATGACCTCATTTCCAAGTTGGTTGAAGAAAATAAGGTGAGTTTTGAAGTTGTGGAGTACAGAGGTGGTCTTTCCTCTCTTCACTAAGTCCTATTTCCTCTTCCATGTTGGCTTACAGTGCTTCTTATTCTCATCAAAGTTTTATTTAAAAAGTTTCATGTAAATGAGTAGTATATTTAGGATAATAGTATTAGGAACTAAGAAATCATTTCATGAAGGTTATTAGAGTTTGAAAAATGTCATTTGGCAAAAATAAGACTTATTTGTGTTTTTTGCCTATTGTAAACTAATTGTTATAAAATAAACTTAATGAAATATAAGAAATATAACTACTTTTTGGTATTGGTGGTTGCACAACAGTGTGAATGTGTTTAATGACACTACACACTTACAGTGATTTGAATGATAAATTTTGTCATGTATATTTTGCCATAATTTTTAAAATTAAAAACATAATGATTTTATATCTTACTACATTTGTAAGTCTCTTGATATGTCGATTCTATTTCTTTTGGGTGCTATCTCATCCTGTGTTATATGTTGTCTGTTTTTCTTGAGATGCTTCTCCTGGGAAAATAGAAGGGTAGTTCTTCCTCTGTAGGAAGAAGATTTATACTTTGTCCTTCCCCATTCTGCTAAGTACCTTTTAGGGAAAGCCCCACCTACAATGCACATCTGTATCACTTCTCTCATCTCAAAGAAAACAAGCTTTTTTTTTTTTTTTTTTCTATAACCACAGAACAAAGGTGTTTTCTTCTGCTCCACTCTCAGGTCCTCGTTTTTGAAAATATCTTCACTTATAACTTTAAAAGATCCTTGAATGTGTTCCTTTGAAGTCATAAGATCTTACTGCTAATAGGAAAAAAATGTGTATATATAATAATATAACAAATATTTAATCTTAGGGAGTAGAACTGTGATATAAAGATACTAGGTATATTTAGGCTATGGTTTTAGGCAAATTCTAACTGGAATCTCAATATAAGAATGGATTTAATAAACAGTTTTCAAAAAATAGGCTTTATTTTTAAGAGCAGTTTTAAGTTCACAAAAAAATTGAGCAGAAGATAAAGAGATTTCCCAAATACTCTCTGCCCCTATTCATGCATAGCCTTCCTCATTAGCCGTTTGATGGATGTCCATTTAAAAAATGGATGCACCATTTTACATCCCCCACCAGAGTGGTACATTATTACAGTTGATGAACCTATATTGACACATTATCACCCAGAGTCCATAGTTTACATTAGGGTTCACTCTTGGTGTTGTGCATTCTATGGATTTAAAGAAATGTATAATGACATATATCTACCATTATAGTAGATATGTTTTATAGTATCATTCAGAGTAGCTTCATTGCTCTAAAAATCTTCTGTGCTTTGCCTATTCATCCCTCCCTCCCCTTCTAATCCCTGGCAATCATTGATCTTTTTACTGTCTCCATAGATTTGCCTTTTCCAGAATGCCATATAGTTGGAATCATATAGTCTATAGCCTTTCAGACTGGCTTCTTTCACTTAGTAATAAGTATTTATGTTTCCTCCATGTCTTTTCATGGCTTGATAGCACATTTTTCTTTCTTTTCTCTTTTTTTTTTTTTTGAGACGGAGTCTCACTCTGTCACCCAGGCTGGAGTACATTGGCACTATCAGCTCACTGCAACCTCCGCCTCCTGGGTTCAAGCGATTCTCCTGTCTCAGCCTCCTGAGTAGTTGGGATTACAAGTGCCCTCCACCACGCCTGGCTAATTTTTGTATTTTTAGTAGAGATGGGGTTTCACCATGTTAGCCAGCTGGTCTCAAACTCCTGACCTCAGGTGATCTGCCTGCCTCAGCCTCCCAAAGTGCTGGGATTACAGGGATGAGCCATCGTGCCTGGCTGAAAGCTCATTTATTTTTAGTGCTGAATAATATTCCTTTGTCTGGATATACCACAAGTTATCCATTAACTTACTCATGGACATCTTGATTGCTCCAACCTTTGGCAATTATGATTAAAGCTGCTATAAGTATCTGTGTGCAGGTTTTTGTCTGGGCATAGGTATTCAGCTCCTTTGGGTAAATCCCAAGGAGCATGATTACTGGATCATATGGTAAGAATATGTTTAGTTTTGTAAGAAATCACCAAACTGTCTTCCAAAGTAGCTGTACCATTTTACATTCCCACCAGCAATGAATGAGAGTCCCTGTTGCTCCACATCCTTGACACCAGTTGGTGTTGTCAGTGTTCTAGATTTTGGCCATTGTAATAGGTGTGTAGTGGTATCTCATTATTGTTTTAAATAAACAGTTTTGATAAATAGTTTTGAAATAAACAGAAGTTTAGGAGTTGAAGATACCAAGATTTTTATACATTCTTTATAAGACATTTATAAAGTTCCAGTGTATGTCATTGGAACTTGAACTTGTACTGGCCGAAATACAAAACAGTTATTTTTATAGGGGTGCACATAGTATCTCTTATATGTGAAAAAGAGAGTAATTTTTTTCTTATAGAACCTGCAGATATCTTTCAACAAGGAACATGAAGAAAATGCATATTTGAGGTCTGAAATAATGTCTCTTCATGAAGCATCAGAAAAAGCACAAGTAAATGCTCATGATTTTGTTAGTTTTTAGATGTTATTTAATTTTGTTCAATTAAATAACCAAGAAACAAAATTAGTCTTGATTATATAAATTCATACCATCTCCATCACCCAACTTTTCATTTCCATAAGATTTATTTCATCTTTGAAACATTATCAAATTAACTACATTTCTCATTTCACTCTCCAAATTCCTATGATATATAAGTATACAAGATGTACCACTAAAATTATGCACTAGTTTACACTTTGCCTTTGCTTGCTTTCTAATTTGCTCATTAAATATATGTATTTCCCCCTCCAAAGTGAACTTCTGAATAATTCCATGGCAAGGGCTATGTCTTATACTTTCTTTGTATCTTCTATAGTAAATAATTATACAGTAGGAACCTAACAAATGCTTGCTGGATTTTGAAGTTAGATGTAATCATTTCTGGGATGGTGATTCCCAAATTTAGCTGATGTTTTATATATATGTGCATCTGCAACAAGAAGTCACCAGATATGCAGGCAAATTGGAGTTACTTATCACAGAGCCAAAAGAAGTGTTTATCATTTAAAATAACTTTTCTCTTGGTACAATTTGATTGTCTCAATATTAGAATCATAGTGTTGCTGGGCTCTGTGTATAATAAAAATAATGAAGTATAAAATGAATGTGTTTTTAAATATAATAACATCAACTACTATTACTCTTCCTATACTAATAGTAGGTAACATTTTTACTGAGCCCCTTCTACATTCCAGGCACAATTCCAGGCACCTTATATTAGTAACAAATTGTAATCCTCACAATAGCCCTATGAAATGGAAACTTATTCACATTTTAAAGATAAGGAAGCTGATGTACAGAGAAGTTCAGGAACATAGACAATAGGTGGCAGAGTTGGAATTTGAACTCAGGTAACCTGGCTCCAAAGAAAAGTAGCTATTTCTTTTCAAGGAGCAAGGGTTCTCTGTTTCGTCCCCAGGTATTCTTTGATGAATAGCTTGTACATCTGCATCTGGTGTGACTTTAAGCCCCTGAATTTGTTTCTAACTACTGTACTGCCTGCGCATACCACTTGTGATATTTGCCAGATAATGTTTTATTTATCTTTTCTTTTACTCCATTTTATTTTTTGTGTGTTTTCTTCCTAGTGCTCCTTCAAAGTTGCTTGTTCTTGAAGAACTTGTTTAAAACATAAGATCTTTGCCAAATCTACCTTGCAAAAATAACTGATAATTGAGATAAATGTTTCAATAATACAAATTTCAAATTATGAAAAGAGAATTATTAACTACCTACATATATGATAGATCTGTGTAGCTCAATTTTTGTTTTATTTTGAAAGATTAATCTCATGATGGTAAAATCATCTATATTTTGCTTTTATGAATATTATCAGCTGGTGGTGAAGGAGCTTAGGTATTTTGTGTTACCAGCTAAATAATTCTGAATGCTCATGGATTTCTATAATATTGGCTAGGTACTGACATTGTAAATTCCATTTTGCAGATGTCTTGCTCTAATGAACCAGTGTTCAAATTTGTGAAGAATAGAAGATCAGTAAAATGCCATATGCTTCAGTTGCTCTACCAAATCAACAAATCTCTTAATTTAGAATTATTTATGGTATAGACTTTTAATATTTGGAAGTATTTTTTAAACTAATGACATGTGAATTGAGGATAGGTTAAATAGATTAGTTTCATATATACAGTGAGATATTATGCAATCATTAAAAATAATAATACATAAGTAAAAATAATTCTTTATTGGAGAGACCAATGACTTTCTGTGTGTGTTTTCTTAGGTTTTGAATGACCAATTGACTAAAAAGTGTTCAGAGTTGAGCTGCATGCTTCAGACTGTTACTATGGAAAAAGCCAGAATCATTGCTGACCATCGGGCCATTCTGCAGGTATTCGTTTAACACGAAAGCCAACCAGAAAGCCAGCCTGGTTGATAGATCAGGAAATGTTTATGGCCAACTGGAGAAATAAAATATTTTAACAATAAATTTCAAGAAATCTACTGATTTATCTTATTTCTATTAGTGCTTTTCAATTTTCATCAGAGGGGTGATTTGGCCTTACACTCAGGGCTTTTCATGATTTCTTCTCAAATATCATCACTTGAGGAAAAATAATTATTTGTCCCATTGTTTATACAATCATGGAGAACACGTATGACTAACCTTAAAGTACTTAACCTTTTCCTCAAACACCTTGCAATTTCTCCTTTTGCTTATGCCATTTTCTCTGCTGAGAATGCTTTTTACTTCATCTTCAATATCTGAAATTCTGTTTATTCTTTAAGAGTCACTCTCATCAGGCAGCTTGATCATCCCAACAAGAAGGGATAAGTTTTCCCTTTCAACTTCTATTCCTGGGACACTAAACAGACCACCATAGTAATAGATCACTTTCTCTTTTTGTAAGCATACTTACAATATATACTAAGCATTGTGCTAAGGATTTTACACATATTACCTCCTTTAATTGTAGCAGCCATTATGTAAAAGGATGTTTATTATCCTCATTTTACAGATAAGAAAATGAGGGTTAGAGAAGTTCACTTGCCCAAATTCACCTAACTAGTAAGAAGTAGAGTTGTGTTTTAACCTAGGGTGACTCCAGAGTCAATGTATATAATCATTATGTTATGCTGCATCCCTATTCTGCATTCTCTAGTAGTAATTTATGTGCTGGTTCATTTCCTGGATTACACTGTGAGCTCTCTAGAGGCAAGGACATTACCTTATATATCTTTATTTCTCATAGTGCTAAGCATGCTTTGCACATAACATATACTCAATAAATACTTAGTTTTTAACTCTGTGCAAGTATAATGCTATATCTAGATAGGATTATAGTGGTGAACAAGACAAAATTCCTACTTTCATGGACTTATAATTCAGTGGACTGAATATATAGTGAAATATTTATTACAAATATTTCAAAATTTTGGAATATAACAGTTGGGATCCCATTTTACCAGTGTGAAGGCTTGCTTTGCAATCAAATATTGTTAAAATAGAAGTTTTTAAAAAAGTATTTATAAAACTAATTGTTGATATGTACTGTATTTGCAAAAACTTTATGGATTATGTGTAGGGGTATATGGTACATAAAAATGTCATGTTTTGATAATTCCAAAATGGTGAGCCAAAGAAAATAAACTATGTAAAACAGTTATAGTGCTTCTGCTGTAACATTATCTGAGTGCAATTTAAGATAGTCTTAAAAGAATTCACAGCAAACTGTTAAACATGATAATCCTTAGAATGTGGGATTATTTGGAGGGGAAGTGCAGATAGAGAGGAAAGGATCTTTTCACTTTATATACATTTATATTGTTTTACTTTTAAAAATAAAGTACTATATTGAAATTTTAAAATACCAAAAATACTTGTAATATAATTTTCTATATTTAAAAATTTGTTGGTATTAGGAGTTTTATAATTTTTCAGCAGGCTGGGTAAATAATGCATCTTGACTATTGGCTAGTAGAGCTATAAAATGATAGAACTAGTCAACTCAGAGGAGGACAAAGAGAAACTGGGCATTGAAATAAATTGTTTTAAAAAGAGGTTTTATTTATGTAAATGAAACTTGTTTTTTTAAGTTAGTTCAGTGTTTTTGATCAGTTACTCCAAATGACACCCTATCAAAAGACTTTCTGGAGCTTCAACTTCTAATATTGCTTTTAACACTCAGGTAGAGCAGAAAATGATGACGCAGACATTTCAAAAACAAAACTTATTGCTGGATGCAGCCCATGCCAGTATCACAAATGAACTACAGACTGTTCAGAATGAGAAAACCCAACTCCAAGCACATCTGTAAGTAAATTATGGGCAACTTCTTATACATCTTTTGTTCTTGCATGTGTGTTTCTTATCATGTGTCCGTCTCAGTCTTATCGTCAATGAAAACATTTGATTCTGCATTTTTTGGGCCAGCCACAGAGCTAAAATAAAGACTCTGCCCTCAAGAAACTAGTTTTGTTAGAACATTTTGGTAACTACTCTCAGTCAGGAAATATGTTCTATAAGAACATTTAATTGCTCTTTCTGTTAAATTAGAACTCTAATTTAGCTTTCATATGTTCTTGTTCTCTTCCTGCAGGGATCATTTAATCCTTGAGCATAACCAGTGTATCCAGAAAGCACAGGATGCTGAAAAGAGAACAGCTGTGCAAAAAGAGCTGCTAGAATCAACTATTGCAAGATTGCGAGGTGAATTGGAAGCATCAATGCAAGAGAAGAAGTCTCTGCTAGAGGAGAAAGAAAGATTTCAGAGGGAGGTAGGTAGAAGCAAATTTACATTATATTCTTGTTGTGGTGTGATGATGTTTTAAAATTGCATTCTAAATGCAAAAGACAAGAAAAGAAATAAAACCCAGATGCAGTTTGTCTGAGTTGCCCAAAAGAATCTTTAGGTGGCTAACCTATGCCTTTTAGCATGTGAAGTAGTCTGTGCCAAATAGAACAGTATATACTTCTCTGGCGTTAGTGAATGTTAACTAGTAATTCACACATCCTCGTGTTAGTTAAGGGGTCAGATTTTAAAAATTGATTTCCCCTGAAGGAGTGGGACAGTGAAGGTTAAGGGGGAACAGCCCTGTCTTCCTACTTAGGAAGGAACCAGCAGAGTCTGACATGCAGACGTGTCTTTCTAATTTCAGGGCTATTTGTGAAGTCTGCTCTGCCTCAGAGACTCCCTGATTGGCCCCTTTTCTGAGAGGATGTGCTATCTCTGCAGTGTAGGTATTAATTGACATGCAGGATATGTGTGCTATAGTGGAGCCTGTCAGCTGCTATAAAATTGACCTATTCCTTTTTTTTTCCCATCCCCCTTGGGCAGGTTAATAAAACAGAAAAAGAAATAGTGCAAGAAAGATGCAATTTGGAAAAGGAAGTAGCTAAAAACAAGGTATTCTACATTTTACTTACTGATATTTCACTATATTTCATTCTGTATTGCTGACTACTGTATCAGCTTATCTTAATGAGGAGATGGCTGATGAATACCAAGCTGCAGGAAAAGGAGAGCTATGAAGCTGGATGCCACTCAGAGCACACCAGTCACTGCAGCAGAAGGTTGTTTCTGGGGAACATTTTCTTGTTGAGCATCTGATGTTTGCCAGTGAGTCATCACTGCCTCTGGCCCTAGTGTTAACTGAGGATTCTAGCCAAGAAGTCACCTGAGAGTTAGCTAATGGGCCTGTGAGATGCAAAGAGATGATTGCTGACTAGGCTGTTTTTAAATTAAAAACTAACGGCTGGGTGAGGTGGCTTGTGCCTGTAATCCCAGCACTTTGGGAGGCCAAGGCAGGTGGATCATTTGAGGTCAGGAGTTCGATACCAGCTCGACCTACATAGTGAAACCCCATCTCTACTAAAATACAAAAATTAGCTGGGCATGGTGGTGGGCACCTGTAATCCCAGCTACTTGGGAGGCTGAGGCAGGAGAATCGCCTGAACCCAGGAGGCAGAGGTTGCAGTGAGCAGAGATTGCACCACTGCACTCCATCCTGGGCGACAGAGCAAGACTCCCTGTCAAAAAGAAAAAAAAAAAAAAAAACTAAGGCTGCCTAAGTACCTATCAGCACCTGCCACTGTATCTTCGAGGTACCATTTTCTGGGTTCTACAACAGTAGAATGTCCAGAGAAACAAATGAAATCCTTATTAAAATTAAACAAGAACCAATCTTTAAAACATTGCTGTTTGCATTTCAAATTTTGAAGAGAGTAAAGATTATGTATCACTGTCATCTGGAGAATATATCTGGAGCAGCAAGGATTTATTAGCTTACTTAGACAAGAAATCCAGCAATAGGTATTGGGTATAGTCGTCAAGCCTTGACTGTTTCTTTGCTTCTGGTTTGCCCAAGTAGCATTTGTATTACCATATATACATGTAAACTTTTAATTTAAGGATTGGAGAGAGGAGAAATGCTAGAGTTTGAGCCTGAGCTCAAATGCAGTTACCACCAAGCTAGCAGGTGCTTTCTCTGGTTCTAGTGATATGAAAATAGTCCACCCTAAAAATCCTCAAATGAGGCTGACTTCCTGTGGCAAGGACTTTGGTGGTATCAATTTGACCTCAACCATGCTTTCTAAAATTGGGAAAATTGGTGACTACTATTAAATTCAGTAATGCTTTTTGCTTAAAAATGTTAGCGAATGAGAGTGGGCGTGGTGGCTCACACCTGTAATCCCAGCACTTTGGGAGGCTGAGGCAGGCAGATCACTTGAGGCCAGGAGTTTGAGACCAGCCTGGCCAACAAGGCAAAACCCTGTCTCTACTAAAAATACAAAAAAAATTAACCAGGTGCGGTGGCGCACACCTGTAATCCCAGCTACTCGGGTGACTGAGGCATGAGAATTGCTTGAACCTCGTAGGTGGAGGTTGCCAAGATTGCACCACTGCATTTCAGCCTGGGTGACAGAGTGAGACTCTGTCTCATAAAAAAGTTAGTGAATGTTACATGGCCAAGGCAAATGCTGTGAATATGTTTGGGATAAAAACATAGCATTATTATTTTGCTTGCCTGATTTCATTCGTCTTAATGTAGACTAAGTGTAAGTTCATGGTGCTGAAAGATACTTGTTCATTAGAGACTTTCTATGAAGCCAAATGATAGTGCTTATAGAGAATCTCATTTTGTGGTATAAATTGATTTTTAAAATATGTGTTCTTTTAACACTATGCTTTTTTAAAAAGTCAGGTTAATTGTTATAATTTACATACAGTGAAATTCACCCTTTTTTAGTGTATAGTTCTATGAATTTTGACACATACAATCATGTAACCACCACCACAGTCAAAATATAGAACATTTTTGTCACCCTGAGGAAGTTCCCTTGTGCCCTTTTGTAATCAATGCCTTCTTCCACCTCCTTCCCCTGGCAACCACAGATCTGTTTTTTCGTCCCGGTAGTTATAAATTATCCAGAGTGTCATATAAATAGAATCATACAGTATGTAGCATTTTAAATTTAATTTTTTTCATTTAGCATAAGGCATTTGAGATTCATCCATGTTGTGTGTCAGTAATCTGCTCCATTGCCTGGATGTATCAGTTTCTTTATCCATTCACCAACTGAAGGACATTTGGTTTGTTTCCTGATTTTGGCAGTTAATAAAGCCTCTATAAATATTCACATATGCACATATGTATTTCTGTTGGGTAAATATCAAGAGTTGGATTTCTGGTTCCTGTGATAAATGTATGTTTAACATAATAACAAACTGCTCAGCTGTTTTTCAAACAATCTGTACCATTTTACATTTCTGTCAGTAATTCATGAGTTCCAGTTTCTCTACATTCTCACCAGCACTTGGTTGTCAGTTTTTTAGTTTTATCTATTAGAATTTGTGTGTAGCAGCGTGTCACTGTGGTTGTAATTTGCATTTCTCCAATGACTAATAATATTGAGCTTCTTTTCATGTACTTATTTGCCATTAAAAATTGAAGTATCTCATCAAATCTTTTAACCATTTTAAATTCAGTTGTTTTTCTGGAGTTTTCAGAGGTTTTAAAACATATTCTTATAATCTTAAAAATATTTTTACTGTTTGTATATATACAAGTCTTTTGTCAGATATGTGTTTTATAGATCTCTTCTTCCATTTTATGACTTTTTTCATTTTCTTTCAAAGAGCAGAAGTTTTAAATTTTAATGAAGACTAATGATCAATTTTAAAAATTTTGTGGATCATACTTTTTGAATTTTTGCCTAACCTAGGATCACCACAATTTTCATTTTTGTTGTCCTCTAGAAGTCTTATAGTTTTAGGTTTTATAGTTAAGTCTGTGATCCATTTCAAGTTAATTTTTATGTATCATGCAAGGTATTGTTCAGGGTTCATTTCATTTTTTTTTCAGGGTCTCACTCTGTCGCCCAGGCTGCAGGGCGGTGACACAATCACAGCTCACTGCAGCCTCCACCTCCCCAGGCTCAGGTGATCCTCCCACCCACCTCAGCCTCCTGAGTAGCTGGGACTGCAGATGCATGCCACCACACTCAGCTAATTTTTTTATTTTTTGTAGAGACGGAGTTTTGTTATGTTGCCTGGCCAGTCTCGAACTCCTGGGCTCAAGCAATCTGCCCAGATATCTCAGCCTCCCAAATTGCTGGGATTACAGGCGTGAGCCACCATGCCCAGCCTAGTACCTTTTTAAATTTCTCCATTGGTGGGCTTTCAGGTTGTTTCAACTTTTTGGGTATTAATGATTCTGTGAGCATTCATATACAATTTTTTTGTGTAAACATATGTTTTCAGTTGTCCGAGGTATAACCTAGGAGTGGAACTACTGGGTCATATGATTACTCCATGTTTATCATTTTGAGAAACTGCCAAACTCTTTTCCAAAGTGGCTACACCATTTTACAATCCCACCAGCAATGTTTGAGAGTTCCAGTGTCTCCACATCCTTACTAACACTTGTTATTGTTCACATTTTTAAAATACCCATCCTAGTGGGTGTGAAATATCTCACTGTGGTTTTTTAATTGAGGTGAAATTCACATAATATAAAATTAGCCATTTTAAAGTGAACAATTCAGTGGTATTCAGTACATTTGCAGTGTGGTGCCACCACTGCCTCTGTCTAGATTCAAAATATTTTCATCACCCCAAAAGGAAACCCTGTACTAGGTAAGCAGTCACTCCCCATTCCCTCCTTCTCCCAGCCCCTGACAACAACTAGTCGACATTCTGTCTCTATGGATTTACCTATTCTGGATATTTTATATAAATATAATCATACAATATTTGATCTTTTGTGTGTGGCTTCTTTTACTTAGCATGATGCTTTTGGGGTTCTTCAACATTGTAGTATGTATCAGTACTTCATTTTATGGCTGAGTAATGGTGATTGTATGTATGTATGTGCATGCACACACACACACACACACCAAATTTGTTTATCTGTCCATCTGTCAAAGAACATTTGCACTGTTTTTACCTTTTAGCTATTGTGACTAGTGCTGCTATGAACCTGTATATACATATATTTCAGTACCTCTTTTCAATTCTTTGTGATATATGTATCTAACAGTGGAATTTCTGGGTCACATGGTAATTTTATGCTTAACTCTGAGGAATCACCAGTTTTCCACAGCACTAAACCATTTTACATTCTCACCAGCGATGTACAAAAGTTCCAGTTTCTCCACATCCTCACAAACACTTATTTTGTGTTTGATTATAGCCATCCTAATGGGTGTGAAGTGGTACCTCGTTGTGGTTTTGATTTGCATTTCCATAGTAACTAATGACGTTAAGCAGCTTCTTGTGTGCTTACTGGCCATTTATATATCTTCTCTGGAGAAATGTCTATTCAGATCCTTTGTCTATTTTTAAAAGGGATTATCTTTTAATTATCAACTTGTATGAGTTTTTTACATATTTTAGATACTACAATCTTATCAGATGTGATTTGCAGGTATTTTCTCCCATTCTGTGGGTTGTATTTTTACATTGATAATGTCCTTTGATGCATAAAAGTTTTAAAAATTTTAAGTTTGGTTTATCTGTGTTTCCTTGGATTGTTTGTGTTTGAGTATTATAGTTGAGAAACTCTTGCCTAACTCAAGATCATATAGATTTATACCTATTTTATATTTTAAAATTTTTTATAGTTTTATGTATTAATTTAGGTCTTTGATCCACTTTGAGTTTATTTTATATGTGCTATGAGGTAAGGGTTTGACTTCATTATTTTGGCTATAGATATACAATTGTCCCAGTACTGTTCATTGAAAAGATCATTCATTCTTTCTATGGAATAGTTTTCACTCCCCTGTCAAAAATCAATTAATCATAGATATGTAAGTTTATTTCTAGACTCTTAATTATCTTGCATTGATCTATATGTCTGTCGTTATGCTAATACCACACAGTCTTGATTACTATTGTTTTGTAGGAAGTTTTGACGTCTAAATGTGAATCTTCCAACTTTTTTGTTGTTGTTATTTTTTAAAGATTGTTTTAGCCATTCTGGGTCATTGCATTTCTGTATGAATTTTAGGACCAGACTCTCCATTTCTGTAAAAAAGAACAGCTGGAATTTTGGTAAGGTTTACATTGAATCTGTAGATCAATTTGAAGAGTATTACAATCTCAGTAATACAATTTGTTGTATATTTTCTGTATAAAGTATGTCCTCACTTAATATCATCAGTAGGTTCTTAGGTTTCAACTTCAAGTGAAACAACATATAGCAGGTCCTTGAATAACATCATTTCATTCAGTGTTGTGTTATGATGTTGATAAGAAAAAAGTGGATTTTGTTATACATTATCATTTCGCTTAAAGTTGCAGTCTCCAAGAACCTATCAATGACAGTGAGGACTACTGTATAAGATAGTGTCATCACTATAACTATCTCTATAAACTATATCTCTATAAATTATCTCTATTTGTAATAGAGATAGTTATTTTTTGTAAAGATGGAGTTTTGTTCTGTTGCCTGGCTGGTCTCGAACTCCTGGGCTATTTGCTATGTCTATTTGTAATAGAGATAGTTTCACTTCTTCCTTTCCAATTTGGCTGCCTTTTATTTCATTTTCGTATATAATTGCCTGATAGAATCTCCAGTGCAATATTGAATAGAATTGGTGAGAGCAGACATCTCTGTCTTGTTTCTGATCTTTGGGGGAAAGCTTTTAGTTTGTCACCATTAAGTATGATGTCAACTGTGGGGTTTTTTCGATGCTGTTTATCAGGATTAGAAAATTCCCCTCTATTCTCAGTTTGTTGGGAATTTTTGTCATGAAAATATGTTGAATTTTGTTAAATGCTTTTGCTATGTCTATTGAGATGATCTTGTGGGTTTTGTTCTTTGTTCTATTACTATGGTGTATTACAGTGATTGATTTGAAATGGAAAACTAAGCTTGCATTCCTTGGATAAATTTTATTTGGTCATGTTGTCCTTTTTATATGTTGTTGCATTAGGCTTGCTAGTATTTTGTTAAGATTTTTTGCATCTATATTCATAAGGGATACTGTTCTGTAGTTTTATTTTCTTGTAATCTTTTTGGTTTTGGTATCAAGATAATATTGGTCTCTTAAAACCATTTGGTAAGTATTCCCTCCATTTCTATTGTTGGGAAGAGTTTGTGAGGGATTGGGGTTAATTCTTCTTTAAATATTTTGTAGCATTTACCAGTGAAGCCATCTGGTTCTGGGCTTTCTTGTGTGTAGAAGGTTTTGTTTCTTTGTTTGGTTTATTATTTTTATTCTTATAGGTCTATGCAGATTTTCTACCTTTATTTGAGTCAGTTTCGGTAGTTTGGTTCTTTCTAGGAATTTGTCCATTTCATCTAGGCTATCTAATTTGTTAGCATACTATTTTCAGAGTAGCCCCTTGTCTTTCTTTCTGTAAGGTCAGTAGCAGAGTTCTCTCTTTGACTCCTAATTTTAATAATTTGTGTCTCCTGTATTTTGTTCTTGGTTAGTCCAGCTAAAGGTTTGTCAATTTTGTTGATCTTTCTAGAGAACCAACTTGTGGAAGTTTTTATAGATTTTTCTCTATCTTATTTCTGCGTTAATCTTGTTACCTTCTTTATGTTTGCTTGGGGTTTAATTTGCTTTTCTTTGTCTAGTTTCTAAAAAAAAGTTTAGGTTATTGATTGAGAAATATTTCATTTTTTAAATGTAAGTGCCTATAGGAGTCACTCTGAACCTATTCTGGTTCAGGGGAGTGCCCATAAAAAAATAAAAAATAAGTTTCTGCAGCTATAAATTCCCTCTCTGCACTGCTTTAGCTGCATATGAGATGTTTTGTTATTTTGTGTTTTCATTTTTATTTATCTCAAACTGTTCTTTAATTTCCCTTGAGTTTTCTTTTTTGACCCATTGGTTGTTTAGAAGTGACATGTTTAGTTTATTCACATATGTGAATTCCCCAAATATTGTTTTATTGATATCTAATTTTATTCCATTGTGGTTGGAGAACATACTTTGCATGATATCAGTCCTTTCAGATTTATTGAGAGTTGTTTTGTGGTATAACAGGGATATACCCTGAAGAATGTTCCATGTGCATTTGAGAAAAATGTGTATTTTGCTATTATTGGGAGGATTGTTCTATAGGTGTCCGTTAGGTCTGCTTGGTTTATAGTGTTGTTCATGTCTTCTGTTTCTGCATTAATCTTCTGTCCAGTTGTTCTGTTGATTAATGAAAATGGGGTATTGAAGTCTCCAACTATTACTGTTAAATTATTTATTTGTTCCTTCAATACTGTCATTTTTTGCTTCATATACTTGTGGCCTCTGTTAGGTGCATATATATTTATAAATGATACATCTTCTTGATGAGTAAACACTTTTTCAGTGTATAATGCCCTTTATCTCACCAGTTTTTTCTTAATGTCTATTTTGTCTAATATTAGTACAGTCATTCTAGCTCTTTTTAGATTACTGTTTAATTTATATGGTATATATTTTCCATCCTTTTGCTTTCAACCCCATTTGGGTATTTGGATCTAAAGTGTGTATTTTATAAACAGCATATAGTTGTTTTTTTAAAAACTAATTTTACCTATCTCTGTGCTTTGTAATTGCAGTGGTTTAATCCATTTGTATTTAATATAATTACTGTTAAGGTAGGATTTATATCTGCCATTTTGCTTTTTTTTGTTTCGTTTTTTGCTTTTTGTTCCTCTATTTCTCAATTACTGCCATCTTTTATGTTAAATATATATTTCTAGTTCACCATTTTAACTCCCTTATCATTTCTTTTATTCTGTATTTTGGTTTATAGGTAACAAAAAGAATTACAAACAAAAATATATACTACCTTTTATATACACCTATGTTGCTACCTTTACTGTTACCTTTTATTTCTTATGTGGATTCCAGATATTGTCTAGTGCTCTTTTATTTTAGCCTAAAGAACTTCCTTTAGTATTTCTTACAGCGTATGCTTTCTAGCTTCACAATCCAAACCCCACCAAAAATGGGGACCTGGAGAAATTACTCCATGTTTTAGGTGAAGTCTGAAGAACCACATTCTCAAGAGTGTGTTTAAACTAGAAGAAAAGCTCTTGTATGAATTATTTCCATTTTTATTTATCTGGGAATGTCTTCATTTCTCTGTTGTTTTTGAGGATAGGTTTGCTGAATTTAGAATTCATGGTTGAATGTTTTTCTTTTTCTTTTCTTTTTTTTTTTTCTGAGACAGTGTCTCACTCTGTCACCCAGGCTGGAGTGCAGCGGTGCCATCTCGGCTCACTGCAAGCTCCACCTCCCGGGTTCATGCCATTCTCCTGCCTCAGCCTCCCAAGTAGCTGGGACTACAGGCGCCTACCACCACGCCTGGCTAATTTTTTTTTGTATTTTTAGTAGAGACGAGGTTTCACTGTGTTAGCCAGGGATGGTCTTGATCTCCTGACCTCGTGATCCGCCTGCCTCAGCCACCCAAAGTGCTGGGATTATAGGTGTGAGCCACCGCGCCCGGCCGGTTGAATGTTTTTCTTTCAGCATTTTGAATATGTCATCCCACTGCCTTCTGGCCTCAACTTTCTGATGAGAAATCAGCTGTTAATCTTGCTGAGATTATCTTGTACATCAGGAGCCACTCCTCTCTTGATACTTTGAAGATTTTGTGTCTCTTGCTTTCAACAGTTTACTTATGTTTGTTTTGGGGCATGTCTTTTACACTCATTCCCACAGTTGGCATCTGTCCTTTAGCTTGCACTTCTGATATCACATGATCAACAAACTGCTGCTGGAATGCTTACACCTGTTACTGCAAATTCAAAACCCAGGAAAGACTTCTGGGAATTTACTTTATGTCAGGCTTGGGCTGCCTGGTACATGGCTGCACCCACAGCTGGGCAAGTTCAACAACACAGTAGCCTTTCCACAGACTATGATTATTGTAGCTTTATAATAAATCATGAAATTAGGTGGAGTCCTCCAACAGTGTTATTTTCCTAAAGTGTTTTAGCTATTTTAGTTCGTTTGCTTTTTCATGTATGTTTTAGAATGACCTTAATGATGTTTTGTGGGGATTTCAACTAAAATTAGAGTTAACATCTCAGCAATATTGAATCTTCTGATACAGTTAGGTTGTCACTTAATGATGGAGATACATTCTCAGAAATGCATCTCTGGGCAGTTTTGTTGTCGTGCAATAGAGAGTACTTACACAAACCTCAGTGGTCACACCTAGGTTTTTTTTTTTAACTTTTAAGTTCAGTGTACATGTACAGGTTTGTTACATAGGTAAATGTGTGTTACGGGGATTTGTTATGCAGATTATTTCACCACCCAGATATTATTATTTTTCCTGATTCTCTCCCTCCACCCACCCTCCACCCTCTGACACACTCAGTACTTGTTGTTCTCCTCTGTGTATCCATATATTCTCATCATTTAGCTCCCACTTATAAGAGAACATGCAACATTTGGTTTTCTGTTCCAGTGTTAGTTTGCTAAGGATAATGGCCCCCAGCTCCATCCATGATCACGAGGACGTGATCTCATTCTTTTTTATGGCTGCATAGTATTCCATGGTGTATATGTACCACATTTGCTTTATCCAGTCTATCATTGATGAGCATTTAGGTTGATTCCATGTATTTGCTGTTGTGAATAGTGCTCCAGTGAACATACACACATGCATGTATCTTTATAATAGAATGATGTATATTCCTTTGGGTATATACCCAGTAATGAGATTGCTGGGTCAAATGGTATTTCTGTCTTCAGGAATTTGAGGAATCGCCACACTGTCTTCCACAATGGTTGAACTAATTTACACTCCCACCAACAGTGTGCAAGTGTTCCTTTTTCTCCACAACCTCACCAGCATCTGTTATTTTTTGATTTTTTGACTTTTTAATAGTAGTCATTCTGACTGGTGTGAGATGGTATCTCATTGTGGTTTTGATTTACATTTCTCTGATGTTCAGTGATGTTGAGCTTTCTTCATATGATTCTTGGCCACATTTATGTCTTCTTTTAAGAAGTGTCTGTTTATGCTTTTTGCCCACTGTTTAATGAGGTTGTCTTTTTCTTGTAAATTTAAGTTCCTTATAGATGCTGGATATTAGACCTTTGTCAGATGTATAGTCTTTCATTCTGTAGACTGTCTGTTTACTCTGGTGATAGTTTCTTTTGCTATGCAGAAGCTCTTTAGTTTAATTAGATCCCATTTGTCAGTTTTTGCTTTCGTTGCGATTGCTTTTGACGTCTTTGTCATGAAATCTTTGCTCGTGCCTATGTTCTGAATAGTATTACCTAGGTTGTCTTCCAGGGTTTTTATAGTTCTGGGTTTTATATTTAAGTCCTTAAGCTATTTTGAGTTAATTTTTGTATATGGCATAGGGAAGGGATCCAGTTTCCATCTTCTGCATATAGCTAGCCAGTTATCCCAGTCCCATTTATTTAACAGGGAATCCTTTCCCCATTGCTTGTTTTTGTCAGGTTTGTCAAAGGTCAGATAGCTGAAGGTGTGTGGTCTTAAGTCTGTGTTCTCTATTCTGTTCCATTGGTCTATGTGTCTGTTCTTGTACCAGTACCATGCATGCTGTTTTGGTTACTGTAGCCCTGTAGTATAATTTGAAGTTGAGTAGCATGGTACCTCCAGCTTTGTTCTTTTTGCTTAAGATTTTCTTAGCTGTTCAGGCTCTTTTTTGGTTCCATATAAATTTTAAAATAGTATTTTCTAGTTCTGTGAAGAATGTCAATGGTAGTTTAATGGGAATAGCATTGAATCTGTAAATTGCTTTGGGCAGTATGGCCATTTTAATGACATGATTCTTCTTATCCATGAGCATGGAATGTTTTTCCATTTGTTAATGTCATCTCTCATTTCTTTGAGCAGTGTTTTGTAGTTCTTGTAGAGACCTTTCACCTACCTAGTTAGCTGTATTCCTAGGTATTTTATTCTTTTTGTGGCAACTGTGAATGGGAGTTCATTCATGATTTGGCTGTCAGCTTTACTGTTGTTGGTGTATGGGAATGCTAACGATCTTTGCACATTGATTTTGTATCCTGAGACTGCTGAAGTTGCTTATCAGCTTAAGAAGCTTTGGGGCTGAGGCAATAGGGTTTTTGAGGTATAGGATCGCATAAATGTCTTCCTTTGAGAAGTGTCTGTTCATGTCCTTCGCCCACTTTTTGATGGGGTTGTTTGTTTTTTTCTTGTAAATTTGTTTGAGTTCACTGTAGATTCTGGATATTAGCCCTTTGTCAGATGAGTAGGTTGCGAAAATTTTCTCCCATTTTGTAGGTTGCCTGTTCACTCTGATGGTAGTTTCTTTTGCTGTGCAGAAGCTCTTTAGTTTAATTAGATCCCATTTGTCAATTTTGTCTTTTGTTGCCATTGCTTTTGGTGTTTTAGACATGAAATCCTTGCTCATGCCTATGTCCTGAATGGTAATGCCTAGGTTTTCTTCTAGGGTTTTTATGGTTTTAGGTCTAACGTTTAAGTCTTTAATCCATCTTGAATTAATTTTTGTATAAGGTGTAAGGAAGGGATCCAGTTTCAGCTTTCTACATATGGCTAGCCAGTTTTCCCAGCACCATTTATTAAATAGGGAATCCTTTCCCCATTGCTTGTTTTTCTCAGGTTTGTCAAAGATCAGATAGTTGTAGATATGCGGCATTATTTCTGAGGGCTCTGTTCTGTTCCATTGATCTATATCTCTGTTTTGGTACCAGTACCATGCTGTTTTGGTTACTGTAGCCTTGTAGTATAGTTTGAAGTCAGGTAGCGTGATCCCTCCAGCTTTGTTCTTTTGGCTTAGGATTGACTTGGCGATGTGGGCTCTTTTTTGGTTCCATATGAACTTTAAAGTAGTTTTTTCCAATTCTGTGAAGAAAGTCAATGGTAGCTTGATGGGGATGGCATTGAATCTATAAATTACCTTGGGCAGTATGGCCATTTTCATAATATTGATTCTTCCTACCCATGAGCATGGAATGTTCTTCCATTTCTTTGTATCCTCTTTTATTTCCTTGAGCAGTGGTTTGTAGTTCTCCTTGAAGAGGTCCTTCACATCCCTTGTAAGTTGGATTCCTAGGTATTTTATTCTCTTTGAAGCAATTGTGAATGGGAGTTCACTCATGATTTGGCTCTCTGTTTGTCTGTTATTGGTGTATAAGAATGCTTGTGATTTTTGTACATTGATTTTGTATCCTGAGACTTTGCTTAAGTTGCTTATCAGCATAAGGAGATTTTGGGCTGAGACAATGGGGTTTTCTAAATATACAATCATGTCGTCTGCAAACAGGGACAATTTGACTTCCTCTTTTCCTAATTGAATACCCTTTATTTCCTTCTCCTGCCTAATTGCCCTGGCCAGAACTTCCAACACTATGTTGAATATGAGTGGTGAGAGAGGGCATCCCTGTCTTGTGCCAGTTTTCAAAGGGAATGCTTCCAGTTTTTGCCCATTCAGTATGATATTGGCTGTGGGTTTGTCATAGATAGCTCTTATTATTTTGAGATACGTCCCATCAATACCTAATTTATTGAGAGTTTTTAGCATGAAGGGTTGTTGAATTTTGTCAAAGGCCTTTTCTGCCTCTATCGAAATAATCATGTGGTTTTTGTCTTTGGTTCTGTTTATACTATGCAGCCATAAAAAATGATGAGTTCATGTCCTTTGTAGGGACATGGATGAAATTGGAAATCATCATTCTCAGTAAACTATCGCAAGAACAAAAAACCAAACACCGCATATTCTCACTCATAGGTGGGAATTGAACAATGAGAACACATGGACACAGGAAGGGGAACATCACACTCTGGGGACTGTTGTGGGGAGGGGGGAGGGGGGAGGGATAGCTTTAGGAGATATACCTAATGCTAAAAGAAGTTAATGGGTGCAACACACCAGCATGGCACATGTATACATATGTAACTAACCTGCACATTGTGCACATGTACCCTAAAACTTAAAGTATAATAATAATAAAATAAAATAAAAAACCTACCTAAAACGTTTTAATTGTACATATACCTGAAGTTAATACGTAAATTC
Organism: Gorilla gorilla gorilla; assembly: GCF_029281585.2. Lineage (NCBI taxonomy): Eukaryota > Metazoa > Chordata > Mammalia > Primates > Hominidae > Gorilla > Gorilla gorilla. Next base: position 99,069,750 of record NC_073235.2, read on the forward strand.
TTATATGTAATTTAAAATATGTAAATTCATATAAATACATATACATATAAATTCATTTGCCAGTTTTTCATGGAAAGCTAAGACCTGTGCTTTGGTTCTAGATAAGCTGATAAGAGTTCTTTATGATCTCTCTGGAATAAATCATATCCATAGTGAATATTAAAAAAAAAAAAGAGATATAGGATCATGTCATCTGCAAACAGGGATACTTTGACTTCCTCTTTTTCTATTTGAATGCCCTTTATTTCTTTCTCTTTCCTGATTGCCTTGGCCAGAACTTCCAATATTGTGTTGCATAGGAGTAGTGAGAGAGGGCATGCTTGTCTTGTGCGAGTTTTCAAGGGAAATGGCTCTACCTTTTGTCAATTCAGTATGATATTGGCTGTGGGTTTGTCATAGATGGCTCTTATTATTTTGTGGTATGTTCCTTCAATACCTAGTTTATTGAGAGTTTTTAATGTGAAGGGATGTTGAATTTTATTGAAGGCCCTTTCTGCATCTATTGAGATAATCATGTGGTTTTTCTCTTTAGTTCTGTTTATGTGATGAATCACATTTATTGATTTGCATATGTTGAACTACCTTGCATCCCAGGGATGTAGCCTACTTGATCATGGCAGATAAGCTTTTCGATATGCTGCTGGATTCAGTTTGCCAGTATTTCATTGAGGATTTTTGCATCAATGTTCATCAAGGATATTGGCCTGAAGTTTTCTTTTTTTGTCATTGTATCTCTGCCAGGTTTTGGTATCAGGATGCTGCTGGCCTCATAGAATAAGTTACAGAGTAGTCACTCCTTTTCAATTTTTTGGAATCATTTCAGTAGAAATGGTACCAGCTCTTCTTTGTACCTGTAATAGAATTCAGCTGTGAATCTGTCTGATGCTGGCTTTTTCTGGTTGCTAGGCTATTTGTTACTGCCTCAATTTCTGAACTCGTTATTAGTCTGTTCAGGGATTCAATTTCTTCTTCCTGGTTAAGTCTTGGGAGGGTGTATATATCTAGGAATTTATCTGTTTCTTCTATATTTTCTAGTTTATGTACATAGAGGTGTTTTTAATATTCTCTGATGGTTGTTTGCATTTCTGTGGGGTCAGTGGTAATATCTCCGTTATCATTTCTGATTGTGTTTATTTGAAACTTCTCTCTTTTCTTATTTATTAGTCTAGCTAGAAGTCTATCTATTTTATTTTTTTTAAAAACAGCTCCTGGGCTGGGCACGGTGGCTCACGCCTGTAATCCCAGCACTTTGGGAGGCCGAGGCAGGTGGATCATGAGGTCAGGAGTTTGAGATCAGCCTGGCCAAAATGGTGAAACCTCGTCTCTGCTAAAAATACAAAAATTAGCCAGGCGTGGTGGCACGGGCCTGTAGTCCCAGCTACTCGGGAGACTGAGGAAGAAGAATTGCTTGAACCTGGGAGTCGGAGGTTGTAGTGAGCTGAGATTGCGCCACTGCGCTCCAGCCTGGGCAACAGAGCAAGACTCCATCTCAAAAACAAAACAAAAACAGCTCCTGGATTTGTTGATCTCTTGAATGGTTTTTGTGTCTCTATCTCCTTCAGTTCACCTCTGATTTTGATTATTTCTTGTCTTCTGCTAGCTTTGAGATTTGTTTGCTCTTTGTTCTCTAGTTCCTTTAGTTGTGAAGTTAGGTTGTAAACTTGAGATCTGATTTTTTGATGTGGGAATTTAGTGCTATACATTTTCCTCTTCATAGTGCCTTAGTGGTGTCCCAGAGATTCAGGTATGTTATCTCTTTTTTCTCATTAGTTTCAAATAAGTTATTGAATTTTGCCTTAATTTCATTACTTACCCAGGAGTCATTCAGGAGCAGGTTGTTCAATTTCCATGTAGTTGTGTGGTTTTGAATGAATTTCTTAGTCTTGAATTCTAATTTGATTGTGTTGTGGTCCGAGAGACTGTTATAATTTCCGTTCTTTCATATTTGCTGAGGAGTGTTTGCTTCCAATTATGTGATCAATTTTAGAGTAAGTGCCAAGTGGCAATGAGAAGAATGTATATTTGTTGTTTTGGGGTGAGGAGATCTGTAAATACCTGTCACTTCCATTTGATCTAGTGCTGAGTTCAGATCCTGAATATCTTTGTTCATTTTGTGTCTCCATGATCTAATATTGTCAGTGGAATGCTAAAATCTCCCACTGTTATTGTGTGGGAGTCTGTCTCTTTGAAGGTCTCAAGAACTTACTTTGTGAATCTGGGTGCTCCTGTGTTGGATGCATATATATTTAAGATATAATTCTTGTTGAATTGAACTCTCTACCATTATGTAATGCCCTTCTTTGTCTTTTTTTGTCTTTATTGGTTTAAAGTCTGTTTTTTCAGAAACTAGGATTGCAACCCCTGCTTTTTTCTGTTTTCCATTTGCTTGGTAGATTCTCCTCCATTATTTTGAGCCCCTGACATGTCTAGGTTATATAGTGTAGCTTGTTGCTCCAACCATTGTTGTGTATGTGGTCCGTCATTGATTGAAACATTGTTATGCAACACATGTCGGTAAATGAACATGATTATCTCTCTGTTTTATTTTGGTTTTTTATTTCACTCAGTATTTCATAATTTTCAGCACATCATATCTTAGACATATTTTGTTAGATTTGTACTTAAAGAATTTCATAGTATTAGTACTGTTTTAAATGGCATTTTAATGAAACGTGAATTTCCAATTGTACATTGTTAATATATAGAAATACAATAGATTTGCCCTTATGTCCTTCAGCCTTAACACACTCACTTACTCTAGCATCTTTTTTGGAGGTTCTTCGGGATTTCCTTTTTAGACAATCATATGTCTCGAGTAGAGACAGTTTTATTTCTTCTTTTCCAGTCTTAATGCCTTTTATTATGTTTTCTTGCCTTACATCACCAGCTATGGCCTCCTGTATGATGTGGAATAGGAGCGGTGAAAGTGGATACCTTTGCCTTTTCCCAGTTTTAGGGGGAAAGTTTTTCACTATTAATATTGATATTAGCTGTAGGATTTTTAATCAACTAGAGGTGGTTCCCTTTCATTTCTAGTTTGCTGAGTTTTTATAATGAATTGATGTTGAATTTTATGAAATTCTACTACTGCGAGTATTAAGATGGTTATTTGGGTTTTCTTCTATAGTCTATTGAAACGGTGTATTATACTGATTTATTTTGAATGTTCAACAAGCTTTGCATTACTGAGATAAGCTTCACTTAGTCCTAATTTGTTATCTTTTTATATATTGCTGGGTTCATTTTGCTAATATTTTGTGGAAGATTTTTTTTTTTTTTTTGAGATGGAGTTTCGCTCTTGTTACCCAGGCTGGAGTGCAATGGCATGATCTCAGCTCACCGCAACCTCTGCCTCCCTGGTTCAAGCAGTTCTCCTGCCTCAGCCTCCCAAGTAGCTGGGATTACAGGCATGTGCCACCACGCCTGGCTAATTTTGCATTTTTAGTAGCGATGAGGTTTCTCCATGTTGGTCAGGCTGGTCTCGAACTCTTGACCTCAGGTGATCCACCTGCCTCAGCCTCCCAAAGAGCTGGGATTACAGGCGTGAGCCACCGCTCCTGGCTGGAAGATTTTTGCATCTATATTCATAAGCTTGAATTGATTTTAAGTAAATACCAGAAGGACTTTAACTTATAGTAAAGGGGAACTATATAATTTACGATATCCCTTTTGCTGAGGGCAACTAGAAAAACTCAGAAAATGGAAAAGAGAGAAAAAGGGTTCTTTTTAGAAAAAATGTTAGACCCACAAACCACACAGAGAAAAGGGTTCTTAAAAACATTATAGAGTGGCTGGACTCTGTGGCTTATGTCTGTAATCCCGGCACTTTGTGGGGCTGAGGCGGGCAAATCACAAGGTCAGGAGTTCGAGACCAGCCTGACCAACATGATGAAACCCCGTTTCTACTAAAAATACAAAAATTAGCTGGGCATGGTGGTGCGTGCCTGTAATCCTAGCTACTCAGGAGGCTGAGGCAGGAGAATCGCTTGAACCCAGGAGGCAGAGCTTGCAGTGAGCCAAGATCACACAACTGCACTCCAGCCTGGGTGACAGAGCAAGACTCCGTCTCAAAAAAGTAAAAAATAAAAAATCATAGAGCTATCAGACTGACTGGTCATATTTCCACATTTAGAGGCAAGGAAACATATGGACAATACTGTCCATTTTACAGTTGTAATTGTCATTTTAAAAATAAGATAATACTTTTTGGATCTGGCATAAATAGTTTCTTTTTTACTTTTGTTTCTTTAAAGGTAGACATAAATACATTAACTCATAACCTGCAGACTCTTGAAGAAGAGAATAAGCACCTGGCAGATCAGATGGCTTCCCTAGAACTTCAGCAAGTCACTTCTGATTACCATGGGGTGGGTATAAAAAGATCAGTCTAAATAGCAATTAATGACTAATGAGTTCAGAAATAACAACAACCAGAGGTCAGGAGATGGGTTTTCTTTGTGTTTTCATAATTATTAAAAATCTAAGCAGAGATTCTTACAGTATTCAAACAACAGTGATTTGAGAAACCAAGAATTTAAGGGATTTATTAAACATTTGCCTTCACAAACAATCTGTGTTACTGAAAAATACAAATATATCTGATGTTTTAAAATAGTTCCTCTTCCATAAATTATGAGCAAGAAACTTGTATTTTTTTTCTCATCAGACAGTTTCCTCCATTAGGCAATCAGTAATAAGTCTGATTTCTGAAAGCTGTTTGACAAGGTCAGTGCATTACAAATAAGTGGTACAGTTCTTAAAATACCTTCTCCAGGCGGGGCGCAGTGGCTCACACCTGTAATCCCAGCACTTTGGGAGGCCGAGGCAGGTGGATCACGAGGAAAGGAGATTGAGACCATCCTGGCTAACACGGTGAAACCCTGTCACTACTAAAAATAGAAAAAATTAGCCGGGCGTGGTGGCGGATGCCTGTAGTTCCAGCTACTCGGGAGGCGGAGCTTGCAGTGAGCCAAGATCAGGCCACTGCACTCCAACCTGGGCGACAGAGCGAGATTCCGTCTCAAAAAAAAAAAAAAAAATCTTCTCCAAGTAAAGGGGATTTAAAGATATGGTCTTTCTGTTAAGTAGCTAATAATTTTCTTGTGTGCTTTCGAATACATGAAAAAATATTACTTACTTGCTTTTAAGCACGCAAATAATCTTTGAAAATTCCTAGAAGACCCCGATGTGAGTCTGTTTTAACCTGAGCTAAAGTCTTTCAAACTGTTATAAGCTGCTCATTACTTCAACTATGAAAAATTATACAGACTAAGTCTAAATCTTCTTATATGGTCATGGTTTTCAAGCCAGATTTCCTACTTTTCAGTTTTGGCTGTGACCTCGGGTATGATCCTTAACTTCTCTGAGCCTCAGTTTCTTAATCTGTCAAAATGAGGATAATAATGCTATAGCTGTGTGGATGTTTGAGCTTGAGTAAATTAATACACACAGAACGTGTAGCAGATAGCTAACATTTATTGAATTCTTAGTATCTGAACTGTCTCGGAGAAAAAAAAAAGCCTGTAAGTGCCTATTGGAATGACAAGATCCATTAGCTGTAATCCCTGGTATTATTTCAGACCAACCCTCTCTCTGCAGAATTAAAGATTCAGCCATGTCCTTTGCTGGTTGGCCAGCCTCAGCTGGGTTCCTTTGGGAGACCACATTCTCAGTCTGACTGATTCTTTCCTGAATCCATTGCCAGTGAGCAGGCCTAGCCTTACCCTATTAATGACTTTGACAGATCTTGCCAGTGATTTGGTCAGTGTTGATTTTTGCCTGCCTACCGTGTCTTGATTACAGGTTCCCAGTGATGACTCATAGATAACGCAATTCTAGCTTGCAGTTCTGTCTCCACCCAGAAGCGTCTCTGACCATGCCTGCCTGGAAATGCTTCGGTTGGCTATATGAGTTTGAGGAATGAGCTAGGGATTTCAGGATTTGTTTTTAAATATCATTAAATCTATTGTCATTCAATGCTGGCAGTGTATTTTTGTTCTTTGACAGTAAAAACTTGAAATTCTTTATAAAGAGTACCATCTGGTCTAACCCCTCATTGATTTTTGGAGATACACATGACTGTGTGTTGTGTGTGTAACATCACAAACGTGAATTCAGATAGATCTGGTTTCAACCTCCATTTACTGTGTGACCTGGGCAGGTTCTTAACCTCTCACGGCCTGCAATGCCAAGAGGATCTCTTCTAGTGTAGGTATCCCACAGTATACTCTGCACATCCATATCAGAATAATTACTACATTGATTAGAAATTGGCCTGTTTATGCATCTGCATTCACTCTCTTCTAATGCAAGAACAGTAGTTACTCATCTTTATATTCCCTTGCCTAGCATAACGCCTAATACATAATAGGTGCTTTAAAAACATTGATTGACTAGAATACAAAGAAGGTCATGTCTGTTTTGCCAGGCAGTAAGGATTAATATCATATTGCAATAATAAATATTATTCTCTGCTATTTCTTTCATATTTCCTAATTTCAGGGTTTTTTTTTTTTTTTTTTTTTTTTTTTGCCATTTTAGCCTGTAGTGATAGTGCAATTTAATTCCATTACCACTGGCAGTCACGCAGGGAACCACAGTGAGAAAAGATCCAAATGTAGGAAGGTTACCATGCCTGAGTTCAGTTTGAATGATTTTCCTCCCCACTTCTCTTTTGGGGTTTAAACATATATTTTAAAATTGTAGCACCAGACAGGAATATAATTCCCTGTACAACTGGGACTTTAATGACTTGAAATTTAAAAATGAACTAAAATGTATTATTTCTTAAAACCAGGATGACATTGTCAGTGTACACTCATGCAGATGTCTAAGTTGGTTTGATTTGCTGGGGCTCATGTCATACTGTTGTTAAATATTTTGAATAAAAAATTCAAAATAATCAAAAACTTTAAAAAATGCTTACAATCTGCTTATAAAGTAGCTTTACCAAGATGCCAGTATCCTACTGGTTTTGTGTATTCTTCTAACAGCTTCTGCTAACTTGTACAGCTCACCTAGATTTAAAAAATGATTTTAGAAATAATTTTGTGGCTTACTGTTGATCTTTGGCAACCTATCTTTCATATCTTAAGATAATTCTTCCTATTTTTACTTCCTGCTTTTCTAAAGAGTGGTATCTTTGTGTTTCTGAGTTAAAATGTATATTCTAATGTTTGGTATCTTTCTCTGTATGATGTTTCTCAAGTGATTCCCCAGTTTCTGTTTTGCTCTGTATACTAATAATGTTTATAGTATATTACCAAGAGTATTTAAGCAAAAGTTAATTTCAGTTCACTCTTCTGTAACTCAAAACCTGAGATATTCACTCATTTAAGTGGTTTCTAATTTCTTGTCTCCTGTTGATGAAAGTACAGGGCCTATTTAAATCTGTAAACAGTAATTTAAGTAACTGCCTTAACATCCACTTTCCCTTAGCAACTTGGAACAATTATTTTGTGTGTGTGTCATAATATTTAAATAAGTGACCCTTTGTCAAATATTATCACATTTTGATTTTGCTCAATTTTCGCTTGTACATTAGCATTCTCTTTGGTGGCAAAATGGGAAAATTATTGTTTTAAAAGATTAATGGAATTTCTTTATGCCTTTGCCTGAAAGAGGGAATTGTATTGATAGGGAAAAATCTCCATTATTTGTTAAATTTCTGGTCACCTTTTATAGAAGACTCAGATAATTTAAGTTATTCTTTAAAAAAAACTTTCCCCATTTCAAGAAGATAGTTATATTTGAGTGTTTAGTATTTGTTAGAGCTAGCATATTTTAGGTTAACTCTAGTTCTTGGTTTTTTATATGTTCTTACCTATGCTTTACAGCACACTGAGACATCTTAATTTGTAGAAGTTTGAATCGAATTTTAAATAAGCTTTTTTTTTAAATTATACTTTAAGTTTTAGGGTACATGTGCACAACGTGCAGGTTTGTTATATATATATACGTGTGCCACATTGGTGTGCTGCACCCATTAACTCATCGTTTAACATTAGGTATATCTCCTAATGCTATCCCTCCCCCCTCTCCCCACCCGGCAACAGGCCCCAGTGTGTGATGTTCCCCTTCCTGTGTCCATGTGTTCTCATTGTTCAATTCTTGTAGCTTTGCTTTTATGGTATTATTAACCATCCTTACAATTTATTTGCTGCTGAAGACTTGGTCAACATAATCCTAAACTGTAATGTTACATTCATGGAATGATTTTGTATCATAGTTCCCAAAACAGATAATATTTTGGCAAAGAGCACTGTGTTTTCCACAAAAATTAATCAATGATGAACTAATTTTGTGATAATATATTTATCATCATGAGTTTCCCATTTATTGATAGCAGTCTACATTTTGCTCAGGTTATTTTGAAACCAGTACTCTACTGGTCTAAATGCTTTTTAAAACATATTTTCCTTTGCCTTAGTGGGAGCAACACAGTGATTTTAAAAACTTTTAAAAACTGAATTATGAATATGTATAATAATGTATGAAATAAATATTCTGACAGGACAAATACTTGGTCTAATAGTTAATAATCCACCAAAGCCTAATATTGGGTATAAGTTTTTATATTAAAGGTGTATGATTTTACGGTAGGTGGTATACAAGGGCTTTTCCATAGATTTTTATCAAGTGTTGAACGTCAAAAATGAAAATTCTTCTAGCCAAGGCAACTGCTAAGGAGAAAACAATGCTCCAGACTACTGTGCCTTTTTTTTTTTTTTGAAATGGGGGTCTTGCTCTGTCTTCCAGGCTAGAGTGCAATGGCACCATCACGGCTCACTGTAGCCTCGACCAGCTGGTTTCAAGCAATTCTCCTGCCTCAACCTCTCAAGTAACTAGGACTACAGGCATGCACCACTATGCCCAGCTAATTTTTAAATTTTCTGTAGAGACAGGGTTTTGCTATGTTGACCAGACTGGTCTTGAATTTCTGGCTTCAAGTGATTCTCCCACCTCAGCCACCTAAAGTGCTGGGATTACAAGTGTGAGCCACTGTGCCCAGCTTAGTGTGCCTTCTCATAGAAAATATTTTGAACAGAGGAAAATATGAGTTACAGATTATAGTAATCTAGTTTGGAATGTGTTTTTGCTTTTATTTAGAAGCAGGTGTGGTAGGTTCACACACTTAAAATAAAGGATATTACAAAGTGGTGACTAAAGAATAGCTGTAATCATGTTGGAGATAGTGAGGAATATCTCTTATGTAAATTAATACATGGGTTTTATCTTATCAGCTTACCTAAAATTGAACATAAAACAAAAGTCTAAAATTCTTTGGCTTAAAATGCCTAAAAGGCACTCTGTTCTGTTATTCACAGAATAAGCAAATATAAACCAGAAATAGTGAATAATGTCAATATGAGATACTTACCAACATTAATAAGACTTTGAACTTAAGATTTACTGCAAATGATCCATAGTGCAGCTAGTTAGCTTATGAGTGATTAAGAGTTTGTGTCTTCAGTCACATTTGCTTTGTGTGCATTATCTCCACATTTGGTTTATGAAGATGATCTTGACATATGGCAATATTTCCTGTTATTAAGATATAACACTGGCATTGATTGTGGAGAGTGAAAAGTCCATGTTCAATCACTTAATGGTGCCCCTCATATAAAGAAAGTACCAATATGGCCCAAAATTTAAATTTTGTACTTATTTTTTTCTGATGTAGTCTGAGAACAACAGGATATGAAAAAATAACTGTCATTATTAAAGGCTGTTTGAATAATGAAAATATGTAATTTCGTGAAATATGAAAGCTTTGGTAATGTTTGCCCCAGATAATACTGTGTTGAGTATTTGATCAAACAATGAGTTTGAGTCTCCAGTAAACATTTATTTTGTTTTTGAGATTTTTCTAAACTGCTTTTTACCATGGTAAGTGATGTGCCTTCTGCTGTCAGTGGTCCTGGTCACTTGCAGCTGCTATTTCCGTAAAGAACTGTGTAATGCTCCACAGACTACCTGCAGTCACTGATACAACCACACCACATCCATGCTGGATCACAACTACAAAGGAATAACTGACATAACAAAAAAAGTTAATATACAAAACCAACAAACTCTGGTACTCTTAAAGCTTCATGCTTTTATTAGCAGTCTCTGTACATGTTGCATATTAGCCCTGTGATCAACTATGTAGAAAAGACTAAAAGCAGCAGTAGCAAATAAATAGAAATCTTGATCTTATGATGATAGAAATGGTAAGGATGTAAATACTTGTTTAAAAATGAAAATGGTTATTCCTTTCTATGCCTAGAGGTTCTGATGCCTTTGTTTGCCTTATCAGTTTGCCCAACAGAAGGTGGAAAAAGTCTTGGGAAAAATTACTGAAAGTAAAAATAAACTGGCCTATGAAAATGGAAAACTCCAGGTATGAGATTTATTTTCTGATTTTTTTGTTTGAATTTTAAAAATACCAATTATCAAATTAAATATTGCTAGATTTTGAGAATACCTAGCTCTGTCATTTACTAAGTCTATAGTCTCTGAACATCCTTAAGTTTGTGGCCTCATTAATAGCCAGGTGACTTCTATTTACATACTGTAGTTGCTGAAACCTAAAATTGTGAAGCCAAAACCCATTCTGTGACTATTTGAAACTTTATTATAATCATTTTATGCATGGTCATTCACTGAGAATGTAGAAAGCCTATACCTCTTTTTGCTGAATTTTTATAACACATTTCTGAAAAGAAATAAATCTGGAAACAGACTCAGAGGCAATTGAGTGAATGTGATGATACTGTTCTTTTGCTGCCTGTGGGTTTTGTCCCTATGGTACCCCAGAGCAGGAAGCCTGCAACTGATATAGGTAAGCCTGACTTAAACTAACTCCAATGGAAACACTGAAATCCAAATCAGTGGTGCTAAGTCTTAGCTACACATTAGAATCACTAGGCAGTTTTTAAAATTCCTCATGCTGGGAAGTGTATGATATCTGCCATTTACTTTGAAATGCAGCATAGAAAAAATAGGTTGATGGATGGATAGAGGAAATGATAAATGGATAGATATGTGATAAGCAAATAAAAGAACATTAATGGTAGAATTTGGATGGGATGGTTGGTGTATGCATGTTCACAGTAAAATTCTTTCCATTTTTCTATATATTTAGAACATTTTATAAAATGTTGGGGGAGGCTGTGCGTGGTGGTTCATACCTGATCCCAACACTTTGGGTGGCAGAGGCAGGAGAATGGCTTGAGGCCAGGAGTTTGAGACTAGCCTGGGCAATATAGCAAGACCCTGACTCTACAAAAAATAAATAAATAAAAATTAGGCAAGCGTGATGGCAAGTGCTTGTAATCCTAGCTACTTGGGAGGCTCAGGTGGGAGCCCCAAGTGGGAGGATCACTTGAGCCCAGGAGTTGGAGGCTATGGTGAGTTATGATCATGCCATTGCATTCCTGCCTGGGTGATAGAGTGAGACCCTGTCTCTAGAAAAAAATGAAGGGGGAAAATTCCCATGACTAGAAAGGCATCCCAGAGCAATTAAATCAAAATCTCAGGGGATAGTTCCTCGACTGAAGTGCTGTGTGTGTGTGTGTGTGTGTGTGTGTGTGTGTGTGTGCGTGTGTGTGTGTGCGCGTGAGTGAGATGAGGTCTCACTCTGTCATCCAGGCTGGAGTGCAATGGTGCAATATCTGGGCTTGCTGCAGCCTCCGCCTTCCGGGCTCAAATGTTCCTCCCACCTCAGTCACCCAAGTAGCTGGGATTCAGGTGTGCAGCACCATACCCAGCTAAGTTTTTTCATATTTTTGGTTTTTCCATGGAGATAGGGTTTCTCCATGTAGCCCAGGCTGGTCTCGAACTCCTGAGCTCAAGCAATCTGCCTGCCTTGGCCACCCAAAGTGCTGGGATTACAAGAGACTTCAGTACTTTTTAAAGCTACTCAGATGATTCCAATGTTACAACCATAGTTGAGGCCCACTAGATTAAATAGTATGAAGTGAAGCCCAGTTAGGCTTGGCAACCGTCCTAGTCTGTTTTCTGTTGCTATAACAGAATGTCTGAGACTGGGTAATTTGTAAATTAAAGAAGTTTATTTGGCTCATGATTCTGGAGGCTGGGAAGTCCAGGATCATACACCCTATCTGTGAACACCTCATGCTGCCTCATGTCATGGCAGAAAGCAGATGGGAGAGTGGGTGTTTGCAAAGAGACCAAACACAAGAGGCAGCCTCACTTTATAACAACCCAAGAGGGAGAACTTATTCACCCATGTGAGACTGCATTAACCCTTCATGAGAGCGGATCCCTCATTACCCAAATACCTCTTAAAGGTCCCACTACCTATCAACATTTAATTACATCAGCAGTTAAATTGCAGCATGAGTTTTGGCAGGGTCAAACCACATCCAAACCATAGCAGCAACTATGGAGCTGATTTGATAAGTAATTTCACTAGAAGCTTGCCAAACACATCAGCATTAACCTCATCCTCATCTACTCAAAGGGTTTACCATAGGGTTAGTAGACAGGATAGGGCCCAGAAATAGCAGGCCATCTAAAAGGTAGTCGATAAGCCATGCTTGTGGAACAATACATTACTAGAACAATAAAAAGAACTACAATAAAAAGAATTACTAGAACACCTATTAATATTTTGCAGAGGTAGTGATGCATTTAAATATTATCTACATTTGTGTGACCGTGGAAAGATCTTAATTTTCTTGAGTTTCATCTTAATCATCTATAAAATGAGGAGGATAAGCACACCTCTCTTATCTACTTCTCATTGGGAAAAATAGGCTACATTACAGGCTGGGTATATGCATCTTTACAGGCATAAAATAACTTTCCCCTTTCTGAAATGAATGATCTTATAAGAGGCTATGACCCATGACTTTAACCTTTTTTTAGTTTTTCCAAGAAAAATGAAATATATTATGAAATATATAAGACAGATCCCAGGCTCTCATGACAGACTTAAAGCCAAATTTTGACTGGGAATGAAATATATTTTATAATTTATGAATGGGTCTGATGTTATCTGTCTGACCTTTTAAACCTCAACTATGCAATCTTAGAAATTATCCAGATTCTGTGTAATTATAAAGGAAATACGTGCCTGTTTGCTGTTCATATTCCTATAATAAGAGTTTAAGATTTTTGATAGTCTTTGAAGAAACACTTTTTGAACTATTGTGAACTATTGATTCATTGGTGCTTTTATGTCAGGTCTTGGGCTGCCACATTCCAAAAGCACTGACTTCATCAGCTCTAGGGAAAGTGCTCTTGGAGCACATAACTCTTACAAGACAATTTAAAGGAAGAGCTGTATACTAAACATAGTCAAAACAGTAGTCTGCTGTGTGTTCTCAACTGGATTAGAATGGATTAAAAATATACATATGAATTGTATTTGGTAAAAGACTACATTTTCAGAATCAACTTGTTAATGAATGATATAAATACTGGATTTTGTGTGTTAATGTAAACTTTATTGGAAACTGCTGCCTCATGTTCAAACATGGTTTGAACTTCCTTTTCAGTGCTGTACAGTATTCCATTATGTAAATATGCCACAATGTATTTATTCTTCTGTTGATGGATAATCGGCTAGTTCTTAATTGCTTGCAAACAATAACAATGATATGATGAATTTTTGTACCTGTCTCCTTATATACAGAAGATTCTCTCAGCTAAATATAAAATTCTTAGGAGTAGAATTACTGGGTTTTAGGATGTGCATATCCTAAGTTTTACTAGATTTTGTTATATTTCCCCTTACTAAAAGTAGTTATGCCAGTTTTAAAATCAGTATTTTTTTATTATACTTTAAGTTCTAGGGTACATGTGCACAACATGCAGGTTTGTTACATAGGTATACATGTGCCATGTTGGTTTGCTGCACCCATTAACTCATCATTTACATTAGGTATTTCTCCTAATGCTATCCCTCCCTCTGCTCCCCACCCCACAACAGGCCCCGGGGTGTGATGTTCCCTGCCCTGTGTCCAGGTGTTCATGTTGTTCAATTCCCACCTATGAGTGAGAACATGGGGTGTTTGTTTTTCTGTCCTTGCGATAGTTTGCTGATAATGATGGTTTCCAGCTGCATCCATGTCCCTGCAAAGGACATGAACTCATCATTTTTTTATGGCTGCATAGTATTGAATGGTGTCTATGTGCCACATTTTCTTAATCCAGTCTGTCATCTATGAACATTTTGGGTTGGTTCCAAGTCTTTGCTATTGTGAATAGTGCCGCAATAAACATACATGTGCATGTGTCTTTATAGTAGCATGATTTATAATCCTTTGGGTATATACCCAGTAATGGGATGGCTGGGTCAAATGGTATTTTCTAGTTCTAGATCCTTGAGGAATCACCACACTGTCTTCCACAATGGTTGAACTAGTTTACACTTCCACCAACAGTGTAAAAGCATTTCTGTTTCTCCACATCCTCTCCAGCATCTGCTGTTTCCTGACTTTTTAATGATCCCCATTCTAACTGGTGTGAGATGGTATCTCATTGTGGTTTTGATTTGCATTTCTCTGATGACCAGTGATGATGAGCATTTTTTCATGTGTCTGTTGGCTGCATAAATGCCTTCTTTTGAAAAGTGTTTGTTCATATCCTTCGCCAACTTTTTGATGGGGTTGTTGTTTTCTTGTAAATTTGTTTAAGTTCTTTGTAGATTCAGGATACTAGCTCTTTGTCAGATGGGTAGATTGCAAAAATTTTCTCCCATTCTGTAGGTTGCCTGTTCACTCTGATGGTAGTTAGTTTATTTTGCTATGCAGAAGCTCTTTAGTTTAATTAGATCCCGTTTGTCAATTTTGGCTTTTGTTGCCATTGCTTTTGGTGTTTTAGTCATGAAGTCCTTTCCAAGGCCTATGTCCTGAATGGTATTGCTTAGGTTTTCTTCTAGGGTTTTTATGGTTTTAGGTCTAACATTTAAGTCTTTAATCCATCTTGAATTTTTGTATAAGGTGTAAGGAAGGGATCCAGTTTCAGCTTTCTACATATGGCTAGCCAGTTTTCCCAGCACCATGTATTAAATAGGAAATCCTTTCCCCATTTCTTATTTTTGTCAGGTTTGTCAAAGATCAGATGGTTGTAGATGTGTGGTGTTATTTCTGAGGGCTCTGTTCTGTTCCATTGGTCTATATATCTGTTTTGGTGCCAGTACCATGCTGTTTTGGTTACTGCAGCCTTATAGTATAGTTGGAAGTCAGGTAGCATGATGCCTCCAGCTTTGTTCTTTTGGCTTAGGACTGTCTTGGCAATGCGGGCTCCTTTTTGGTTCCATATGAACTTTAAAGTAGTTTTTTCCAATTCTGTGAAGAAAGTCATTGGTAGCTTGATGGGGATGGCCTTGAATCTATAAATTACCTTGGGCAGTATGGCCATATGGCATTATGGAAGAACAAATGTTCTTCCATTTCTTTGTGTCCTCTTTTATTTTGTTGAGCAGTGGTTTGTAGTTCTCCTTGAAGAGGTCCTTCACATCCCTTGTAAGTTGGATTCCTAGGTATTTTATTCTCTTTGAAGCAATTGTGAATGGGAGTTCACTCATGATTTGGCTGTTTGTTATTGGTGTATAGGAATGCTTGTGATTTTTGCACATTGATTTTGTATCCTGAGACTTTGCTGAAGTTGCTTATCAGCTTAAGGAGATTTTGGGCTGAGACAATGGGGTTTTCCAAATATACAGTCATGTCATCTGCAAACAGGGACAATTTGACTTCCTCTTTTCCTAATTGAATACTGTTTATTTCTTTCTCTTGCCTGATTGCCCTGGCTAGAACTTACAATACTATGTTGAATATGAGTGGTGAGAGAGGGCATCCCTGTCTTGTGCCAGTTTTCAAAGGAAATGCTTCCAGTTTTTGCCCATTCAGTATGATATTGGCTGTCAGTTTTTCATAAATAGCTCTTATTATTTTGAGACAACGTTCCGTCAATACCTAGCTTATTGAGAGTTTTTAGCATGAAGGGTTGTTGAATTTTGTCAAAGGCCTTTTCTGCATCTATTGAGATAATCGTGGTTTTTTCATTGGTTCTGTTTATGTGATGGATTATGTTTATTGGTTTGTGTATGTTGAACCAGTCTTGCATCCCAGAGATGAAGCTGACTTGATTGTGGTGGATAAGCTTTTTGATGTGCTGCTGGATTTGTTTTGCCAGTATTTTATTGAGGATTTTCACATCAATGTTCATCAGGGATATTGGTCTAAAATTCTCTTTTTTTGTTGTGTCTCTGCCAGGCTTTGGTATCAGGATGATGCTGGCCTCATAAAATGTGTTAGGGAGGATTCCCTCTTTTTCTGTTGATTGGGATAGTTTCAGAAGGAATGGTATCAGCTCCTCTTTGTACCTCTAGTAGAATTTGCCTGTGAATCTGTCTGGTCCTGGACATTTTTTGGTTGGTAGGCTATTATTGCCTCAATTTCAGAGCCTGTTATTGGTCTATTTAGAAGTTCAACTTCTTCCTGGTTTAGTCTTGGGAGAGTGTATGTGTCCAGGAATTTATCCATTTCTTCTAGATTTTCTGGTTTATTTGTGTAGAGGTGTTTACAGTATTCTCTGATGGTAGTTTGTATTTCTGTGGGATAGGTATTGATATCCCCTTTATCACTTTTTTATTGTGTCTATTTGATTCTTCTCTATTTTTTTCTTTATTAGTCTTGCTAGCAGTCTATCAATTTTGTTGATCTTTTCAAAAAACCATCTCCTGGATTCCTTGATTTTTTTGAAGGGTTTTTTGTATCTCTATCTCCTTCAGTTCTGCTCTGATCTTAGTTGTTTCTTGCCTGCTGCTAGCTTTTGAATTTGTTTGCTCTTGCTTCTCTAGTTCTTTTAATTGTGATGTTAGGGTGTTGATTTTAGATCTTTCCTGCTTTCTCTTATGGGTATTTAGTGCTGTAAATTTCCCTCTACACACTGCTTTAAATGTGTCCCAGAGATCCTGGTACACTGTGTCTTTGTTCTCATTGGTTTCAAAGAACATCTTTATTTCTGCCTTAATTTTGTTATTTACCCAGTAGTCATTCAGGAGCACCAGGTTGTTCAGTTTCCATGTAGTTGTGCGGTTTTGAGTGAGTTTCTTAATGCTAAGTGCTAATTTGATTGTACTGTCATCTGAGAGACAGTTTGTTGTGATTTCTGTTCTTTTACATTTGCTGAGGAGTGCTTTACTTCCAACTATATGGTCAATTTTGGAATAAGTGTGATGTGGTGCTGAGAAGAATGTATATTCTGTTGATTTGGGGTGGAGAATTCTGTAGATGTCTATTAGGTCTGCATGGTGCAAAGCTGAGTTCAAGTCCTGGATATCCTTGTTAACCTTCTGTCTCATTGATCTGTCGAACATTGACAGTAGCGTGTTAAAGTCTCCCACTATTATTGTGTGGGAGTCTAAGTCTCTTTAAAGGTCTCTAAGAACTTCCTTTATGAATCTGGGTGCTCCTGTATTGGGTGTATATATATTTAGGATAGTTACCTCTTCTTGTTGAATTGATCCCTTTACCGTTATGTAATGGCCTTCTTTGTCTCTTTTGATCTTTGTTGGCTTAAAGTCTGTTTTATCAGAGACTAGGATTGCAACCCCTGCTTTTTCTTGGTTTCCATTTGCTTGGTAGATCTTCCTCCATCCATTTATTTTGAGTCTATTTGTGTCTCTGAACGTGAGATGGGTCTCCTGAATACAGCACCCTGATGGGTCTTGACTCTTTATCCAATTTGCTAGTCTGTGTCTTTTAATTGGGGCATTTAGTCCATTTACATTTAAGGTTAATATTTTTATGTGTGAATTTGATCCTGTCATCATGATGTTAGCTGGTTATTTTGCCCATTAGTTGATGCAGTTTCTTCATAGCATCAATGATCTTTGCAATTTGGCATGTTTTTGCAGTGGCTGGTACCAGTTGTTCCTTTCCATGTTTAGTGCTTCCTTCAGGAGCTCTTGTAAGGCAGACCTGGGGGTGACAGAATCTCTCAGCATTTGCTTGTCTGTAAAGGTTTTTATTTCTCCTTCACTTATGAAGCTTAATTTAGCTGGATATGAAATTCTGGGTTGAAAATTCTTTTCTTTAAGAATGTTGAATATTGGCCCCCACTCTCTGGCTTGTAGAGTTTCTCTGAGAGATCTGCTGTTAGTCTGATGGGCTTTCCTTTGTGGGTAACCCGACCTTTCTCTCTGGCTGCCGTTAACATTTTTTCCTTCATTTCAACCTTAGTGAATCTGACAATTATGTGTCTTGGGATTGCTCTTCTTGAGGAGTATCTTTGCGGTGTTCTCTGTATATCCTGAATTTGAATGTTGGCCTGTCTTGCTAGGTTGGGGAAGTTCTCCTGGATAATATCCTGAAGAGTGTTTTCCATCTTGGTTCCATGTTCCCTGTCACTTTCAGGTACACCAATCAAATGTAGATTTGGTCGCTTCACATAGTCCCATATTTCTTGGAGGCTTTGTTGATTTCTTTTTACTCTTTTTTCTCTAAACTTCTCTTCTCGTTTTATTTCACTGATTTGATCTTCAGTCACTGATACCCTTTCTTCCACTTGATCGAATTGGCTATTGAAGCTTGTGTATGCATCGCGTAGTTCTCATGCCATGGTTTTCAGCTCCATCAGGTCATTTATGGTCTTCTCTACACTGTTTTTTCTAGTTAGCCATTCGTCTAATGTTTTTTCAAGGTTTTTAGCTTCCTTGCAATGGGTTCGAACATCCTCCTTTGGCTCGGAGAAGTTTGTTATTACCGACCTTCTGAAGTCTACTTCTGTCAGGTAGTCAAAGTCATTCTCTGTCCAGCTTTGTTCCATTGCTGGTGAGGAGCTGTGATCCTTTGGGGGAGAGGAGGCACTCTGGTTTTTAGAATTTTCAGCTTTTCTGCTCTGGTTTCTCCCCATCTTTGTGCTTTTATCTACCTTTGGTCTTTGATTTTGGTGACCTACAGATGGAGTTTTCATGTGGGTGCCCTTTTTGTTGATGTTGATGCTATTCCTTTCTGTTTGTTAGTTTTCCTTCTAACAGTCAGGTCCCTCAGCTGCAGGTCTGTTGGAGTTTGTTGGAGGTCCACCTCAGACCCTGTTTGCCTGAGTATCACCAGCGGAGGCTGCAGAACAGCAAATATGGCTGCCTGATCCTTCCTCTGGAAGTTTTGTCCTGGTGGGGCACCCGGCTGTATGAGGTGTCAGTTGGCCCCTACTGGGAGGTGTCTCCCAGTTAGACTACATGGGGGTCAGGGACCCACTTGAGGAGGCAGTCTGTCTGTTCTCCGAGCTCAAACACTGTGCTGCGAGAACCACTGCTCTCTTCAGAGCTGTCAGACAGGGACGTTTAAGTCTGCAGAAGTTTCTGCTGCCTTTTGTTCAGCTATGCCCTGCCCCGAGAGGTGGAGTCTACAGAAGCAGGAGGTCTTGCTGAGCTGTGGTGGGCTCCGCCCAGTTCGAGCTTCCCTGACTGCTTTGTTTACCTACTCAAGCCTCAGCAATGGCAGACACCCCTCCCCATGCCAGGCTGCTGCCTCAGACTTCTGTGTTAGCAGTGAGCAAGGCTCCGTGGGCATGGGACCTACCAAGCCAGGCACAGGATATAATCTCCTGGTGTGCTGTTTGCTAAGACTGTTGGAAAAGCACAGTATTTGGGCAGGAGTGTCCTGTTTTTCCAGGTACCATCTGTTACGGCTTCCCTTGGCTAGGAAAGGGAAATCCCCTGACCCCCCTTGCGCTTCCCGGGTGAGGCGATGCCCTGCCCTGCTTTGGCTCACCCTCTGTGGGCTGCAGCCACTGTCCAACCAGTCCCAATGAGATGAACCAGGTACCTCAGTGAAAATGCAGAAATCACCCGTCTTCTGTGTCGGGCATGCTGGGAGCTCCAGACCAGAGCTGTTCCTATTTGGTCATCTTAGAACGGAATAGCCTAAAATCAGTATATTTAAGAGGGCATATTAAATAAGTACATTAGAGTTACATGTGTTAACATGGATGAATCTCATAAAACAATACTATATACTGTTTAGGGATACATATAAAGTTATTTTTTAAAGAATAGGAATGATACATTCAGCAAAATAGTTAACTGTAGGATAGAAGGAGATTTGGTTGGAATAGGCTACACAGAAGCTTTCAATTTTAACGGTAGTTTTTTTTTTTAAGTTCAGTGGTGGATAGATGGGATGATGGCATATATGTCTGAAAGATTTCCAGCACTTTTAAAGTTGTTTTTAAACATATGTCAGTTTGAGTTCTTTGGCCTCACTCTAATCTACCATTGGCCCCATCACTTAACCACTAGGATTTCAACATTGTGTTAGCTGCCTGGCCCCTATAAGCAACTGCATTTGTGACCTTAATTTAGAAGTTAGGTAAGTGCTTGGTTTACCTTGTTTTTTAATTTCTTGTTGAACTATAGCATATATACTGAAAAGTACACAGGGCACAGCCTGATGAATTTTTTATAAAGTAAATATAGCTATGTTATCAGCACTCAGATCAAGAAACAGAACATCCCTAACACCCAGTACCCTCTTCCAGTAACTGTCACCCACAAGGCTAATTAACCATCCTGATTTCTAACACCCCATTCAAATTTTAACAGTTGCTGAAAATGTCCAGTAGCTAGTGAAAGAGATGTTTGCACTCTACAGATAGGAAACAAGATATTGAGAGATGGAACTGTTGATTTAAATAAAATTTTGGATGAAAATTTTCCTGATTTAGGGGTAGGCTCGGTAACATTAATTGTTGTGTGTGAATGGTTTGGGGATAAGAGGAAGCAAATGTGGAAAAACGCATAATTTGGAGATTTATGAGTATATATTAAATGATTTTGTCCTCCAAAATGATAATTTTCTTTGAAGAGAGACTTGTGAGTATCATCTTTATGAATTAGTTTTAAAATATAATTCAACATATAAGAATTCCATTTATTCAACTTTTATAATATTGTGTCAGTGAAACTCAAGACTCTATGCCTGTTCTCCACCCCATTCCATTCTTCTGGTCTGATATGTCTGCTTCTTGCACATTGACAGTTCTAATTATACACATTCAAAAGGGTTTTGAATGCCAGGTACCACAATTCAAATATATTAGCCACAAATTTTTGAATTATATTAGCCACAAAATCTCACTGTTATATTCATGAGTCATGTCCATTTGGAGGCCTATAAGCACTAGAAACCAAATGAGTTATCTCAGTACATTTAAATGGCTACAGAGTCTAAATCATTTTTAGCATGATTAAACTTAGGATTGCTTTTTGCAAGTTTTAAAGATTCTCTGTAATTTTTTTTTTTTTTTTTTTTTTTTACAACTCATGACCCTTTTTCCCCCTTCTGGAGTATATAAATATGTGTAAATATATATGTTTAAATGTCTTTATTTTTTAAAATTCTTTTTGTATTTTTGTTTTTCCTCTAGATAAAAGTTAAACAGCTAGAAGAACAAGTACAGTCTTTTACTGACACCAGCTTACAGAATGATCATCTATGCAAGATGAATAAGTCTCTACAGACTAAATATGCTCAGGTGTGATTAATATCTACAAAAGCGGATTGCTGCTATATTTTGTTTTTAAGAAATTGTTTGATATTTTTTCCCCCACTTTACCACACAATCCCAGAAAGATAAATATGCTGTCACTTGACTCAGTTTAACAAACTTTTTTTTCAAGCACCTAGTACATACAAGGTTCTGCTAAAGCCTCAGAAATTGTAAAGATACCTGAAGCAGGATTGAGACATTCAACTTGCTTGTTATAGTTAGGAAATGTACTCCATAAACTTTATTAGAGAATAGAAAGTTATGCTTTTCAGAAAAATAGATTGTATTACTGAACATTCATAGGGAGCGTTATTATGAGTAGAAGCAGTGAGAAATGCTTTCATAAAGGCAGTGCTTTTTAAACTTGAGCCTTACAAATTTTGGCAGTTGTGAGGAACAAGTATCTTTGTTTTTTGAATTAAAGGCAAACTCAGAACTCAGTGCCAAGAGGGTACACCTGCAGCAGGCAGATGCTCACCTGAAAGAAGTATTGGTAATGAAAGTGCTTACTTGTCAGCATGGTGGCTCTTGAAGCTAAAAACCTTTCATAGTTCACATAATATTTTAACAAATGAATAGAAAAAGTTAAGCAAGATAACAAAAACATTTAGTGAAGAACATACCCCAGGAAGGTGTTACCAGAAGAAAGTGACTCATTTCAATTATTTACAGATTTAGCACGCATATCATTAGGTTATTTTTTAAATCGTTAACTCTTAATAAAAGCATATGTAACTTCTGTGTCTATGATATTTGTGTATCTATACCCCTGGTAACCAAGGAACTAAAATATGTTTTCAAATGGAATACTCATAGAGTTCTAACCACTTGACTCTGCTGATGAGTGATGAGGTCACAGAGTTGTTAAAGGAGGCCTCATTAGATGCGCTCTCTGACAGGGAGGTTGGCATAAGGTCTGTTTCTTTGCTGGGTCATATTTTGCAGTGTGATCTCTTCACTCTGAAAGCAGAGAAACACATTTTCAATATATTTTCCATTACGGCTCCTTCTAGAACACTGTGTTGTTTCTCCTAGTAAAGGGGCTATTCCTTGAAAAATAACTCTAGGTTTAGCTGATTTTATTGTTTTTATTAATAATTGACGATGCCTCTAAGAAAAAGGAAATCTCCAGAGAGGCCTGCATCTTCAAAATCCCCCGAAATCTCTAGGTCCCATGTAAACAGTATAAAGGAAAGAACGTCATCAGTTGGTTTGCCTAGTGTTATTCCAAACTCTACACGCCGTGTGAGCTTTGCACCTAACCTGCCTTCTATGAAAACATCTCAGGATATTGGAGACTCTAGGATCTCTCTAAAGACTCTTTTGAATGCTATTAAAACCATGGAGGGAAGACTGGAAGGCAAAATAGAGATTCTAGCCTCAAGACCTTTAATAAATGATGAATCACCAAATTTTCTTAAACGAGACTCGGTAAGTGAAGACCACAAATTAAATCTTAAGGAAGTTTTAAATTTATACAAGAATGAAATATTAATCCAGAAATATAATGCTTGAAGATATGACTAACAAGGAAATAAGGTTCTTCACAAATAGAAAAAAGACTAATATAGATTGAAACCATTATCCTAGCCATCACATAATTAGTTTTAGACATAGAACATTTGGCATAACAGTAACTACTGAGTTTTTTATATAATTTTGATTTTTTTAAAAATTCAAAATTTCTACCTAATCTTAACATTTGAGCTAAAATGCTTGGATAAAGCCTCATTTTCAAATAGAAAATTACTTCAAGAAACCCCAAGAAATTTAACATTGGAAAATATTTTCTTGAGAAAACTTATTAGAGCATTCATCTTTATCTGATATTTAGAAATAGAAAATACTATAGCTTATCTTCTAGAGTGGGCTACTATTACCGGAAGGAGGGCTGTGAGTGTTAGTTGTCCAGGTCCTTGGTGTTTTGAACAAAGAATTGAAAAAATCACGCAAAGTAATGAAGGAAGCAGCGAAAGCAGGGATTTATTAAAACGATGAAAGAACTCCATACGGTGTGGAGTTTTCTGGGTTTTAAGTACTCCTTTTGAGGTCCTTATGGCTACCTCTTATCTGGATGAAGGATTTGGCCTGTGGCTAATTAAAGGCTCAGGTGAATTGATGCCCTATGCTGATGAAGGGATGGTCCATGCTTGGCCTGGGGCCAATCCAAGACACTCTCCCTTTCCATCTGAGACATGGTGGAAGCGGGAGGAGTGTAGGGAGAGTAGTAGCCTTTGATCCTTTGCTACTTGCTGGGGAGATGGGGTTTTTCCTTTTGGTGTAGCTTTTGTAAGTTGGTGTTAATTGGACTTAGCTTCCCTGTCGCAAGACCCCGGTGTTTTCCTTTTGATCCAGCTTTGGGAAATCAGCAGAAATTGGCCTCACTTTTCCTGTCCCCAGACCTTGGTGTTTTTCCTTGATCCAGCTTTAGGTAATCAGCATGAATTGGCCTTAAGTTCCCTGCCTCCAGACCCTATTCTCCTGCCTCACTACTATTTAGATGTCTTCTGTAAACATCTAGTGGCATTTTTGCATTTATATGTGTGTATATACATACTGATATATACATACACTTAAAAAACTGGTAGAATTTTAAAAATGATATTCTTGTATACTTTTCTAGAACAAAATTCAGTAGATTATCGGACCTGTAAGTTGCCGTCTTTTGCACTTTTCTGGGATCCTTTTCTGTAGAAAAAGTTAAATATTTTAAATGTTACAGGTTCAAGTTTAAGGATGTTTTATAACGTTGAGGTAGATGTGGGGAAAATACATCCTCCTTTGTTACCGTTGGGATTATGAAACAGTACAACTTCCTATGGAGTTCCTATGCCTTCCTATGGAGAGCAATTTTGACCCTACAATTTGACCCTACAACTTTGACCCTACAATTGTCCTTCTAGGACTTTTTCCTACCGATATACTGGCTTGTACACATGACATGTATACAAGGTCACTTACTG
This sequence comes from Gorilla gorilla gorilla, assembly GCF_029281585.2. Taxonomy (NCBI): domain Eukaryota; kingdom Metazoa; phylum Chordata; class Mammalia; order Primates; family Hominidae; genus Gorilla; species Gorilla gorilla. The sequence continues at coordinate 99,094,226 of NC_073235.2, forward strand.
AAGTATTGCTGGCTAATAGCAACAGAGGAAGCAACCAAAATCTTATCAGTAAGAGACTGGCTAAATAATAGTTTGTATCCATAGTTTTGCAATACTGCTTCAAGATATATATATATTATTAGGTTTAAACAATAAAAGTTCAGAAGAGTATATGTAATATTTTACTATTTGGATGTAAAAAGGGTAGGGAGATAAAGAATATATACGTATGTATTCACTTGTATAAGCTTAGACTGTCTAAAATGACCCATAATAAACTGGCAACATTATTTTTGAGGAAGGAGACTGGGGGGCTGGGATGTTTTTCACTTAATCTTTTTGTACTTTAAAAATAATGTGAATGTACTACCTATCCAAAATAGTTTGATGAACGTTTTCTTTTCAACAAAACTGAAAGCAGAGAAAGGACAGTCTTTTCAACAAACGGTGCCGGGATAATTGGATATCCATATGCAAAAACAAAATATCTTTGCTCCATGCCTCACAAAATGTATAAAAATTAAAATGGATCATAGATGTAAATGTAAACCCTGAAACTGTAAAACTTTTAGAAGAAAACATAGGAAGAAATCTTTATGATCTTGGATTACACAAAGATTTCTTAGATTTGATATCAAAAGCATGATCCATAAAGGGACAAAAATGATAAATTGGAGTTTATCAAAATTGACAACTTATGCTCTTCAGAAACATTAAGGGAATGAAGAGACAAGCTACAGACTGGGAGGAATTATTTGCAAATCACATATCTGATTAAGGCCTTGTTTCCAGAAGGTACTACAAATAATTTTTAAGATTTAAATACTAAGAAGAAAACCTAAGAAAAAGAATAGGCAAAAATTTAAACAGTTTCTTCAGCAAAGTTATGTGGCTGGTAAATAAGTGCTTGAAAAGGGGTTAAGCATCAGTCATCAGGGAAATGCAAATAAAATCACAGTGAGATACTACCGCACACCTATTATTGGTACAGCCACTTTAGAAAATAGTTTGGGAATTTCTTTAAAAGTGAAACATACTACCACCATATGACCCAGTCAGTGCACTACTAAGTATTCACCAAAGACAAATGAAAGTATGTCTCCACAGAGACTTGTACACAGGTGTTCACAACAGCTGTATTTGTAATAACTTAAAACTGGAAACAACTTAAGTGTCCACCAGGTGAATGGATAACTAAATTGTGATGTCCCTACAATAGAATACTAAGCAACAGAAAGAACTATTGATACATGCAGCAGATTGAATAACTCTCAAAATAATTACACTGAGTGAAAGAAGTTATTCAAAAAAGAGTGCATACAATCCCATATAAAATTCTAGAAAATACAAACTCATATATTGTAACAGAAAACAGATCAGTGGTTACCTGTGAGAATCACCAGAAGTGTGGGAATAGAGAGAGACAGAAGGGGAAGATTACAAAGGAGCATAAGGAAACTTTTGGAGATGATGGAAATGTTCAATATCTTAATTATTGTTTCAAAGTCTTATACATATGTCAAAACTTATCAAAATGTACACTTTAAGTATGTGTAGCTTATTGTATGTCATACCTCAGAAAAGCTGTTAAAAAAGAAAAATCATATATTACCTATTCAAAAATGTATTAAATGTTTAAAATAACATTCTTTTTTTTTTTTTTTTTTTTTTTTTTTGAGACAGAGAGTCTCGCTGTGTCGCCAGGCTGGAGTACAGTGGTGCCATCTTGACTCGGCTCACTGCAACCTCTGCCTCCTGGGTTCAAGCGATTCTCGTGCCTCATCCTCCCAAGTGGCTGGAATTACAGGCGCCCGCCACCACGCCCAGCTAATTTATTTTTTATTTTTATTTTTATTTTTATTTTTTGTATTTATAGTAGAGACAGGGTTTCACCACGTTGGCTAGGATGGTCTCCATCTTCTGACCTCATGATCCACCTGCCTTGGCCTCCCAAAGTGCTGGGATTACAGGGGTGAGCCACCACGCCCAGCCTAAAGTAACATTCTTGACAGAACTGTAGAAATAGAGAACAAATTACTGTACATCAGTGTAGTATGGGAAAGAAAAGAACAAATTAGTGGTTGCCAGAGGACAGGATGAGTTTTTGGAGGGAAGAGTGAATACAGAGATAGCACAAGGGAATTCTTTTCTGGTGATGGAAATTTTGTGTCTTGACTGTGGCAGTGGCAGTCATGTGAATATGTAAATAGGATCAAATTGCATGGAACTGTGTGCATGCACATATACACATGCATCCACACATAGATGAATGAAGGTTGAAAAAATGGCAAAAATTGAATAAATAAATTATGTAATCTAGTTAGTCAAGTTAACAATAATGTATGCATGTCAATTTCCTGGTTTTGATGTTGAACTACAGAGATATGAGATGTCAGCAAAAGAAGCAGGATAAAGGGGCGGGGCGTGGTTTCTCGCGCCTGTAACCCCATCACTTTGGGAGGCCGAGGTGAGCAGATCACCTGAGGTTAGGAGTTCGAGACCAGCCTGACAAACATGGTGAAACCCCTTCTCTACTAACTACAAAATTTAGCTTGGTATGATAGTGCACACCTGTAATCCCAGCTACTTGGGGAGGCTGAGTCAGGAGAATCGCTTGATCCCGGAAGGTGGAGGTTGCAGTGAGCCCAGATCATGCCATTGTACTCCAGCCTAGATGACAGAGCGAAATTCAGTCTCAAAAAAAAAAAAAAAAAGCAGGATGAAGGGTACATCGGACTCTGCACTGTTTTTGCAACATCCTGTGAGCCTAAAATTATGAAGTAAAAAGTTTAAAAAGGGTAATATTTAAAATAGTATGATTATCTGAACTGATGGTGTGGCTCTACCAAAACTGTTTCAAGGATATGAGGTTCTAATACTATACTTCTAATTAGGATTCATTCTGCTGTAACACTGTTTTCTTGAATTTTCTTGTATTTCTTTCTAAATACACTATTTAGTATTTATACATCTTTGCTTTTATAATATCAATTTGTGCTTTTTTTAATATTTTCAAAAGGAAGCTAGTCTCATAATAATTTCTCTCCCATTTTACATCTCAGCTTCATAGATAGTCTTATTCTCCCTATTCTTGTGTTTTCATGGAGATTAATGTATTAGATTTGTCTATGTTTATTCACACAGATATTTTTGTTGTAGTTTCCTTTAAAGGAATAAGCAGCTAATAAAGATGGGTTTTATTTATAGTAGTGAATAAATATATTTAAACATTTAAAATTTGGCTTCTAAATTTCTATGTCTTATTCTAATCACTGATTTGTAATGTTATTTATTGTTTCTTTTTTCCTACTTAGGTGAAATCTATTCTTGAAAGAAGTAAAGAGGAGCTGTCCCGAACAGTGAAGTGTCGTAATGCGGCCCTGAAAGAGAGTCAGAAGTTGAAAGAAGACCTCGAGGCTGTGGAGGACAGGGAAAACAAGAAGGCAAGGAATCAGTCCCTTCTGACCGTCTGTCACTGAGAAGAAGCACTTATGAAATCTTTCATGAGCCATATGTTTCGCTTTCTTGCTTCCATTAGTAAGAATAAGGATTGATCAGGGGAGGATTTCTTTTTCTGGAGAAAAGATAATTTTAGAATAGTTTAAAATTTTTCCCTTAAAAATACATTATATGTATATAACTCCCAATGTTTTTTTTTAACTTTCTGTCTTAAATACTCAAAAGAGAAAGTTCTAATTTTTTCTTTTGAAACACATCTGATCTTGGTAATAATAACCTTTATAGTTATGTTTTATTAATGTGGTGTAAGATTTCTATGATGCTTTCTCCTTAACAGTGTGTGTATGCTTAGTGGGAATAGAGGTCACATCCCAAACTTCTCTTTGTCAGCAAGTGCTGGATTTTGTCTCTCTGAGGAGGGCTGTGAGTTACCTCATTCTTCAGCAGCTTCCACTTTCTCTTACAGTCTTTTTTTCTCAGATAATTCTAATGCGTTTCAGATGTATTATTCTCATCTGACCCCATCAGAAGACAGCTGAGAGGCCAGCCTGGCACCACCTCTGGACGCAGGTTATGCTGAGTCAGGCCTCTCTGGTTAATGTGTATGCTGTAACATGACCACATTTGGGAAGCTGCAGAGTTCACCATAGGATCTGGGGATCAGCTTTTCTTTTTCTCAACAATAACTTAAGAAACCACCTAAAAATAAAATATACTTTAATTATTCCCACTAGCATCCTACTGTGTCTGCTTGTCTGCTTTCCATGCTCTTTCCTGGGAGTAATGAGATCCACAAGCAGAAGAGTAACCAGAAAGGATCAAATGTCTTTGTGTTGTTTCATTTTCTGTTAGGTGGGAAACTTTCAGCGACAATTGGCAGAAGCTAAAGAAGACAACTGCAAAGTCACAATCATGTTGGAGAATGTGCTGGCTTCTCACAGTAAGATGCAAGGTGCTCTGGAGAAAGTACAAATGGAGCTTGGGCGGAGGGATTCAGAGATTGCAGGCCTCAAGAAAGAAAGGTACCTGTGGTTTTTTTTCCCTGTCATTGGTATTGCTGGATTGTACTAAGGAGCAGTGTCAAGTCAATAAATGAAGTCACTTTATGTAGCTTCCTTTACAAAAAAAAAAAAAATTGTAAAATGATATGTTGAAAGAATTCCTAAGTTAGAGAAAATTTAGAATTAGAAATAAATATTATTTCCAAAAATTCAAAATGCCCCTATTGTGTAGTGATGTGAAGGAATTTCTAGACTATATATCCTAGAAATTCACTAGCTGTACTGTTGTTTTACCCTTGCTTTCTGCACCATGTAAACCTAATTCTTTCCTTGCTTCTACAGAATAGTAACTGTCAAGATAATTGAAACTAAGTACATACTTTAGTTTGAATTAATTATCCATTTATTACTATCCTGTTTCAAGATTAATAATTATTTTAGGTGAATCATTCTGAGAACCACTTCTAGCCATGTTTTATAAGTAAATTCCTTCATAGAATGTTTCAAAAATTAAATAAAATTTCCTTTTAGGTTAAAGAATAAATGGTCTGAGTTTAGTAGGGCATATTGCCTCTATGTTATGAGAGAACAAGTGAATTTTCTTTTTTCTTTTTTTACATTACATATTGTTTATCTTTTTTACATAGTATGAAAGTATATTGCCTTTGCATTTTTAAAAGGTCAAGGGAATGGTATTAAAAATACTATTCACAATAAATTTATAAGTGGCTGTTATATGTACATGCAAAAATCTCAACAGCAAGTCAATCTTTGTAAAGGCAATATATTTTGTACTAGTGATATTTACTAGTGATATATAAGTATGATGCTATTTGAGCTTCTTAGAAGAAAAGTGTTCTGTAACTCCCAAATGGTATCATTCCTACATGGTTCTTTTCTGTAGTCACTCTTTTTGTGCTTTTTATTTTTAGGGATCTCAATCAACAGAGGGTGCAGAAGCTGGAAGCTGAAGTGGACCAGTGGCAGGCCAGGATGCTTGTCATGGAGGACCAGCACAACAGTGAGGTTGGAGCCAGGCTTTAAAAAATGATAACATTGATATTTTTAGTTTTATTGGGATATTACTGTTTTTGGGAAAATGAAGTGAAACTATCAGGTAAGTGTTTTTTTCAATCAAGTCTGAGTTTTGGACAGTGACATATCTACAAATGGGAAATTGACCTGTCTTACAATGAGTCACTTATTGGCAAACCAGTACCACAATAATGACTAAACTCTTTGTCTTATATGGTCTTATATGGTCTACATTTTTATTCATTTATTAACGCACAAAAAATTTCAGAAGTTAATAGGCTTAGAAAATATAGTCTGTCAGAAACAGCTGGAGTGATCCCACTATTAATAAGGAGTCACCTACACACACATGTGCTCACAGGTATATATGTACTTACATGCATACATATCTATATGCACATATATAAAATACACATGGATATTTCATAAATAAGGTTTTTTTTCTGTAAGAATCTATAAGAAACAGTGGACAGGTTTTTTTCTTCAAGGGAGTGAGACCAGAAGGTCATAGGATCAGGAAGGGTAATTTAGTTTAAAATTTAAAAAATTAGGATAAATTAAGCTGGGTCTGTTTTCCAAAGTTCTCTGGTGACCAATGGAGCATGCCCTTCCCATTGCCTTCTAAGTGTTTCCTGAGCAATGTCTCTAATGAGTTCTCATTCATATATATATATATTTATATATATATTTTCCAGGCAGCTGGAATCTTTGCTTCTGGTTCCAACTAATTATTGTTTCAATGGTACTTGATGATAGAATGTGAGGAGTGATTACACAGTGTTATGGGCTTCTTGCATCTGTCCATTACAGTGGAATCGAAAACATGCTTCTCTCTTTCAGATTGAATCTCTACAAAAAGCTCTAGGTGTAGCTAGAGAAGACAACAGGAAACTTGCTATGAGTCTGGAACAAGCTCTCCAGACAAATAATCATCTGCAAACAAAGCTAGATCACATTCAAGAGCAATTGGAAAGCAAAGAACTTGAGCGACAGAATTTGGAAACCTTCAAGTAAGAGCATTATAGTTGCAGTAAAATTAGGGAAGCACCTCTGGAGGAGTAAGTCACATTCCCATAAATGGCTCATTCACATAAATCAGTTAAATTCTTTTCTCCTACTTTGCCCTAGTACTTCCAGCAGAGCCATGTTAAGAACCAGGCATAGCTGAGCACCAGCAGGTAATAGCTGGCTAGAGCATGATCATTTGACTCTCCTTCTCAGCTCTTCCTTCATCCACTATCTAGCTGCTGCTTTACTCAAAGGTTAAATCAAAACTTAAAGAATATTGATTAGAAGGGACATTCGCATGTTTCTATGAAGGCTTTTCTATTAACAGCTTATATGTCCTTTAAAGGCAGATTTAGACAAGAAAAAACATCAGCCTGGGTGGAATGACTCCATCTAAGCAGATGTTAAGCCATTAAATGTTTTCAGTTTTGACCTGAGATTACTTAGATCAGACTTATCCAGTTCAGGTCAAATGACTAAAGTTTTGCCTTAAATTATACCTAGGTAAATATTTAGATAATAATAGCATCCCATGAAAATTTATACTTAAGGGAAATGCAGTATGCACGTACATCTTTATTCCTTTTTATTTATTTATTTATCTGAGACTGGGTCTCGCCCTGTTGCCCAGGCTGGAGTTCAGTGGTGTGATCATGGCTCACTGCAGCCTCTACTTCCTGGGCTCGTGCAGTTCTCCCACCTGAGCCTCCTGAGTAGCTGGAACTACAGGCATGCATCACCACACCTGGCTAATTTTTTTTTTTTTTTTTTTTTTTTTTAAGAGATAGGGTTTCTCCATGTTGCCCAGGGTGGTCTCAAAACTCCTGGGCTCAAACAATCCACCTGCCTGGCCTCCCAAAGTGCTGGGATTACAGGCATGAGCCACTGTTCTCAGCCTAGATATTTATTATTTTCAATTAGTGAGCATGTTGATACAGGAAAGAGGTACAAGCTAAAGCAGAGATGGTATTTTCCAGATATATGATCTCTGCAAATTTTATATTCAGCTGAAATGTTACTGCCTTAAGACTGTTGCATATTGTGTTTATGTAGTCATTGGCAGCATCATTTAAAACTCTCCAATGTCAGTTTAGGTAATTATGATTTAGAGAGCTAGTAATTGTTTCAAAGCCTGAAAATTATTTAGGTGACTATAAAATGTAGTCCCTGCCACTACTGCTTAAAACAAGCAAAACCAAAGGAAAAAAAAAATGGTTAGGTCATTTACAGGAAAAGGATGAGGTGAGAGTTAGAGGTCTCCTTGCAGTATTTGCTTCAGGATTTACCCTTATGCCACTGCTTATGATAATAGTTTGTATTTTCATCAAAGGTGAATCAACCTTCTTTACTTGAGATCTTTGAACCTCCTGAAATCATATGCAGAACTGTATTTATCAGTGCACATGGTTAGGAAGACAGAGCAGGTTTTGGAGAACTTGCTGGGTTTCAGGTACAGTTACTTAATTTAGACTTAGAAATGCAGGCTTAGTTCTAAGAAGAGGCTACTAGTTGGAATTCATCTCCATAAAGATAAAAGCTAAACTCCGGGTGCGGTGGCTCACACCTGTAATCCCAGTACTTTGGGAGGCCAAGGTGGGCGGATCACGAGGTCAGGAGATCGAGACCATCCTGGCCAACATGGTGAAACCCCATCTCTACTAAAAATACATACCTGGGTGTGGTGGTGTATGCCTGTAGTCCCAGCTACTCGGGAGGCTAAGGCAGGAGAATCGCTTGAACCTGGGAGGCAGAGGTTGCAGTGAGATCAGGCCACTGCACTCCAGCCTGGGTGACAGAGCAAGACTCCATCTCAAAAAAATAAAAAGATAAACGCTAAAGCTTTGGTGTGGGTTAGACTGCCATGGGAAAAGTATAGAGAGAGAACCAAGGTCAGAACTTGGAGATGTGCTGCATTTCAGGTAGAAGGTGAACAGAGGCCACAGAAGGATCCAGAGAAAGAGCATTTAGTGGAGGTAAGGAAAGAGTTGGTAGAATGTAGTATCACCAGAGTCAAACACAAGTGAGTCAGATGCTGCAGAGTCAAAGAGACCAGAGAGGAAGCCACTGGGTTTTGCAACACGTATCTACCAATCATCCTCCAGATGGCCAGTTTCTGTAGATATAGAAGATCACAAAGAGTAAGTGATTGATGAGGAAAGGCAGGCAAAGAGGACAATGGTGAAGATAAAGAAGATCAGATAGCAGCTCAAGAGCATAACATGAAGAAAAGTTATTCTGCTGCTGCCCTGTTTTTAGAATGGGAGGAACTGGACCATGATTAAAGATTATGGAAAAGAACTCAATCGAACTGGAGAAAAGAGAGAGTATAAGCGGAAGGGTTATCTTTAAAGATGAGGTTGGACATTTCTTCCTTTGGGACTAGAGGGAAGCAGAAGCTGAGTGAGTCTTCAGAAGACTGTTAAGGAGGCTGATTGGTAGATGGTCTGCGATTTTCCTTAGAAGAAAAAAGAGCAAGATACATTCTAGAGATCTGCTATATAACATAGGGCTATAATGAACAACAGTATATTGTATGCTTAAAATTTGTTAAGAGGGTAGATCTCATGTTAAATGTTCTTACCTCAGTAAAAAGAAGAAGAAAGTAAGAGTTGAAGTTGAAGTGCTATGTAGGGGCTCAGGGCAGAGGTAGAGACTTGAGAGAAATTTTAAAATTAAAAATTAAAGTTAATAAAAAATTTAATTTAAAAATCTAAAATTTAGAATTTAAATTTTTAGAGCTAGATGATGATGATGACAGTAGCTAACATTTGTTACGTGCTCATGATATGTTGGGTAATATGCTAAGGACTTCACATGCATTATTTCCTTTAGTACAAACTATTACCCTATGATGGTGGTTACTGTTGTTATTCTCATTTTGAAGATAAGGAAACAAGCAGGGGAAGGTGGTGTACCATACTCAAGGTCAGACATCATCTTACTAGAGCTGGGATTAGATCCAGGCAGCAGCAGGCTGACTCCAAAACTTATAGTCTTAATCATTTTGATATAATCACAATAAATTTAAAGGCAATTTAGAAAGTTTCTTATAATTTTCAAAATACAGCACTGTAAAAATGATGGTTTTCTCTTTCTATATCTCCATGAATTTTTTGCTCATTTTTCAGATTGAGGTGTGGGCATGGGGAGGAGTGTGGGAATATAAGAAATAACCATAATTATATCCAATGACTTCAGGATCTCCATCCCTTTATGCTGTGCCTTGAGGACAGGTGTCAGCAACTTTTTTAGATGTGATGTACCAAAGTATATTGATACATTCCTGCCTGGGGTACTGGAGGGACAGTTGCAGTTACCACCTGCAAGTCTTGTGTATAGACCAAGCCACTGAATGCTGCCAAGTGGAGAAACTGAATCCATTAGTAGATGTGCTTTTAGAGACACGTGGAGAACATGGATATATTATACAAATAAGAGCAAGAGATGGTCAGGAGGAGAGAGAGGGAAAATGAAGGTGATTTCATGGCAGGGCAGGCTCCTCCTATCCTTTGAGAAAGAACCAATAACTCAAGAGTAATCATACAGTAAGTCATTATCAGCTAGATCAGAGAATGTTAAAGCTGGAATAAGCCTAGTAATTGTTTAAATCCGTTTAGTCCTTTTTGGAGTCACTTATCCTTTTAAAAGTCAGAAGCTACGGACTCAGCTACACTCCCTCACACACACACATTTTGCATATTATTTCAGGCAATTCCAGCATCCTCAGAAGATTAATCATGGGTCTTGACCAAGGAGTTCAAGTTAGGAATGCTGATCTAATTTAAGGCTCTCAGTTTAAAGATAAGGAAACAATATTATTACAAGTTAAAACTTAAGTAGTAAATAGCTGCTAGCAAAAAGACATCATCTTACTAGAGCGGAGATTACAATCCAGGCAGCAGCAGGCTGACTCCAAAACCCAGTCTTAATCACTTTGCTATAATGTTTTGTTTGAAAAGACAAAGGCAAGAGAAAAGACAAAAGCAAGTATCTCTTAAAGTGTTTCTTCTTCCTCCAATATTTTTCTTCGATGTGAGTTTTTTACTCGTTTGGTTGGATCTCTTTATGTAGAATTAATGTTTTTTAATGCTACAGGTAAATTCACTTCTTTTTTCTTCTGTTAATGAGCTCCAAATTAGTGAGGTTCACCAGGCTACTGATAGGCTGCTTGTTTATAAATCACACACCTTTTGGAGAGTTGCACACTCCCCTCCAAAACTTTCTTACCTCCTAAAATGATTTCTAAAGGTGACTTATCACCTCTCTTCTTCAAAACAGAGACCGGATGACTGAAGAGTCCAAAGTGGAAGCAGAATTGCATGCTGAACGCATAGAAGCTCTAAGAAAGCAGTTTCAAACCGAGAGGGAAACTGCAAAGAAAGTGGCACAACGGGAAGTGGCTGAGGTATAGTCATGAGAAAAGTTTCTCTTTTGGTGAATGCCTCTTAGGATAAGCAGCTCAAGGATTTCAGAGAATGGCTACAGTTGTTCTTTGACTCCTCTCATCCCCCTTTGATCAGCAGGCCAGATGTAATTAAGACCTCTCTGTAAAGCAACACACAAGAAAAAAGTTTCTGACATAATTCTCTGCCTGACAAAGGTGTGCCTTGATGGGAGATTTTCCATCAGAGAGTGATAAGCAAGAGGGATAGACAGAAGAGAAATCATCTGTCTTCTCAGTTCATTTAAGTGGCATCTGTTCTGCATCTACCATTTCCTGAGAGGCACAGAGAAAACAGTAGAAGATATGGTCCATGCCCTAGTGTGTGCCAAATGACCCTTGTTTGGGATCTCCACTCCGGAAATGAGATATATAGGGAAAACATCAGAGAACTTTCTTGGGTAGCAGAGGCTGTGTACAACTTTGAAGGAATTCAAAGTAAGAGAAAGTTTATTTTAGGCCATTTGGTTGATAGAGGAAGAGAAGCTTAATGAGAGTACAGGATTGAGACTAGCAGAAATGGCAGGGCTGGACACCTTATGAAACAGCACAGGCCACACTTACTTACAAAAATGAACAGGACATGTGAGCAGATGAAAAGTAGCCTCTCTTGATTAGAGCAGAGACTTTGGAAAATGTTAGAGAGAGAGTGTTAGCTTAAATGGGACCACCTGATGGATGGCCTTAGTTATAGAAATGTTGGATGTGTACTCTTAGGTAGAAACGGAGCACTATGGGTTTCTGAGCAGGGGGTGGTATGATAGAAGCATGAGTTTAGGAAGGTTAATGTAACAGCAGAGGACAGTAGAGGATAATGAAGAGAAACTGGAGGCATGGAGGCTCGAGAAAACTATAACAGTTAATTCGAGTATTAGATGATTAGGGCCAAGCAAAGTAGTTCAGTTGAAAATAGAAAACAAGTCAGAAAGCCCATTTTAATAGAAAAATCATCAAACAGGCCAGGCGAGGCAGCTCATGCCTGTAATCCCTGCACTTTGGGAGGCTGAGGCAGGTGGATTACCTGAGGTCAGAAGTTTGAGACCAGCCTGGCCAACATGGTGAAACTCCATCTCTACTAAAAATACAAAAATTAGCTGGGTGTGGTACAAAATGAAATCCTTTGAAGAAGGATCAGTGACAGTGGAGAACAGTGAGAGAGTGACAGCAGTGAGAAGTTGGCAGCAGCAATGGGCTCAGGGAGCACTGCCTGAGTCAAGTTTGTCTTGAGTATTAAATTGGAAAGCATTTGTAAAGTAATTATCACAGTGCCTGAACATAATACTCAGTACAAAGTAAATGATAGTTGTTAGTGCTTATCCAGTTTTAGAAAGGCTGTGATTGAGGTAACTGGAATATCTAACAGGAAGTTAGTTGGGTAGTAATAAAAGACTGTAGTGTAAAGTTAGGATCTAAAAGAAGGAACTAGTATAGAGAGAAAAGGTACATATATCCTTGACTTCACTCTTTGCTGTGTTAAATGCTACCATCCATAGAGAATACCACCTTCCTGTCTTCTCCCTTCTCAACTACCTCCTCTTCCTAAAGTTTTCAAGTGGCAATGGTTTAAGGGCATATTAGAAGGCGTGAACGCTGTAAAATTATTTAAGTAACTACTATGCAGTTTTTTTTTCGCGAGAGAAGTTTATTAAAATCCTTAAGAACAAAAAGCAAAATTATAAAAATATATGCCATGGCAGTCAGTACCTGACAGATATTTATATAAACAGCCATATAATTCATTTTCATTTCTTCAGACATGAGGTTGCAAGTGACAGAGAAGAGCTTATAGCATGATAATCACAGAGTAATTGTGTGTGCCAGCCTCTACTTCTTTCTTTATATGATCTTATTTAATTTAATTGTTATTTGTATTCTATGAAGTAGGCTATACACACACTGTTCAGATGATGAACCTGAGGCTTAAGGTAGTTAATTGCCCCAGATCACTCAGCTAGTAAGTACTGAAGCTGATATTTGGACAGATGCCTGACTCCAAAGTCATGCTCTTAAAATGCAAATGATGAATATACATTTACATTCTTTATTCCAAACAAGATTTTGTTCTTTAGTGATAAAAATCATGAAAACCACTTGGTCTATTGCTCCATAAATCTGCTTAATCAGACATTATTATTGCCTCACTAACTCTCCTTTTTAAAAGAAGATCCAAAGATAACAAAATATAAGGACAAAACTAAGTAAGCTTCTCTTAATGGAAAGTAAAAATGTTTCAATTTTCTCCCTTGTCTTTTAAGCTGAAGAAAGCCCTTGATGAAGCTAACTTCAGATCAGTGGAAGTGTCCCGGACCAACCGAGAGCTGCGACAGAAACTTGCAGAGCTAGAAAAAATACTAGAAAGTAACAAGGAGAAAATAAAGAATCAAAAGACCCAAATTAAGCTCCACTTGTCAGCTAAGGCGAATAATGCTCAGAATATAGAAAGGATGAAGGTTGTATGAGAAACCTCTTCTCACTTCCTGGATACCCTGTGAGGATGTAGTCAGTCAATGGTGTCTAGGGAAGACAGGTTTTAGAACCCTACCAGCCCCATGTATTCTCTGGGAATTATAGCCAGTTGTCTTTGGGGAGACTTTTTCAGTGGAGTCACTGCTGTGTAAATGTTTGATTTCTCATTTGCTGCCAGTGTCACATTCCGGCTCCCCATCTGTCCCTTCCGTGTTGATTGTACTGGACTTTGCTCTTTTGGGATCAGTGGGCTAGATGGGAAAGAAAGCTCAGCAGGAACTGGTAACTTTGGGTCTCATATTGGATTCTTTCTGTCATCCTATAGGCAAAAAGAGCAAGCCAGTTTTTCCACTGATCATCTTTTTATGTTATTTTCCAATTACTTTTAGCAAATAGAAAAAGAATTGAAGCAAATGGAGCTAATTAAGGATCAATATCAGAAAAAGAACTATGAACAGGTAGATGATTTCCATATACTCTGTGTTTACCTTTCATGCAAAATCTCAAACTTGGAGGGTGTTCACCAGATGTCTCTGTCTTTGTATCCTTCCAGTCTTTGAGTATCCAGAGATTTGTGTGTGAAATGACTAACCTGCAGAAAGAGATGCAGATGTTGGCTAAGAGCCAATATGATGCCTCAGTGCGGAATAAACAGCAAGAGCTGCACCTAGAAGCAGAGTGGAAAATAAGGCAGGAGCTAGAGAATCGGTGCCAGGTAAAAGGTTTCCTAAGATTCATCTTAAAGATGGTCAGCAAATGACATGTGCCAAAGCCCAGTAGTATTGCACCTAGACTTTCTAGAGTCTACAGAAGACAACACACATTTACAAATTGTTTATCTTAGCTAAGTCCTTAGAATAATAGTATCTAGGAAGAAGGCTGTAGTTTGAATATGGCAAATGTTCTCCATTTTCAGTTTAATAAAAGTAATGTCAATTTTTAAAGAACATCTAGAGCTTACATATGCAAAGTATCAGTTACTAAGTAAGACTTCTGAACTGAATTTCATAGCCTTTCAGGAACTTTGTACACCTCGTTTCTTCTCCTAGCACAGATACACCTGTTGCTATTACAGGACTCTTAGGTATTCCTAAATGAATAAAAAGCATAACGTCTTATCACTGAAAAGGGACTTCAAGAGATCACTGAGCTCTTGTCTTTCAGTAGGGTTTGTCATGAGAAGTATCTCTCCAGTTCTGAAAAGAGATATTAATCACTGTCCTCAACAGACTCCATAAATAAAAAATCAAAATGTGTAATCATATCCACATATGTAGATATGCAGACTATAGGTTAAGCTGAAAATAACAGTTTTTATCTCATATGTCAGTAGCACCTGAAGTTAGAAGGCACTCCATCCTATATTCATATTTAGTTGCCCATTTATTATAACAGTGAAGCATTTGGTTTCTTATGGTATGTTGGAAGTTTATAAAAATCTTTGTATCACATTTTCAGGAATTGGAAGAAACTGTCAGACACCTGAAGAAATGTAAAGAGGCAACAGAGAATACGCTGAAAGAAGCCAGTGTAGAATCAGAACAGGTGAGCCAGACCCACGGACATAAAGACTTAGACGTTTCCTTCAACACAACAACCCTGAAGCAACCCAAGTCAATGTGAAATCCTTCATTAACGTAGTTGTCAGGAATGCAAAAGGGAAGAACGAGTAACTTCCTAAGTGTAGTCTCTATTGTAGAGAAGAAGTGATTTTTAGATTAAGAGTCTGTGTCCAGATGACAGATGATATATAACAGAATGCTAAAATATTAAACCTGAAGTCCAAATCTCCCTACTAAATATAAGGAAAGACCAGCATGTGTGTGGATTTTAATGCATTATTATTTGACATGACCCTACTGAAAGTGGATGCTCTTTGTTCAATCAATCAATAACTAAAAAAGTAAAGTAGACCCTATTTAACTAATTGTGAATTTTCTTTCTCTATTCTAAACTTAAATTAGCCTTTTGGGGGGTATTTCAAATCATTCTTTTTTTTTTTTTTTTTCCAAGACAGGGTCTCACTCTGTCACCAGGCTGGAGTGCATGGCATAATCTTGGCTCACTGCAATCTCCGCCTCCCAGGCTCAAATGATCCTCCCACTTGAGCCTCCCAAGTAGCCAAGTAGCTGGGCATGGTGGTGCACCGTGCCCAGCTAATTTTTGGTAGAGATGAGGTTCCACTATGTTGCCAGGCTGGTCTCAAACTCCTGGACTCAAGTGATCCACCAGCCTTGGCCTCCCAAAGTGCTGTGATTCCAGGTGTGAACCACCACACCTGGCCCATGAACTACTACATTCTTAAGAGTCTTTTGTGCATTTTTTTCATTTTCAAAGCCATCTTTTACCTTCATTCTTAATTTTCTCCTGGGTCCTCTCTTACATTACTTCACATCCAAGAAACATTAACAAATGCATGAAAAGCAGCAAGTCTGCATGCATTCTTTAACCCCTCACTCAGAAATTACTCGCATGTATAGGATGTTAAGTATATTATGCAAATAGGTTGTGAAGAACAAGCAGTCAGAATTTGGGTCTTTTAATTTCTAAGTAAAAAATCTCTGCAACTAATACACAAAAAAACTTGTAACTCTTTCTTTATGTCTTTTAATGGTGATATTTATATGTTCAGATAACAGCTAATCTGGAAGAAGCTCATCGCTGGTTTAAGCACAGGTTTGATGGTCTACAACTTGAGCTGACAAAAAACCGGTTGCAGAGGCCTTCTGGGGACGACAGGTGGCAGGAAAAGGTAAGATGAAGACATGGATGTCTTAAGCAATTTTCTACTTGTTGCTTCTCAGATTTCTAATTACCGAAGTTCTCTCATCATCTCGATACTCTCTCTTTTAATCTTTAGTTTCTTTAGACTAATGCTAGGAAACCAATTAATTTCTTTTTCTTACAAAGTTCCACCTGTCACAAACTTTTTAGATTAGAATCACTTGTCTTCATGAATAGATGACACGTGTAGAGGCAAAACAGGTGCAGATTGCTGCAGTTAGCTCTGAACAGTCAGTGTTAGGTGTGTTTTCTTTCCAACAGGACCAAGATGTAAAACATGATGTCATGTCCAACCAATCTGTTCTGCATCGATGGGAGAAAAAACAGAATCTTAGGCCCGTGCCCAAGAAGTATCATTCTGAGGTACAGAGGAAGTGATGTCCTTGACAAGGGAGCTTCTTTATGTGTAGCTACACTCCATGATTCCAAGAGCCCAGCAGCCGGGGCTGGCCTGTTTCTAGAGTCATAAGAACGTGAAGTCTTTGATGTGGGCTGAAGATTTTGGACCTGAGTTTATCACTTTATGAACTCTTATATCAGTACAAAACTACCCCTTTTTTTGTCCCTTTTCACATTTTCCACCCAATAAATTTGTGTTAATTTGTTGTATGATAGGAGATGGTGTTGCATAATTCTTGTCTGTTTTCTAATAAGTATATTTTATGAAAAAGCTTTTAGCAAGTTCTAAATGATATTGCTACTAAACGATATATTTTGTTTCAATGAAATGTCCCACTCTAACATGCAGTAGATAATCCCTGGTAATAGAATTGTGTGAAAAATGGTAAAGACTCCTCTACTGTCTTGTAAATTTATGCACTTCTATGTTGGGTAATTACCAGCATATCTTTTAAAAGACTAATATCTCTATTCTCAAATAAGGCATTTCAGAGATTATATTTACAGCTTCCTTGGTCATTAAAAAAGTTATAGAATGCAGCAGTCTGTTCTTCTCAGGGAGACTATGCCTGACCAACATAGCTCTTCCTTACTATAGTTAAGCAATAAGCTCATCTTCATCTTTTTATTTCAGATGTTGAGTGGTGGATTAGGTAATCCAGATTTAACATATGTAAATGGCTGGCATAAGACCTGACTTAATTAATACTCAAATAATCATTGCTGCTGCTGATATTATCAGGACCTAAATCAAGTAAGCAATCATGAAATTGGAAATAATATCAATTATAAGACTGTCAAAGGTTGATGAGCCTACTACTCAATATCTGATAGAAAAAAACAAAGCTGAATTTATCGCTTACTATATAGTAAGGGAGAAGTGTTATTCAGGCATAGTCCTCCTTGAGCAGAGCAGACTGTTAATCTCATGTAGGTTTTTTGGGAATATGAAATTCATATTGACACCTATAGAACTGTAGTTACTGGAGTGAGACTGTTGTTCATTGATTCACATTCAGAAGCATGTTAATTGGAGTGGGTCCATTTCTGTTTGTTTGACTTTAGGAATAAAGGACTCTTGCTAGTTTTCAGGCTTGTAAAAGCATGTACAAAAAGGCAAGTTGGCCGGGTGAGGTGGCTCATGCCTGTAATCCCAGCACTTTGGGAGGCCAAGGCAAGCAGATCACTTGAGGCCAGGAGTTCGAGATCAGCCTGGCCAACATGGGGAAACCCTATCTCTATCAAAAATACAAAAGTTAGCCAGGTGTGGTGGTGCACACCTGTAGTCCCAGCTACTTGGGAGGCTGAGGCACAGGAATCGCTTGAACCCAGGAGGTGGAGGTAGTAGTGAGCCAAGATCATGCCACTGCACTCCAGCCTGGGCAACAGAGTGAAACTGTCTCAAAAAAAAAAAAAGAAAGAAAGAAAGTTGTCACTGAGCTAATGGACAAGTTAAAAACTGGTAAAAACTGGTAGTTAAAAACTAGCCGCTTGTTCTTGTGGCTTCCAAACAATCAATCTCAATCTGTTTTTGGGAGGATGTAAACATTTTATTCTTTGTGCCCCCTTTTGGTCCTCTATCATATGTTAGGACAGTGGCTCTGTAGAAGCATTTGAGACTGAACAATAGACATCAACCATTTTGTTAACCCAGGTACAATATGAAGTGTTAGCACTGGTGCACACACCTCTCTGGTTGGGAAAAGAAAATAATTCATGGCTATTTTATTATCTATAACTACTTTGGTTCTATGGTTTGAATGTGTCCCCTCCAAAATTCATGTTGAAACTTATTTCTTACTGTGGTAGTATTAAGTGGAGGGCCTTTAGGGCCTCTGGGGAAGTGGTATTAAGTGGGGGGCCTTTGGGGCTCTGCCCTCATGAATGGAGTAGTGCCTCATTAAAGGGCTGGAGGGAACTAACTTGGGCCATTTTGCCCTTCTGCCTTCCACCATGTGAGGACACAGCATTCAGCCCCTCTGGAGGAAACAGCAACAAGGTGCCATCTTAGAAACAGGGAACGGGATCCTCACTTGACATGAAATCTGCAAGCACCTTGATCTTGGACTTCCCAGCCTCCCAAACTGTAAGAAGTAAATGTCTGTTCTTTATAAATTACTCAGTCTCAACTGTTTTGTTATAGCAGCAGAGACAGACTAAGAAGACGCCTGGTTATGAAAAATTTAAGTTGTTTGCTGTGTCTCCAAGGGTTGGGCTGTGTTATTTACTGGGTCAGCTAAAGTGAAAGAACATATTTTTTATGGTCTCCTCAAGTTGTCAAACTCCTATGGGATAGGTCACTATCCATAGGAGTTGATACGGTTTGGCTCTGTGTCCCCACCCAAATCTCATGTTGAATTGTAATTCCCAGTGTTGGAGGAGGAGGGGCCTGGTGGAAGGTGATTGGATTATGGGGGCAGTTTTCCCCCTTGCTGTTCTTGTGATAGTGGGTGACTTCTCACAAGATCTGGTTGTTTAAAAGTGTGTAGAATCTCCCTGTTCACTTGCTCTCTCCTACTGCCATGTGAAGATGTGCTTGCTTCCCCTTTGCCCTTCTGCCATGATTATAAGTTTCCTGAGGCCTCCCCAGCCAATGCCTACTGTACAGCCTGTGGAACTGTGAGTCAATTAAGCCTCTTTATAAATTACCCAGTCTCAGGTAGTTCTGTATAGCAGTGTGAGAATGGACTAACACAGGAGTCTCCCCAAAAAGGGATTTATCCCTTTGGGCTCTTTATAAAGATGTATAGTCAATTGAGGGTATTGGGGAATTATAACCTTAAAACAGCCTAACCAGGAGCCCCCCAGAATAATTAGCCTTGGTCCAGGGTTGGCACTGAAAACCTCGGTGCTGAATTCCACAAAGGAAAAGGATCCCAGTTACTACACAAGGGAGATGATCAACCTTAATGGATTGTAAATGTATTACCGCTTATGTTGTCATGACAGTCACAGTTATATGCCAAGACTACTTATATCCTCCTTTTCCAGAACAAGGACGTTTATCTTCACTTATGCATTGTCCTCAAAGGGTATCATTATTGATAAAGTTAATCTAACATACCTTTATGTTATTTTTAGATTGGCTATACTAGATTGGGAGAAAGACATAATTAGATTGATGATCATTTCTAGTAAAGCTTGTATTTGTTATGAGGCATATGATAGCTAAATCACAACTATATAAGCTTAAACCAGTAAAGAGAGGAGTATGACCAACAGAATAACAGACAAAGGTATGCTAACAGAATGTGACAGAAGAATCTTGTTTGGATGGTCTTAGGCCAAAGCTGCCTGTTTTGTGTGGTTATCTGCTTGTTCTGAGGCTTTTGGGTTGGCAGTCAATTTCTGCAGATCATTTGCTTCTGAAAGCCCTTCAGAGAACTTTGGAATCTCTAATGGGTATAACTTTCTGATTCTATTAAGACCTTTTCTGTTTTTCCAGAGGATTGAAGTGATATGAGCAATAAGGGTTCATTTAAAAAGCAAAGCTTGTATAATTCAAATAATGAAAAACCATTCCAGCTTAATGTGTCCCTGTATTATTAGATAGATGTAATATCCTTGGTGGGAAACACAAACTCGAATCCTTTTTTAGCCATTTTAAGTGCTAGCTTTTTGACAAGGGAATGTTTCCATTCATCCAGAAAATAAGTATACCATTATTACTATATATGACACACATAGAATCAAGTAGTTATATACAATCCATTTGGATGTACTCAAAGAGTCTTTTAGGGTATGGTTCTAGTTCATACCCCACCTTTATAATTTTTCCAAATTAATTTCATTACAGATGAAACATTATCTGGCCACATCCTTTGCCATGCTAAAAAAGTTTCTATCAGTGATTAATATTGTGGCAAATTTTTTCGTTCTGTGATAGGTTGTTTTATAGAGGATTTTAGCAAGTGTCTATTTGAAGGTGTTTTTTTTTTCTCTTATTTTAAGTTCAGGGGTACATGTGCAGAGTGTGCAGGTTTGTTACATAGGTAAACATGTGCCATGGTGGTTTGCTGCACAGATCATCCCATCACCTAGGTATTAAGCCCAGCATCCATGAGCTATTCTTCCTGATGCTGTTTCTCTCCCTACCCTGCCCCCTATAGGTCCCAGTGTGTGTTGTTGCCACTCATGTGTCTATGTGTTCTTATCATTCAGCTCCCACTTATAAGTGAGAACACATGGTGTTTGGTTTTCTGTTTCTGTGTCAGTTTGCAGAGGATAATGGCTTCCAACTTCATGTCCCTGCAAAGGACATGATCTTATTCCTTTTCATGGCTGCATAGTATTCCATGGTATATATGTACCACATTTTCTTTATAGTATAGATTGGCTATACTAGATTGGGAGAAAGACATAGTTAGATTGATGATCATTTCTAGTAAAGCTTATGTTTGTTATAAGAGGCATATGATAGCTAAATCACAACTATATAAGCTTAAACCAGTAAAGAGAGTTTACTCCTCTCTTTGATGGGCATTTAGGGTTAATTCCATGTATTTGCTATTGTGAATAGTGTTGCAGTGAACATACACGTGCATGAATCTTTATAACAGAATGATTTATATTCCTTTAGGTATGTTTCCAGTAATGGGATTGCTCGGTCAAATGGTATTTCTGCCTCTAGGTCTTTAAGGAATTGCCACACTCTCTTCCACAGTGGTTGAACTATTTACATTCCCGCCAACAGTGTAAATGCTTTCCTTTTTCTCCACCGCCTTGCCAGCATCTGTTTTTTTTTTTTTTTTTTTTTTTGACTGTTTCATAATAGCCATTCTGACTGGCATGAGATGATATATCATTGTGGTTTGGATTTTCATTTCTTTTTTTTTTTTTTTTGAGACGGAGTCTCACTCTGTGGCCCAGGCTGGAGTGCAGTGGCACAAACTCGGCTCACTGCAAGCTCCGCCTCCCGGGTTCATGCCATTCTCCTGCCTCAGCCTCCCGAGTAGCTGGGACTACAGGCGCCCGCCACCATGCCCGGCTAATTTTTTTGTATTTTTTAGTAGAGACGGGGTTTCACTGTGTTAGCCAGGATGGTCTCGATCTCCTGACCTCATGGTCTGCCCGCCTCGGCCTCCCAATTCATTTCTTTAATGATCAGTGATGTTGACCTTTTTTTCATATATTTGTTGGCCACATGTATGTCTTCTTTTGTGAAGTGTCTGTTCATGTCCTTTGCCCACTTTTTAATGAGGTTGTTTTTTTCTTGTAAATTTAAGTTCCTTGTAGACTATGGATATTAGACCTTTGTTAGAAAGATTAGACAGCAAAAATTTTCTCCCATTCTGTAGGTTGTTTGTTCACTCTGATGATAGTTTCTTTTGCTGTGCAGAAGCTCTTTGGTTTAATTAGATCCCATTTGTTAATTTTTGCTTTTGTTGCAATTGCTTTTGGTGTTTTTGTTATGAAATCTTTGCCCGTGCCTGTGTCCTAAATGATATTGCCCAGATTTTCTGCTAGCATTTTTATAGTTTTGGGCTTTACATTTAAGTCTTTAATCCATTATGAGTTAATTTTGGTATATGGCTTAAGGAAGGGGTCCAGTTTCCATTTTTTACATATGGCTAGCCAGTTATCCCAGCACCGTTTATTGAATAGGGAATCCTTTCCCCCATTGCTTGTTTTTGTCAGGTTTGTCAAAGATCAAATGGTTATAGGTGTGCGGTCTTATTTCTGAGTTCCCTATTCTATTCTGTTGGTCTATGTGTCTGTTCTGGTACCAGTACCATGCTGTTTTGGTTACTGTAACTTTGTAGTATAGGTGGAAGTTAGGTAATGTGATGGTCCAGCATTGTTGTTGTTGCTTAGGATTGTCTTGGCTATTCAGGCTCTTTTTTGGTCCCATATGAATTTTAAAATAGTTTTTTCTAATTCCGTGAAGACCATCAATGGTAGTTTAATGAGCATAGCACTGAATCTATAAATTACTTTGGGCAGTATGGCCATTTTCACAATGTTGATTCTTCCTATCCATGAGCATGGAATGTTTTTCCGTTTGTGTCTTCTCTGATTTCTTTGAGCAGTGGTTTGTAGTTCTGCTTGAAGAGGTCCTTCACTTCCCTTGTCAGCAGTATTCCTAGGTATTTTATTCCTTTTATAGCAATTGTGAATGGGAGTTTATTTGTGATTTGGCTCTCTGCCTGCCTGTTGGGGTATAGGAATGCTAGTGATTTTTGCACATTAATTTTGTATCCTGAGACTGCTGATGTTGCTTATCAGCTTAAAAAGCTTTTGGGCTGAGACAATGGGGTTTTCTAGATACAGAATCATGTCATCTTCAAAGATAATTTGACTTCCTCTCTTCGTATTTCTTCCTCTTGCCTGATTGCCCTGGCCACAACTTCCAACATTGTGTGGAATAGGGGTGGTGAGAGAGGGCATTCCTGTCTTGTGGCAGTTTTCAAGGGGAATTCTTCCAGCTTCTGCCCATTCAGTATGATGTTGGCTGTGGGTTTGTCATAGATGGCTCTTATTATTTCAAGATATGTTCCTTCAATACCTTGTTTATTGAGGATTTTTAACATGAAGGGATGTTGAATTTAATTGAAGGCCTTTTCTGCATCTATTGAGATAATGTGATTTTTGTCTTTAGTTCTGTTTATGTGATGAATCACATTTACTGATTTGCATGTGTTGAACCAACCTTGCATCCCGGGGATGAAGCCAACTTGATGGTGGTAGATAAGCTTTTCGATGTGCTACTGGATTTGGTTTGCCAGTGTTTTCTTCAGGATTTTTGCATTGATGTTCATCAAGGATATTGGCTTGGAGTTTTCTTTTTTTGTTGTATCTCTGCCAGGTTTTGGTTTCAGAATAATGCTGGCCTCATTTGATGAGTTAGGGAGGAGTCCCTCCTTTTCAATTTTCGGGAATCATTTCAGTAGAAATCGTAGCAGCTCTTCTTTGTACCTTTGGTAGAATTCACTGTGAATCTATCTGGTCCTGGGCTTTTTTTGGTTGGTAGGCTATTTATTACTGCCTCAATTTCAGAACTTGTTATTGGTCTGTTCAAGAATTCAATTTCTTCCTGGTTCAATCTTGGGAAGGTGTATATGTCCAGGAATTTATCTGTTTCTTCTAGATTTTCTAGTTTACATGCATAGAAATGTTTATAGTATTCTCTGATGGTTGTTGGTATTTCTGTGGGGTCAGTGGTAATATCCTCCTTACCATTTCTGATTGTATTTATTTGATTCTTCTCTCTTTTCTTCTTTAGTCTAACCAGCAGTCTATTTTTTCAAAAAACCAGCTCCTGGATTAATTGATTTTTTTTTTGAAGGGTTTTTCATGTCTCTTTTCTCATTCAGTTCAGCTCTGATCTTAGTTATATTTCTTATCTTCTGCTAGCTTTTGGGTTTGTTTGCTCTTGGTTCTCCAGTTCTTTTAGTTGTGATGTTAGGCTGTTAACTTGAGATCTTTTTAATTTTTTTGATGTGGACATTTTAGTGCTATAAATTTCCCTCTTAACCTTGCTTTAGCTGAATCCCAGAGATTCTAGTATGTTGTATCTTTGTTCTCATTAGTTTCAAAGAACTTCTTGATTTCTGCCTTAATTTCATTATTTACCCATAGTCATTCAGGAGCAGGTTGTTCAATATCCATATTGTTGTGTGGTTTTAGGGGAATTTCTTAACCTTGAGTTCTAATTTGATTGTGCTGGGGTCAGAGATTTTGTTATGATTTCAGTTCTTTTGCATTTGCTGAGGAGTGTTTTACTTCCAATTATGTGTTCAATTTTAGAGTAAGTACCATGTGGCGATGAGTAGAATGTGTATTCTGTTGGTTTTGGGTGGAGAGTTCTGTAGATATCTTTCAGGTCCATTTGATCCAGAGCTGAGTTCAGGTCTCGAATATCTGTGTTAATTTTGTGTCTCAGTGACCTACTATTGTCAGTGGGGTGTTAAAGTCTCCCACTATTATTTTGTGGGAGTCTAAGTCTCTTTGTAGGTCCCTAGGAACTTGCTTTATGAATCTGGGTGCTCCTGGATTAGGTGCATATATATTTTGGATAGTTGGCTCTTCTTATTGAATTGAACCCTTTACTATTATATAATGCCCCTCTTTATCTTTTTTGATGTTTGTTGGTTTAAAGTCTGTTTTGTCAGAAACTAGGGTTACGACCCATGCTGTTTTCCATTTGCTTGGTAAATGTTCCTCTATCCCCTTATTTTGAACCTATGTGTCTTCTTTTGTTTGTTTTTGGTTTTGGTTTTTGGTTTTTGGTTTTGGTTTTTGGTTTTTTGAGATGGAGTCTTGCTCTGTTGTCCAGGCTAGAGTGCAGTGGTGCGATCTTAGCTCACTGCAACCTCCACCACCTGGCTTCAAGCAATTCTCCTGCCTCAGCCTCCCGAGTAGCTGTGATTACAAGCACCTGCCATGCCACCATGCCCAGCTAAGTTTTTTGTATTTTTAGTAGAGATGAGGTTTCACCATATTGGCCAGGCTGGTTTCAAACTCCTGACCTCAACCTATTTGTGTTTTTGAATGTGAGATGGGTCTGTTGAAGACAGCATACTAATGAGTCTTGGCTCATTATCTGGCTTGCCATTCTATGTCTTTAATTGGGGCATTTAGTCCATTTAAGATTATTATTGTTATGTGTGAATTTGATCCTGTCATCATGATGCTAGCTGGTTATTTTACAGACTTGTTTATGTTGTTGCTTCATAGTGTCACTGGTCTGTGCACTTCAGTGTGCTTTTTTACTGGCTGGTAATGATTCCTTTCCATATTTAATGCTTCCTTATGGAGCTTTTGCAAGGCAGGCCTGGTGGTGATGAATTCCCTCAGCATTTGCTTGTCTGAAAAGGATCTTATTTCTCCTTCACTTATAAAGCTTACTTTCGCAGGATATGAAATTCTGAGTTGGAAATTCTAAACCCATTTATGCTGGAGGTTGCAAAATTTTTTGTGAAAAATCAAACCTTGGCAATGACCTTGGCAATGAGCAGTAGGATATAAGTAACTCCAACAAGCTTAGTGTTCCACTAATGGAACACTAGGCATAAATGGGTTAAGAATGTTTAGTATTGGCCCCCAATCTCTTCTGGCCTGTAAGGCTTCCACTGAGAGGTCTGCTGTTAGTCTGATGGGCTTCCCTTTGTAGGTGACCTGGCCTTTCTCTCTGGCTGCCCTTAACTTTTTTTCCTTCATTTCAACCTTGGAGAATCTGATGATTAGGTGTCTTGGGGTTAATCTCATGAAGTATCTTACTGGGGTCCTCTACAGTTCCCGAATTTGAATGTTGGCCTGTTTTGTTCATTCCCTTTAATGATTTTTGTTTATTCTTGTCTGCCTGTCTCATTTCAGAAAGATAGTCTTCAAGCTCTGAGATTCTTTCCTCCACTTGGTCTGTTCTGCTGTTGATACTTGTGATTGCATTGTGAAGTTCTTCTGTTGTGTTTTTCAGCTCCATCAGGTCAGTTACGCTCCTCTCTAAACTGGCTATTCTGGCTGTCAGCTCTTGTATTGTTTTATCATGATTCTTAGCTTCTTTGCATTGTATTAGAACAAGCTCCTTTAGCTCAGCGAACTTTGTTATTGCTCACCTTCTGAAGACTACCTCTGTCAATTCAACCATTTCATCCTTAGCCCAGTTCTGTGCCCTTGCTGGAGAGGTGTTGCAGCCATCTGGGGGAGACAAGGCACTCTGGCTTTTTGAGTTTTCAGCGTTTTTGTGTTGATTCTTTCTCATCTTTGTGGGCTTATCTACCTTCGATCTTTGAGGTTGCTGAACTTTGAATTGGGTTTTTGTGGGGTCTTTTGTTGTCATTGTTGTTTTCTGTTCTTTTTTTCTTTTAACAGTCAGTCTACTCTTCCATAGGGCTGCTGTGGTTTGCTGGGGATCCACTCCAGATCCTAGTTGCCTCAGTTTTTCCCATACCTGGAGGTATCACCAATGAAGGCTATGAAATAGCAAAGATGGCAGCCTGTTCCTTCCTCTGGAAGCTTTGTCCCAGGGGGGTACTGACCTGTTGCCAGCTTGAACTGCATCTGTAGGAGGTGTTTGGAGACCCCTTTTGTGAAGAGTCACCCAGTCAAGAGGAACAGGATCACAGACCCGCTTCTTAAAGAAGCAATCTGGCTGTTTTTTGGTAGTGCAGCTGTGCTCTGTTTTGGGGGACCCTTCCTCATTCAGACCATCTGGACTCTCCAGAGTCAGCAGACTGGAGCTGCTGAGTCGACTGGAGCTGCTGAGTCGACTGAATTGCAGAGATAGCAGCTGTCCCTGCCCCCAGCAACTCGGTCCTTCTCAGACCAACTTCAGCCTCTCACTGCTGGCTGTCTGGCTGGAATTCCAAGCCAGTGTGTCTTCACTTGTGAGGTGCCATGGAAGTGGGGCCCACAAAACAATGCTGTTTGGCTCCCTGGATTCAGACCCCTTCCTAGGGATATGTACTGATGGATCATCCCCCTTGCCGGGATCCTGGGGCCAGAGTATGCAGAACTCCTGGGTCTCTGTGTGTGCCCAAGTGACTGCTCTGCCAGGACGCCACACAGCTCTGTATTGGTCACAAGGCCCTGTTGGCTTGGGGTTACAAGGGGATCTCCTGATCTGCTGGTTGCAGAGATCTATGGATGGTTTCCCAGATGGGATCGCACACTCTCTCACTGCTTCCCTTGGCTGGGGGTGGGGTTTCCTTTGGCTCCCTGCTGCTCCTGGGTGAGCCGTCACCGTACCCTGCTTTTCTTCATTCTCCAAGGGTGGAGCTGGTTGACTAGTCAGTCCCAGTGCAAGAACCTGGATATTTCAGTTGAAGGGGCTGAATTCACTCACTGCCTTCATTCCTTTCCATGAGCGCCGCAGACCGCAGCTGCTTCTAATTGGCTATCTTGCCCCCACCCCCCGCCTCCCACCCCCCACCCCCACTCCATCCTCTGCCATTTGAAGTTTTATCTTGTGCTACTGAGTGGCCATTCTAGTTTCACTAGATCTTATCAAGGATCTTACAAACCAATCATTCTTAGTGTTTCTTTACAGAATTTGGCAGTGGGGAAAATTTAGTGTATTTAAGAGGGATTCCTTGAACTCTTCCATAGATTGGTTATTTGGGGTTTTTCTTTTTGTATAAGGTGTCTTTATGTAAGGACTTTGGTTAGACAGCCTGTTTAGTATGTTGATTTGCTAATGTATTTCTATGATATATTTAAAGTGTTTCTGTGTTATGTTTATAGTGTCTATAATATGATATACTCACTTCCATTGTGGGCCTCTACTTTTATGACAGCAGTAGGTTCAAAGCATTATCAAGGCATCAACTAATTCATGTTTGTTGTTCATTTTTAAAGGATAGTTGAAGCTAAGAAATGTCTTTGTTTCTTTTTTTTTTTGAAAAGTTAAGAACTGACGTTAATTCCATCTTAGCAATAACTGATAGTTAAATACATTTAATAACTGAGTATGTTTCTGGGAAGAAAGTCACTGGTAGCTTGATGGGGATGGCATTGAATCTATAAGTTACCTTGGGCAGTATGGCCACGATATTGATTCTTCCTATCCATGAGCATGGAATGTTCTTCCATTTGTTTGTGTCCTCTTTTATTTCATTGAGCAGTGGTTTGTAGTTCTTGAAGAGGTCCTTCACATCCCTTGTAAGTTGGATTCCTAGGTATTGTATTCTCTTTGAAGCAATTGTGAATGGGAGTTCACTCATGATTTGGCTCTCTGTTTGTCTGTTATTGGTGTATAAGAATGCTTGTGATTTTTGCACATTGATTTTGTATCCTGAGACTTTGCTGAAATTGCTTATCAGCTAAAGGAGATTTTGGGCTGAGACGGTGGGGTTTTCTAGATATACAATCATGTCATCTGCAAACAGGGACAATTTGACTTCCTCTTTTCCTTTTTAAATGTCTTTGTTTCTCTAGCATTTCAAAGGAGTGAATTATTCTAAAAGTATTGTAGCTACTAGAACATATATTCATTCTTTATTTTCACAATTTTTCATGCCTTACGAAGGCCACAGTTTAGTCATCGAAACAATTTGGGTCCTGGTAAGGAATTAAATTCCTTAATAGACATTTGTTGACATTATATAAGCAGCCTGATTTGTCCCTTTTTTAAAAAAATATAAGATTCATCAACAAACAATAAGAAGTCAGAATTTGGTATTGAAGTGTGCATATGTTCTGTTCAGGACATGAATACGCACTTGAATTACTGAAATGCTGTAATGAAATTCTCTTCCATTGAGTAAGAAATATAAAATTGCTGTGCTAAGGCTATTAAGCCAGGACTTCTGCTTCTGACCACGATAGGGTTTCAGGGACCAGATTATCCTCCCACCTAAAGCAACCAAAAAACAGACAAATATAGAGACATTGGTTTTTAAGAACACTGGAAGTCATGCAGTAAGAAACAGTGATCCTTGAGAGAAAGGGAGCAAATGAGGTGAGCCCTAAAACTGCCGCAGTGTATTGAGAAGGAATCAAGGTAGAGCCCAGCAGGTCCCCTGAGTTAAGAGCCAGAGCTGAGATTCCAAAGAGACAGAAGTAGCTAGAGTAGCAGGACAGAGACCAGAAAGGAGAGCTGGACAGAGGGGACATATTCAGACATCTGCAGAGGTTCTCTTAGAGTATTCAGAGGCTTTCTTGTCAGCACACACATGTGAGGAAACCATCTAAGGCTGGAGAAAGAATTATCCACAAGGGTTAGCGGTAATGAAACCTGGTACAAAAATATATTGCCAGTTCCCACCTGTCAGAATTGGAAACCTCATTGGGTAGAGTATACAAAAGGATCTTACCTCAGTGGCAGAGAACTGTTAGCCGTCAGTGTACACTGCTGTGGTCTCACCTAATCAATCTTAACCCCAAATGATCTGTTTCCAATTAACTGTGTCCAGGACAAAGCTTAAGAATATTTACAGGAACACTAAAATATATGGCATTCGTCAAGGTAAAATCACAATGTCTGGCATCCAATCCATAACTATCAGGCATGCAAAGAAGCAGGAAAATATGGCCCATAAAGAGAAATCAATCAAAATTGACCCAGAACTAACACAGATGTTAGAATTAGTAAACACAGACATTATCATTATAACTGTATTCTATATGTTCAAAGTATTATGCCAGTGGATGGTATTATGAGAAAGATACAGTCATATGTTGCTTAATGGCAGG
Organism: Gorilla gorilla gorilla; assembly: GCF_029281585.2. NCBI lineage: Eukaryota > Metazoa > Chordata > Mammalia > Primates > Hominidae > Gorilla > Gorilla gorilla. Next base: position 99,123,929 of record NC_073235.2, read on the forward strand.
GATATGTTCTGAGAAATGTGTCCTTAGGTAATTTTGTCATTGGGCACATACCACAGCATGTACTCACACAAACTAGATGGTGTAGCCTATTACACACCTAGCTGTATAGCATATTCTATTGCTCTTAGGCTACAAAGCTGTTACTGTACTGAGTACTGTAGGCAGTTGTTATGCAATGGTATTTGTGTATCTAAACATGTAAAAGGTATAGTAGAAATACAGTATTGTATCTAATGGGACCACAGTCATATATGCAGTCTGTCATTGAATGAAATGTCATCATGCAGCACATGTCTGTAGTGACAATAATTCATAATTATGTAATTAGTAGAAAAATGATAAGTGGCTTTTTTTTTTAGCAATACAGATTTATTTACCACATGGTAACAACAGATTTCTTAAAAATCTTAATTAGGATATTGATCCTAATACAAGATTTGTAGATGCTTTGACTAATTTTTTGAGTGAACTCATTGTTCTGAGGAAAGGAGGCTAAGCCATGGCCACTGAATTAAGGGATAGGCAGTGCTTCTTCTAAGTGTGTTCAATTAACACCCCTAGAGCATGGCCTAACATTTTCATGTTTGTACAAAAAGAGATTTATGAAAATCTAGGAAGAATCCATCTGTACTGTAATTGACTTTGCTCCAGTTAATCTGTCTGTGGAGTCTTTTGCCCTTGTACCATAGCTATTTCTCTGGTAGTTGCTTGAGGTATTTAGTGAGATTAGTGGTGTATTCTAATGTCAGCTATACTCTGATCATATGTAAGAGCTGGAGTATATATTATGAAATCTATAGGTGTCACAGAGAATATAAGGGTATTGTCCTGACAGTGATCCCAAAGTATCAGCTACAGATTGGGACTTAGTATTGTAATTTCTCATTTTTTTATTGTTTCTAGGAAACCAAAGCAAATAAAGTTCATTTCCCCTCAAGCTTCTATAATCATTATGCATTCTAAAATTCACCTTTTATCTTTTTCTATTATCTGTCATAAACAGTTGATTTTAAGAGAAAATCTCTCATAAGTCAGTTTGCCTTTTTGCATTTTGGACAACTTTAAAATTCCTCTCTGAAGGATCCGATGTTCCATAGTGGTGGGATTAATTGTAGAGGACACTAAGATCAACAAGAATGCTATATTGTTCTACTTGGGAGTGTAGAGAAAGGAGAAGGAGTTGTTGTGAACTAATGTCTCCCTTGGAGTGGCATCATTAGGCAGGTTTTGGATAGGTATCCTTCAATTTCTGACCCAGTATTAGACCATTGTTCTTTCAGTGATCCTTTTACTTACGCTATCTTCTGGTTTCTTCAATAGTCTTTCAATTCTTAACAGGAGACTTTCTGGTCTAGTTTTATGTCAGAGATCAGTTTTATATAAAGAACCATAAGTCATATTGATTTCTAGATTGTATACTTTTTAAGGCTACCCAAAAACATTTGTTCACATATTAGATGTTTTCTAAAATAGTTTAATGTTTCAATTTACTTTTTTTCTTATGACACTCTGAAATTTAGATTTAGGCCCATTAATAAAAAGAGAGGATAAGGCTTTCTTTACTTAATCTGTTGGTTCTACCCCAGAATACTATATGAAAGAAGGGCAAAACTGCTAAGACCTTTGCCAACTATTTAACATTTGGCATCGCTCTTCTCAAGAGCATTTATTCTGGCTCTTATCTGGTGATCAGTCATGTCATTGAGCAAAAGGGGCTTAAGTTGGCACTATACCATGTGATCCTGTGTTCCCTGCCTTGGACTTCTTTAGACAATAGAGAATTTATAAATCACTTTCTAATTGTAAGCCCTTTTATAAATGGTCAGAAACAATGTACAGTGTATAGCAGACTAAAATAGACTATGGAATATTTTCTGTTTACCAACCTCAACAGAAAGACAGCTTTGCTTTTTTTTTTTTTTTTTTTTTGTAGTTCTAATAATATTGAGTCTCATTGGACTGGTCATATGCCTACTGTCAACCAATCACTGTGACTTGAAAGATGGATTATGCACTGATGCTGGGTCTGGGTGCCATGTTCCATCTCTGAAACTGAGGATGGTTTTCCAAAGCAAATCAAGGTGATGTTCTCATAAGAAAGGGGAAATGGTGTTAGGTCAGACCAAAACCACAGATGTCCAACAGTCAAAAGATTGTAAGTAGAGAAAATACACCAAGGTGGTCACTATTGAATTTTATTAATGCTGCAGCCAGAGAGCTCTGAGCTTGTGCTGGGTTCTTCTTTTATACTGACACCCCTTTTCCTTTAGAGCATTTATATAAGATACCTACAAGCTGTCAAGTTCTTTCTGAAGTTTTTAAAAACTGATTCTTTAATAACCTAAATATAGGAACCTCCAGGTAGCTAGACAATGGCAGCTGCATAGCTACCTACCTCTCAGTGTTTCCTCCACCAGCAATATGCAACAAGACAGGAAAAGTCAGTTCTGCATAAAAAACACACCCTCAGCATAATTTGAAGATGGACAATGCCAAATCTTCAAAATATCCAAGTAAAAAGAGAAAAATCACCAAACCCCTCTCCACACTCTGTCATATGAGTATTTCTGCGCAACCCTCACCTCACCACAAAGTAGCAAACAAAGGCAGAGCAAGAAAAACTGTAGGGACTACAGAAAAAGGAAGCTAGTGCGGGGGTCCAAGGTTGATCCGAAACTACCACCACGAAGACTAAATGGACCCTAAGTCTGGAAATACTCAAAAAAAAAAAAAAAAGTGTCCAGGCAGATGACAGCATGAACTACAGGGAAGGAACTTTAGGATACATAGGATTTAAAGATGCAGGCATGTTTAAAGGCAAAGGGCATAGCTTCTGAAAAGGCAAAAAGAAAGGGAGAAAGCCCCTTTTGGCAATTGGATTGTTAAAAAGAAACGAAAAAAAGGAAAGGAAAAGAGGGCTTAGCAAGAAAAAAGAGAAGCATAAAATCAAAGGACTCATAACCCTTCCCACAATCATCAACACACACACACACACACACTCTCTCTCTCTCTCACCTGGAAAAACACCTGGACTTTGCACACACCTGGACTTTGCTACATTCACAGAAGAGGACATGACAAACTAGAAATATTGATAAACAGCCCAATACCACAAACAGGAGCAAGAGGAAAGTTCATACAGAGCTACTGCCAGAAATCAAGAAATGAAATTCCCTTATATCAAATTAGGAAAAAATTCCCCAATAAACAATTACAAAGGAGAAGAAACTGAAAGTGAACATTTCAAACAAATATTTTCAGACAAACTTTGAGGATATGAAAAAACATTGTGAAACAAATTCAAAAACAGGATGTGGACAGAAGTGGACAGAAATCAGAGATAAAAGCAAGAGTCATTGAAAAAGCCAGGAAAACAACCAAGAAAATGAAAATGACAAAAGAAGAAATAAAAAAGATTAGAGAAAAAGTAATGGAATGGAAAGCTGCAATATTTGTGTTATTGAGGAAGAAAATTAAGTTAACAGAGGTTATTTTTAAAACTATAATCCAAGAGCACTTTCAAAAATACAAGAAAAAAATCAATCTATAAACTTAAAGTGTTTAACAAGTATTAGGTTGGGGTGCAAAAGTAGTTGCAGTTTTGCAATTAAAAGTAATGGCAGGCCGGCACGGTGGCTCACGCCTGTAATCCCAGCATTTTGGGAGGCCGAGGCGGGTGGATCATCTGAGGTCGGGAGTTTGAGACCAGCCTAACCAATATGGTGAAACCCTGTCTCTACTAAAAATACAAAAAAGTAGCCGGGCGTGGTGGCAGGCACCTGTAGTCCCAGCTACTCAGGAGGCTGAGACAGGAGAACTGCTTGAACCTGGGAGGTGGAGGTTGCAGTGAGCCGAGATCATGCCACTGCACTCCAGCCTGGGTGACAAAGAGGGACTCCGTCTCAAAAAAAAAAAAAAAAAGAAAAATAATGGCAAAAACTGCAATTACTTTTGCACCAACCTAATACTTGGGAAAAATTGAATGATCAACTTTGAGACACATTCTAATAAAAGTATTAAATTTCAAAGACAAAATATCCTCAAGGTCAGAAGACCAAAAGATCAAAAGAATTTACAAAGGCAAAAGACTGTCAGACATTGAGAAACCAATACAGTTAGCAAGGTGACAAGGAAGTGGTGTGGTTGGCAGGATTCTAATAGAGGCCCCAGGATTCTGTGCCCACTGGTGAACATGCCTGCATCATCCCTAGACTGTGAAAGTGATGGATTTTACTCCCATAATTAGATTGTATGTCACAGTTAATTTTAAGAAAGGGAGATTATCCTGGTGGGCCTGCCTAATCACATAATCCCTTTAACAGCAATTTTCTCCAGATGCTTGAAGAAGAGAAAGAGATTTAAAGCACAAGAAGGGTTTCATGTGCCCTTGCTGGCTTGAAGAGGAAGAAGCCACGTATGCAGGTGGCCTCTAGCAGCTGAGAGTGGCCCCTGACTGAAAGTCAGCAAGAAAGCAGAGACCTCAGTCCCAAAACTGCACCCACCTGAAGGAGTTTGGCAGCACATTCCTTCCCTGAAGTTGCTTTAGGGCTTGGAGCCAAGTGGAGATGGAGCTGAATGTTGAGTAGAGTTGACCTGGCTCATTCTGGGTCACCAGTCCATTTCCTGACAGCCCCTCAGCACTTCTGTACCTTTTCCAGCACCCAAAGAGGGTGCCTTGGGGCAGGTAGAATCTACCACTAATAATAATGATTCCTGTCAAAGGAAACCCAAATAGGATTTCTCTCCCAGCCTAGGTGAAGCTTGTAAGTTTCTGATTTCTACTGCCTTTAATGTAGGTGCCGGCACCTCTTCCCACACCTTTAAAATCACTGCTGCCTCTATTGCTCCGAGGCATTGGAGTAGCTGAACAGAGCTATCCTATGTTGTTTCCTCTGATTCTCTAAAGTCTCAGCTTTGCCTCCTTCCATCAGAATCAAGAATCATCGTTTCTTTTGCCTCTTGAGCTGCCTGAAATGGCCTGCAGATGGCAGCACTCTTGACTCTTCTCCGCCTTCAGGGCTTTTGTAAACAGAAGTAAGTTCTTGACAAGCCCTAGCGGACACAAAGTGAGAAGACTTCTGGCTTCCTGAGGAGACTAGGTTCATTTTTGTTTAAGGTAAAGCCGAAAGCTTGCTATAAAGCTTAGCCAAGCCCACAGGCCGTGTACTGTTTTTGTACTTCTAATCCTGAAGTAATCTCGGAGAGCTTTATAAATCCTTCACAATCCACCTCTGTCTCTTAGCCTCTGAGGCGCCCCCAGCTCCCACTTTCCCTGTTAGCTTTCCACATCCGCTATTTCAGTGGTCCTGTTTGTTCTCTATTTTGTTGGTCAGATGTAGATGGGGCTGGTCTGCTTTCTTCTGGGATCCCCCTAAGAACTCCACTCGACTTCCCTAGATCTTCCTTACTTTTCTAAACACAATCCAACTTTATTTTGAAGTTTCATGTTGGCCATAAAAGGGGAAAAAATTGATAAACTTGATGATACTAAAATCTAAAACTTGAGTCTTAAAGACACCACAAATAAAGTGAAAAGTGACAAAGGCTTAATACTAGAATAAGAATGCCTATGATTCAATAAGAAATATGACCCAATTTTTAAAAAATTGGCAGAGAATCTCAAAAGCAATCCAGAGAAGAAAGAAAAATCCAAAAGGTTTATAAATATATGAAAAGATAGATTTCAGCTTAACCAGTATGCAAATGAAACAATTATTTTTCACATATCTGTTGGGACAAAAATGTGAAGTTTGAAGCAAGCATGGGGAAACAGGTATCCTCACACAACTGATACAGCCATTTGGGAGGGCATCCTGGCAGCATGTACTGTGTTCAAATGCATGTACCCTACAATCCAGGAATTATGGCTATGTACACAAGGAGGCACGCAGTTTTTTTCTTTCTCCCCTGGAGAGGCTAACTTGGTTCCTACAGGTCCTATGCATCCTAGGAGGAAAACTTTAGGCCTTTCCATGTAAATTATCTGCAAGACAAACAGACCTTTATATTGTTAACATTGACTGACACTTGCAGCAGAACTTCAGTGTGTTAACGCCTTACCATCTCTTTTCTCTCGGGCTTACCAGAGAGACCCTCTAGGAAAACAATGGGAATAGGAAGAGAAAAGATATTGAGGAGAGGGGGAAAATACCTATCCTGTTATTTAGCAGCTGAAATTATCAAGATATTTTTGGCCTTTAAAAATTTCCTAGAGATAGAGTTAATGTGAATTGTTTTTCACTCATTCCAAAGCTGGCTTTAGTCTGCAACTCGAAGGTAATGCTTTTCAACCTTTTTCGTTTCGTGGCACACAGAATACACAGCACTATATGTAAGGTATGCTGAGATGAATGGTAAAGGCTGCTCTGGGATTTGCTGGCTTCCCCAAGGCCTGACAGGTGATCACACTTGCTCCCAGCACAAAGTTGGAGCACTGTCTTTTTTTTTTTTTAAATACTTTAAGTTCTGGGGTACATGTGCAGAACATGCAGGTTTGTTACATAGGTATACATGTGCCATGGTGGTTTGCTGCACCCATCAACCCATCATCTACATTAGGTATTTCTCCTAATACTATCCCTCCCCTAGCTCCCTACCCCACAACAGGCCCAGGTGTGTGATGTTTCCCTCCATGTGTCCATATGTCATCATTGTTGAACTCCCACCTATGAGTGAGAACATGCAGTGTTTGGTTTTCTGTCCCTGTGATAGTTTGCTGAGAATGAAGGTTTCCAGCTTCATCCATGTCCCTGCAAAGGACATGAACTCATTTTTTACGGCTGCATAGTATTCCATGGTGTATATGTGCCACATTTTCTTTATCCAGTCTATCATTGATGGGCATTTGGGTTGGTTCCAAGTCTTTGCTATTGCGAACACTGCCACAATAAACATACGCGTGCATATGTCTTTATAGTAGAATGATTTATAATCCTTTGGGTATCTACCCAGTAATGGGATGGCTGGGTCAAATAGTATTTCTGGTTCTAGATCCTTGAAAATCACCACACTGTCTTCCACAATGGTTGAACTAATTTACACTCCTACCAACAGCGTAAAAGTGTTACTATTTCTCCACATCCTCTCCAGCATCTGTTCTTTCCTGACTTTTTATTGATCGCTATTCTAACTGGCATGAGATGGTATCTCATTGTGGTTTTGATTTGCATTTCTCTAATAATGGTGATGATGAGCATTTTTTCGTATGTTTGTTGGCTGCATAAATGCCTTTTTTTGAGAAGTGTCTGCTCATATCCTTCACCCAGGTTTTGATAGGGCTCTTTTTTTCTTGTAAATTTGTTTAAGTTCTTTGTAGATATTAGTGCTTTGTCAGATGGGTAGACTGCAAAAATTTTCTCCATTCTGTAGGTTGCCTGTTCACTCTGATGATAGTTTCTTTTGCTGTGCAGAAGCTCTTTAGTTTAATTAGATCCCATTTGTCTCTTTTGGCTTTTGTTGCCATTGCCTTTGGTGTTTTAGCATGAAGTGTTTGCCCATGCCTGTGTCCTGAATGGTATTGCCTAGGTTTTCTTCTAGGGTTTTTATGGTTGTAGGTCTTACGTTTAAGTCTTTAATCCATCTTGAGTTAATTTTTGTATAAGATGTAAGGATGTAAGGAAGGGATCCAGTTTCAGCTTTCTGCATATGGCTAGCCAGTTTTCCCGAAACCATTATATTAAATAGGGAATCCTCTCCCCATTGCTTGTGTTTGTCATGTTTGTCAAAGATCATATGGTTGTAGATGTGTGATGTTATTTCTGAGGTCTCTGTTCTGTTCCATTGGTCTATATATTTGTTTTGGTACCAGTGCCATGCTGTTTTGGTTACTGTAGCCTTGTAGTATAGTTTGAAGTCAGGTAGCATGATGCCTTCAGCTTTGTTCATTTTGCTTAGGATTATCTTGGCAATGCAGGCTCTTTTTTGGTTCCATATGAAATTTAAAGTAGTTGTTTCCAATTCTGTGAAAAGTCAATGGTAGCTTGATGGGGATAGCATTGAATCTGTGAATTACTTTGGGAAGTATGACCATTTTCATGATATTGACTCTTCCTGTCCATGAGCATGGAATGTTTTTCTATTTGTTTGTGTTCTCTCTTATTTCCTTGAGCAGTGGCTGGTAGTTCTCCTTGAAGAGGTCCTTCATATCCCTTATAAGTTGTATTCCTAGGTATTCTATTCTCTTTGTAGCAATTGTGAATGGGAGTTCACTCATGATTTGGCTGTCTGTTTGTCTGTTATTGTGTATAGGAATGCTTGTGATTTTTACACATTGATTTTGAATCCTAAGACTTTGCTGAAGTTGCTTATCAGCTTAAGGAGATTTTGGGCTGAGATGATAGGGTTTTCTAAATATACAATCTTGTCATCTGCAAACAGAGACAATTTGACTTCCTCTTTTCCTAACTGAATATCCGTTATTTCTTTCTCTTGCCTGATTGCCCTGGCCAGAACTTCCAATACTGTGTTGAATAGGAGTGGTGAGAGAGGGCATCCTTGTCTTGTGCTCGTTTTCAAAAGGAATGCTTCCAGTTTTTGCCCATTCAGCATGATATTGGCTGTGGGTTTGTCATAAATAGCTCTTATTATTTTGAGATATGTTCCATCAATACCTAGTTTATTTAGAGTTTTTAGCATGAAGGGTTGTTGAATTTTGTCAAAGGCCTTTTCTGCATCTATTGAGATAATCATGTTGTGGTTTTTGTCATTGGTTCTGTTTATGTGATAGATTACGTTTATTGAATTGCGTATGTTGAACCAGCCTTGCATCCCAGGAACGAAGCCCACTTGATCATGGTGGATAAGCTTTTTGATGTGCTGCTGGATTCGGTTTGCCAGTATTTTATTGAGGATTTTCACATCGATGTTCATCAGGGATATTGGCCTAAAATTTTCTTTTTTTGTTGTGTCTCTGCAAGGTTTTGGTATCAGGATGATGCTGGCCTCATACAGTGAGTTAGGCAAGATTCCCTCTTTTTCTATTGATTGGGACAGTTTCAGAAAGAATGGTACCAGCTCTTCTTTGTACCTCTGGTAGAATTCAGCTGTGAATCTCTCTGGTCCTGGACTTCTTTTTATTGGTAGGCTCTTAACTACTGCCTCAATTTCAGAACTTGTCATTGGTCTATTCAGGGATTCGACATCTTCCTGGTTTACTCTTGGGAGGGTGTGTGCGTCCAGGAATTTATCCATTTCTTCTAGATTTTCTAGTTTATTTGCATAGGGATGTTTATAGTATTCTCTGATGGTAGTTTGTATTTCTGTGGGATCAGTGGTGATATCCCCTTTACCATTATTTATTGTGTCTATTTGATTCTTCTCTCTTTTCTTCTTTATTAGTCTGGCTAGTGGTCTATTTTGTTAATCTTTTCAAAAAAACAGCTCCTGGATTCATTGATTTTTTCGAAGGGTTTTTTATGTCTATCTCCTTCAGTTCTGCTCTGATCTTAGTTATTTCTTGTCTTCTGCTAGCTTTTGAATTTGTTTGCTCTCGCTTCTCTAGTTCTTTTAATTGTGATGTTAGGGTGTTGATTCTAGATCTTTCCTACTTTCTCTTGTGGGCATTTTGTGCTATAAATTTCCCTCTACAGACTGCTTTAAATGTGTCCCAGAGATTCTGCTATGTTGTGTCTTTGTTCTTGTTGGTTTCAAAGAACATCTTTATTTCTGCCTTAATTTTGTTATTTACCCAGTAGTCATTCAGGAGCAGCAGGTTGTTCAGTTTCCATGTAGTTGTGCAGTTTTGAGTGAGTTTCTTAATCCTGAGTTCTAATTTGATTGCACTGTGGTCTGAGAGACTGTTATGATTTCCATTCTTTTGCATTTGCTGAGGAGTGTCTTCCAATTATGTAGTCAATTTTAGAATAAGTGCGATGTGGTGCTGAGAAGAATGTATATTCTGTTGATTTGGAGTGGAGAGTACTGTAGATGTCTATTTAGGTCTGCTTGGTCGAGAGCTGAGTTCAAGTCCTGGATATCCTTGTTAATTTTCTGTCTCATCAATCTGTCTAATATTCACAGGGAGGTGTTAAAGTCTCCCACTATTATTATGTGGGAGTCTAAGTCTCTTTATAGGTCTCTAAAAACCTGCTTTATGAATCTGGGTGCTCCTGTATTGGGTACGTATATATTTAGGATAGTTAGCTCTTCTTGGTACATTGATCCCTTTACCATTATGTAATGACCTTCTTTGTCTCTTTTGATCTTTGTTGATTTAAGGTCTATTTTTTCAGAGACTGGGACTGCAACCTCTGCTTTTTTTGCTTTCCATTTGCTTGGTAAATATTCCTCCATCCCTTTATTTTGAGCCTATTTGTGTCTTTGCACATGAGATGGGTCTCCTGAATACAACACACTGATGGGTCTTGACTCTTTATCCAATTTGCCAGTCTGTGTCTTTTAATGGGAGCATTTGGCCTGTTTACATTTAAGGTTAATATTGTTACGTGTGAATTTGATCCTGTCATTATGATGCTAGCTGGTTATTTTGCCTGTTAGTTTATGCAGTTTCTTCATAGTGTCGATGGTCTTTACAATTTGGTATGTTTTTGCAGTGGCTGGTACCGGTTGTTCTTTTCCATATTTAGTGCTTCCTTCAGGAGCTCTTGTAGGGCAGGCCTGGTGGTGACAAAATCTCTCAGCATTTGCTTGTTTGTAAAGGATTTTATTTCTCCTTCGCTTATGAAGCTTAGTTTGGCTGGATATGAAATTCTGGGTTGAAAATTCTTTTCTTTACAAATGTTGAATATTGGCCCCCACTCTTTTTTGGTTTCTGCCGAGAGATCCACTGTTAGTCTGATGGGCTTTCCTTTGTGGGTAACCCGACTTTTCTCTCTGGCTGCCCTTAACATTTTTTCCTTCATTTCAACCTTGGTGAATCTGACAATTATGTGTCTTGGGGTTGTTCTTCTCGAGGTTCTTTGTGGTGTTCTCTGTATTTCCTGAATTTGAATGTTGGCCTGCTTTGCTAGGTTGGAGAAGTTCTCCTGGATAATATCCTGCAGAGTGTTTTCCAACTTGGTTCCATTCTCCCCCATCACTTTCAGGTACACCAATCAAATGTAGATTTGGTCTTTTCACATAGTCCCATATTTCTTGGAGGCTTTGTTCGTTTCTTTTCACTCTTTTTTCTCTAATCTTGTCTTCTCGCTTTATTTCATTGAGTTGATCTTCAATCTCTGATATCTTTTCTTCTGCTTGATCGATTCGGGTATTGATACTTGTGTATGGTTCATGAAGTTCTTGTGCTGTGTTTTTCAGCTCCATCAGGTCATTTATGTTCTTCTCTACACTGGTTATTCTAGTTAGCAATTTGCCTAACCTTTTTTCAAGGTTCTTAACTTCCTTGCATTGGGTTAGAACATACTCCTTTAGCTCGGACAAGTTTGTTATTACCCACCTTCTGAAGCCTACTTCTGTCAATTCGTCAAACTCATTCTCCATCCAGTTTTGTTCCCTTGCTGGCAAGGAGTTGTGATCCTTGGAGGAGAGGAGGCATTCTGGTTTTTGGAATTTTCAGCCTTTTTGCGATGGTTTCTCCTCATCTTTATGGATTTATGTACCTTTGGTCTTTGACGTTGGTGACCTTCAGATGGGGTCTCTGAGGGGACGTCCTTTTTGTTAATGTTAATGCTATTCCTTTCTGTTAGTTTTCCTACTAATAGTCCCCTCTGCTGCAGGTCTGCTGGAGTTTGCTGGAGGTCCACTCTAGACCCTGTTTGCCTGGGTATCACCAGCAGGGGCTGCAGAACAGCAAACATTGCTGCCTATTCCTTCCTCTGGATGCTTAGTCCCAGAGGGGTACACACCAGATGCCAGCCAGAGCTCTCCTGTATGAGGTGTCTGTCAGTCCCTACTGGGCGGTGTCTCCCAGTCAGGATACAGTGGAGTCAGAAACCCACTTGAGGGGGCAGTCTGTCCCTTATCAGAACTTGAACGCTGTGCTGGGAGATCTGCTGGCTCTCTTCAGAGCTGTCAGGCAGGGACATTTAAGTTTGCTGAAGCTGTGCCCACAGCCACCCCTTCCCCCCTGTCCCAGGGAGATGGTGGTTTTATCTATAAGTCCTTGACTGGGGCTGCTTTTTTTTTTTTTTTTTTCCAGAGATGCCCTGCCCAGAGAGGAGGAATCTTGTGCTTGGTTTTTTGGCATGGTGGTGCATGCCTGTAATACTAGCTACTTGGGAGGCTGAGGTGGGAGGATGACCTGAGCCAGGGAGGACTAGGTTGCATTGAGCTGTGATTGCACCACTGCATTCCAGCCTGGGCAACAAAGCAAAACCCCATCTCTTAAAAAAAAAAAGAGGCTTGGCATCCTTGGAACTAGTTATAACAGAATTGAATACTGCTTGTCCTCTTTTATGCAGTTGCAGGTCACTGGGCCAGAGGTATCTGTTTATTGGCTTTCTCTTTCTCCTCTACACTTGTCTGAACTCCCTGAATAGAAACACCTGACTGTCTACTAAAATGCCAAGTGGTCCTGCTAACTCTCACTCTTCACATTAGCATACTTACCCTGAACTGCAAACAGGATAAATTTGGGGTATGATCTTCAGGGTTATGATTAGACTTTTCATGCTTCATCTGGTTGCCCTGATACCTGCTAGACTTGTTTAGGTTAAGGCTGAAAAATGGGCAGCAAGAAACACATACTAGGGTCCAGCTTCCCTTCTTTCAATGCTGATGGGAGCCGCACAAACAGAGCTTATGGATCTGATTGCTCAAATGTGGAGGGCGAGACTGAGATTTTTTTCTATTGAAATGTTAAAAGTTAGACAAAACATATTAAGACAATTAAATTTTATGAAATACAGTCCTAAATTTATAGAAATGTACTGCCATCTACTGCATATAAAAAATCATTGCAGGGTATGTTCCTCCCACTGGAATTATTTATAATCAAGCAGTCACACACACTGAAATGTACATGAATTTATAAGATGTGGCAACTGCCACAAAGAACTCATTTAGACTTTTATAACCTTTAATTTTCTTATCTGAAATGTTCTCAATTTTCCATTTTGTCTCTTTAAATTCTATTTTCATATTTTCATTGAATTTTTGCAATTACATTTTAAATCTCATAATGTTCTCATTCTTTCAATTCCTTCCTTTTAATAGCATCCTCTTGTTTCATGTGTATGGTATTTTCTTATCTGGGGATATGAACTGCATTTTGTTTTTCTACTTCCTGCACGAATTCTGTTTCCTTTGCGTTCCTTCCTCCTCTCCCATTGCTTATATGGATCTCTCCCAGTCCTGAAGCGTTCCTCAGTGGTCTGATGATCGTGAGCTGTCCACTAATGCTGCTAGCAAGGTGCCAGCAAGCTGACAGCAGTGGGAGGGGTTTGTTCACAGGCAGGCTTCTCTGGCCAGGATGGGCTGTTTCATTGAGAACCCTCAAACTGCCAGTATATATATGAGCATTTTTTTCTTGGACAGGATTTCTCAGAAAGGAACCCTTTAACTTCCTGCTTAAAGGATGTTAAATAGATGCCAGTTTTCTAGGAGCTTAGGAGGAGAAGTCAGCTGGGCATCTCGCTGCTCAGTGTGTAGACGTCCACTTAATCCTCCGCTTTCAGTATAACACTCTGGCCTTCATCTCTGCCTGGTATTCCCGAATCCAGAGGTCCTGATTCCACAACTCCAGAAAATGGACCACCAGTGTTCCATGCGGGAGTGAGACAGTTTCCATAGGTGAAAAGGGTTAACTAGGAGGGTCTCACTGTGGCTTAACAGACTTTCCACTGCTCCCATTTTTGACCACACTTCACCTGTCTTTGGAGGAACCTAGTGGACAAGCTTTAAGGTCTTGAATCAGCTTGCTTCTGCCCCTCTCCCCACCACCTCCTGTGGGCACTCAGCTTTCACTTTTCTGTAGTTTATTTAGTTACCAATTGCCCATTTGCTTCCTAGTTTCTAAAAATTATTTTGTCGTCTCTCTGTTATCTCTTATTCTTTTTGGCCTGGAGTTTATACTGTCTTTTTTGTTTGCTATGTTTTGTTGGTTTTTGGATTTTGGAGGTAAAAGTAACTGCGTTACTTTTGAGATGGAACAGGGACCCCTCTTAGGGGCCTGCAGCCTGTCCCTGCACCAAACAAAATTTTTTTAAAATCTTGAATTCCTTCAAAAAAAATTCCTGATACCTAGCTAGCCCTAAAAAATAACGTAATAAACAAAAAGATAATAACTTAAAACAATAGCCAAAAAAATTAGTCACTGGATGGTTTGGGTCTCTATAAAAACTAGTAAGAGCATCTTATAACATACGTCCCTAAGTTGTTTTTCAAAAAACCAGACCCGCCACTGAGTGGATCCACTGACACATAAACCTCTAATAAGGGGGAAATGAAGATTAAATGCTGCCACTGCTTGCTCTGAATTTCTTCCTGAAGGGTCTAAAAGAAGTCATGCCCAAGAGCCAGGGCCAACATTCTTTTCTGATGACCCCAAAATTTTAAATAAAGCTTCTCTTCCTTAACCAATTACAAATCAAAAAAATCTTTAAATCTGTTACCTATAAGCCCCCACTTCAAGATATCCCACCCTTTTAGGCCAAACCAATGTATTATAGAACCTCCATGTATTAATTTACAATTTTGCCTATAACTCTTGCTTAAAATGTACCCCTGCATTTAAAAATCCTTCCTTATGAGCCATTGGAGAGGTCAGGTCCTAAGCATAAACTGCCCAATTCTCCTTGCTTCAAGGTGCCTACAAATAAATGCCCCCCTTTCTCCTGCTGAAAACCTTGGTATGGATGCTTGGCCTTACCATGCTGGGCAAGCAGACCCCAGTTCAGTTTAATAACATTGTTGAGATTTTTCATTAATTCATTAGTATTGGTATTTATTATAACTTCTAGTTTCCCTCCATGCAAATTTGACCACACCTTATATTGTCACCTAAGTCATTAATGAACATGGTGGCATGTCATTTGCAGTTTCTCTCCAGTCTACATCAGTCTGTCAACATGCATTCTTTGAGTTCGGTCATTCTACCAGCTGAAGAACCAGCCACACTTTCCCATTCAATCCATAAGCATATCACAGCAGTCTTCCTCACAGACTCTGCTAAAACCCAGATACATAAAATGTAAGATAGTCCTCAGAACCACCAGTCTAGTACCAAGCAAAAAGAGTGTATCTCCTAAAAGATTGAAGTGGAAGTTATTATAGAATCAAGGATATCCTGATCAAAGAATCAAAGAATCTATCTGGATTCTAGAATGAATCCAAGGGTGAGAAGGCAGCTGGCCTTTTTGCTTGGAAAAGAAGAGTAAGTATCCTAAGGAACATCACTTCAAAGAACACACAGATGGCTGGAATCATGCCAGCACTAACATGCCCAAGTGGTTTCCAGAATCCACCTTTTGCCCACTTAAAAAATTCAGTTCATTTGGTCATTTTCTTCTGAGAATGCCTCAAAATTATAATTTGCAGTTTCATAGCATAGCCATTAGTATAGGGACTATGGGCCTGGAGATGCAGTTCATTTCTAGTCCCCCCTTACCCATATCCTCACCCAATATCTTGGCCATTAACTCCTTTCCTACCCTGTTCAGTATTATGTTGGAGTATACATTCTTTCAATATGAACTATAGTATTATACTATTAGCTTTACAACACCACAGCAGGAACATTCCTCCTGTTCTTGCTCTGAATGATTTTGAAAAGCCTGTTTATTGTGGATTAGACTTTGTGACACTACTTGTAATTCAGCAACAAATTTTTATATTCATTTCTCTTTGCTTTATACTTTCTTCCTATGAAAATGGCTAGAAAGCAGTAATGCTAAATTAAAAGAAAGATGGAATGGTGGTCGATCAGTTCAAAACTTTTTGTATGTGCATTTAACAGAAAAACCCAAGCTGGTGTAAATATTAAAGTGGAAACTATAACAGAATCAAGGCTATCTCCTAGAACGAATCCAAGGGTAAGAAGGCAGCTGGCCTTAGGATAGAACTGAAAACTGGAAATCTCTGGGACTTCAGAGAGAACTCTCTCCTTCGCTCATCTTTACTTCTCTTAATGCAGACACCTCACTTTTTTTTTTTTCCAACAGAACGGGTTAACTGCTAGTTGGCCTCATTGTTCTGAAGTTCTGGCCCTACATGAACTATTTCAAGTCTGAAATTCCCAGGGAAGGCGGGAGGAAACTCCTGATTGGCCCAGGTTGGTTCAGGAGCAGACTCCCTCCTCGATCAACTGTGATCATGCAGGAGCAGCAGAATCTCAGTGCATAAAACAGGTACCAGGACCCCACTGCCAAGGTGAGGATGGGAGGTAAGAGAATATGAGCTTTTAAAAACAGACCCCAAAAGATGTTTTTATACAGGGGCTTTGATGGGCTGAAGGCCTGGAAGACAGAAACACTGCCAATGTCTTTTTTTCTTTCTAAAATAAACTTATGCTTGGCTGGGTGCAGTGGCTCACACCTGTAATCCCAGCACTTTGGGAGGCCGAGGCGGGCGAATTACAAGGTCAAGAGATCGAGACCATCTTGGCCAACATGGTGAAACCCTGTCTCTACTAAAAATACAAAAATTAGCTGGAGGTGGTGGCGGGCACCTGTAGTCCCAGCTACTCGGGAGGCTGAGGCAGGAGAATCGCTTGAACCTGGGAGGTGGAGGTAGCAGTGAGCAGAGATCGTGCCACTGGACTCCAGCCTGGAGACAGAGTGAGACTCCGTCTCAAAAGAAAAAAAAAAAAAAAAAAAACCTTATGCTTAATGTTTGTTGTTACTCTGAACTACAGCAACTGTGTTCTTCTGAAGGAAAATCTCTGAGCAAGGAGCAGCTTGCTAGTGATCTTGAACATGCTATTTAATCTCTAGATACAAAATGGTGATGACAATATCAATAATAACTACCTTGCAGTTCCCTGAGAGAATCAGAGATAACATATCCAAAGTGTTTAGCACCATACTTAGCATATAGTAGCAGAGTAAAAACTCAGCAAATGGAAGCTATGATTTTAAAAGCTAAACAAAACTATGCAATATCAGCTGTTTTTTTTCCCTTAGGGAGACTTATTTCCTCCACGGCTATTTAGTAGACACTGGAGCCACAGTCCAGTGAGCTAATTTAAGAGAGAAAGTCGGAGCACAGAATGCTCAGTTCCACAGAATTCCAACACACAAGTCTAACTTATTACTGTATCTCAGTTACCTCTACCATTACCTATAAATGGCATAAAGTAAAAATTAAGCATGTGAAACAATTAACCTCAATTATAAAAATAAAATGTATTTAAATTATACACATGGAGTATACAATATATTTACTTATTGCATACAAATTCTGCTCAACTAGAAAGTTTTGTGTACAGTAGAAACAGTGGTAAGAATTTCTAATAAGTCAGTCCCAATTTTATTTCTTTGATCCTAAGCCTCTACTTGTTTCCCTCCCACAATTGGGCTGGGTGTTACTAACCTATGTGCACATTAATTACAGCATTTATTTTTCCCTAAAAAGTTGTTATTAAGCTAACAGTATATCTAAAAAGTACTGTTAACTTAAATTCAAGAACATATAATAGTGGAGATGAGTAAACAAAAAAAAAAGTTTTTTACTTTTTCAGCAGTATGTCCTTTATTCCATACGTACTACTTGCCCAGTCTTATATTACTTGTGATCTTGAAATGGAAACCATGTCCTGTTATTGAACAAGCTCTTCTCTATTTTTTCATCAGAAAGCCACAAATATAGATAAAGCATTTTTTTATTTGCCTTGGAGCAATATATTTTGAATTAAGCCCAGCCTCCCATGTTTCAGTTTAGGTAGCTAAGATACATGCAGGTGAAAAGTAAAAAACTAAATTATTTGTCTTTCTACCTACCACATAACTATTTTAAATAATTTTCTTAGGTGCTTAGTTATCATGGTCATGACATCATAAAGAGTCCCACTTTGTCTTTCCTTTAATAATAAGCAACCTCTGTTTATACGTATTTGAAAAACTGCCCATGTGATATTGACAGAGCTACAGTATTAAATACAAAGATGAATAAATGGTGTGAGTGAAAAATAGTGTATTCGACTCCAAGCTAGCTCAAAGGCTTACACGTCCATTTCAACATTGGGAACAATTCACTATAGAATGTGAAAGGAAAATGACAGAACAATATACAAATTTTTGACAAATTTTTGTAGGAATAATTTTGCATATATACCACAAGATCATTATCACATATTAAAAATAAATACACTGTTAGGTAATTCTGAAATTGTCATTTCTATTTTGGAGTTACAAATAATAAGCCCTGAGACAGAAGATACTGGTCCTCACACAGCAGCTGCCATTGCTCCATTCTCAGTTGCGGTGCTTTATATAGAACAATAGGTATACAAAAGCGTTTGAGCCATTCCAGTATTCCCACTGCTCTGATAAATGAGAGACAAGTTGTAGGCAATATCTCTTCGTAAGTCTAACTGGTCAACTTCTATACCCTAGGGAGAAAAAGATACCTTTATGTTTAATATTTCCAACTGTCAACCGGGACAATTTTATGGCAAATTAATAGTTTTATAAGTGTAAGTTTTCAAAAGGTATTAAAGCTCATCTACTAAAAAAAATTATAAAACTATGCATATACCTTGGATCAATGCTGATTCAGTTAACAGCATCATCAAACATTTTAACAGTAATTTAAAGTCTCACCCACAAACTACAGCAGAATAAACGCCAGATGAATTCTGGATTTTAGAGTTAAAAAAGAAACCATAAAAGAAAAAAATACAATGGGATAATATAATCTTGGATAGGAAAGGTCCTTTTTATGATAGCAAAAGTAGCAACTATAAAGGGAAAGATTGGTATGACTTCATAAAAAACTTCTCTGTGTAAAAATAACATAGTATTAAATGAACACCAATGACCCAATGGGAAAACAATTCCTATGCTATCACGGAAAGGCATATAAAGTGTAGGTTTAGGAGGGATACAACAAATTGACTCTAATATTACCTCAGGGGTATTACAGTTTTTCCCACATACATAACAATGCAGTGAATTCAATGGAATAGATTAGACCTATGTTTCTAATCTTCCCCAATACAAAAACTTTGGGTCAACTGAAAAAAAAACTGCAACAATTAAAAATGATACCTATAAAGCTCAATTAACAAGATGTAACAATATTTATGAAATAACACTGTATAAACAACCTTTAATAAACAACCTCTTAGGTGTATTTGAAAACTGCCTCCAGTAATATTGACAGGACTATAGTATTAAATGCAAAGATGAATAAATGGTGTGAGTAAACAGTAGTGTTTTTATACATATAAATATGTACATATGAATATGCATATACACCTATTTTTATATATACATATGCATATATAAATATAAAATATGTATGAAATACATATATAAATATGTATAAAATATTCAAATAGTAAATTTATATATAAAAACAGCATCACTATAAAATATATATTCATTTGTTTAAACTGAACAGTAATAGAAAAACAACTGTGCCGGGTGCAGTGGCTCACGCCTGTAATCCCAGCACTTTGGGAGGCTGAGGTGGGTGGATCACAAGGTCAGGAGATCGAGACCATCCTGGTTAACATGGTGAAACCCCGTCTCTACTAAAAATACAAAAAATTAGCTGGGCATGGTGGCGGGCGCCTGTAGTCCCAGCTACTCGGGAGGCTGAGGCAGGAGAATGGCGTGAACCCAGAGGCGGAGCTTGCAGTGAGCCAAGATCGTGCCACTGCACTCCAGCCGGGGTCACAGAGCAAGACTCTGTCTCCAAAAAAAAAAAAAAATTGTGAGGGAATACAGGAGGGATTATGAGTTTTAAAAGTTTTTTTCTAATACAGTGCTATGTTAAAATACATTTAAAAATTAACATATTTCAGGATTTAAAATAAAAATCAGACTTTAAACACAGATCATCATAGTATTGGCAACACTTTACCCTATCTTAAAAAAAGCTACATTAATACTGGTCTTTCATCTTTATAAAGAAACATGTGAACTACACTTGGAAACAGTCACAATATTCTTCAATATTCAGAGGTTATGTCTACCAGTTCCTGTCTGTAAAGCACAGGAACTACCTTGGGAACTAAAATGCTCACAGCCACAAGCTGTATATGTTCATATGGTTGCTGGTCAAGTCATAAGGCTCAGATGTCGAAGTGGTACCTGTTCCTGAATATAATTACGTAAACGTACTGAATAAGAGAAAATACATTTTAATATACGAGCTATAATTTACTGGCTGGACTTAGCTAACTGCCCTTATCTACAGACAGATGAAGTGTCTCAGTTTTAAAAATGCACAATACCTCTACCACAAGTGGAGGGAGCTCCAGGGCCTTCTGATAATAGTGGATTGCAAGATGAATCAGCCCCAACTGATGAAGGCCACGGCCCAAATTGTAGAATGATTCCTGGCAGGGCCCACGTAAACTGAGGTATCGATTAAGAAAGGAAAAGCCCTAACCAAAAAGAAAAAGATAATTCAATATTTCACTGATTTGACAACTATGTACTAGACCACTGTATTACCAGGTGCTGAAAATACAAATATTTTTTAAAAACCTATCTGCTTAGTGTCCTATTACTGTGTAGTATTACAGTGTAGTTAGGTGTCAACATTATAGCTCTTCTGAAGATGTAAGAATTTTTTTTAGCTAGGGATAAATATTCACAGAAAACAGAGCCAAATGTTACAACTAGTTACCAGAGATTCATAATCTACAAATACACAAAACTTTTAAAAAATAATTTGAAGTTGGCTTGTGCCATTATAGGCCAATAAACTTTTTGATGTGAGATTGACGCCTAAAAGATTGAGCAAGATATAAAATAATGATAATGTACAAAGGTTTCCTCTCAGGAGCAAATTCACTTGAGTATACTTAACCTTTTAGGGTAAATTTTACCTTTTATAAGTTACTTCTCAGGACCTTGATAACCTCTTAACCCAAAAAACTGAATTTTTTCCTCCTGAAAGCTTCTGACTCAAAGACTATGGAGAAACTATTTCAGAGCACAGCTACAATGACGCTGGCTCCCTGTGGCTCACACAGTCCAAAAAGCAACTTGTTTCTTTACCTCTTCCCATATTCACTTTCCCTTTTAATAGAGCTTCAGCTTTTATCATTCACTGAAATTACAAATTGCAAAGGTCTGAGTCCTAATTAAGTAATCAAATATATTACCAGATAATTAAGAATAAATCAACTAATTTATGAATATAGAATATAAAATGTAATTATTCTCTAGATGATCTGCTATGTAATAAGTGGTCACAAATTTTCCTTTATAAATAGGTAAATAATAAAAATGAATTATTTTAAATGAATGCATTTTAGGGGTAGTAATACTCGTGTTCAGTATACAAATCATACTTTCTGCATAATAAAATAACCTATTTGTGTGACTATGACCTCTATTCCACTGAAAGACACAGCTCTCTTAAGTACCAGCAGACTATTCGACTGCAAAGAAATATCAAGTATTCATAGTTAAAAATGACAAATTTAAAGATAAAAATATGAGGAAAAAGGAATAGTAATCTAAGATGAATTGTTGTAATGCAAATGAACCTGTAGGTCCTCTAATACAATAATGGAATAACTTGCTGCCCTTTAAGAAATGTTTAACAAATTTAAGAGGATAATCTGAAAGACTATTCAAATAATAATTAGTGATTTAAAAACTAGCCAATGTGGGTAGCCACTTTATAGGTACTGTGAATTATCAAATTTAAAAACTGAAAAACAAATTCTATTGTTCTATTCTGTTCTGTTCTCCCAGATGGAGTCTTGCTCTATCACACAGGAGTGCAGTGGTGTGATCTCAGCTCATTGCAACCTCCACCTCCTGGGTTCAAGCGACTCTCCTGCCTCAGCCTCCCGAGTAACTGGGATTACAGGCACACGCCACCACACCTGGCTCATTTTTGTATTTTTAGTAAGACCAAGTTTCACCATATTGGCCAGGCTGGTCTCAAACTCCTGACCTCAAGTGATCCACCCGCCTCGGCCACCCAAAGTGCAGGGATTACAGGTGTAAGCCACTGTGCCCGGCCAAAAACACACAGTTTAAATTGAAAAGAAAAGAGTTCTTTTGACATTATGTTACATTTCAAACATTTAAATCAAATTAATCACTAAAGGGCCCAATGTACTCACTGTCTATACAATATTAAATAAAAGCAGAAGTAATGAAACATTGACGATTTTACTTTTAATACAATATAAAGGTAAGAAAGATAATAAACCATAAAAAAATTTTTTTTTAGGTAGTATAATAGAAAACTAACTATAGTCTTGTAGCAAGAAGAAAGAAAAATAAGAGAAATTAAAACAGTTTCAGAAATGATGCTATTTACAATAAAACCTGCTTCTCAGAAACTTTTTTTATGGAAAATGTTTAACATACACAAAAGAGATTAGTCCAATGAACTTCCATATACTCATTACCTCTTGTTTCATCTCTACCTCCAACCATTTGAAACCTCCTATTTAACTATAAAAGTAATTTGAAATTTAGCTTCCATAGTGCTTTGAAGTACATGAATTTTTGTCCTACCAAGCCCAAAAACTACATATTTTACATATTTAATGAGTTAATCCATAAAATTTTCCTATCAATTTTTACCAGAATTTTATGAGGGCAAGAAATTCCATCTGTATACTTACTCACTGCTACGTCCCCGATTCCTGGCACACAACAATCCTACATTACTTAGTACAGCAAATAGTATCCATTAAGGAAGAAAAAGAAGCTTTGAGGAAAAGATAGATAAGAATATAAAAAAGGAAAAATTTAGAAGTTTTTGTTTTTCAGGATTTTTAAAAAACTTATTATAGAAATTTTCAAATATACAACAGTAAAGAGACCACCTTAATGAACCCATACCTAGTTTCAACTGTTATCACCATTTTAATGCAGGCTTTATTTTAACCAATTTACTTTAAAAGAAACAAAAAGCCCCTTACTAGACCCTGCAACTCCATTCAGGTCAACATTTTCTTTCTTTTCTCACCTACTACTTAATAAAAGACATGTCTATCCCATATCATATTTTGGAAACATCAAACATACAAAAATGAAGTCACAGAAATGAAAATGCTGAAGGCAAAGTAGTGAATAAGACAGACAAGATTTCTGATCTGCTGGACTTTATACTTTTATTAGAAGAGACAAGCTATTAAGGTAGACAACAAGAAACATAATTTCAAATTATTATAAGAACCACAAAGAAAATTTTAAAAGAACAATTTGTTGGTGATGGTGTAAGGAAACAGGCACAATCATATTATTGTATAATTATTTTTTTTCAACTACTTTAAGTGAATCTTCAGTACCTCAGATGGCTAGAGACCTTGAGGACCAGACTATAAGGAAGCCTGCCAGTGCATTCCTCCAGATTCTGCCTGTGTCTTTGTCCCTAAAGATCTGGCTGTGTACCTTTACTATATCGCTGTAATAAGTCTTAATCATGAGTATAATTATATGCTGAGTGCTGAACACTGGGGTAAGTGTTGGGGAACCCCGTCATGTGTACTGAGAGCATTGTGTATTACTTTTGAAGCAGGATTTTAAAAAAAGTATTAAGTGTATACATTTTTAAGAAACATAAAATCAAGTAACGAGAAATTTGAGTGAATTACCTGTACAATAAGAGCATGTCTCCGTAACACATACTTCTGAGATGCCATATGAATAAAGGTTAGGCCTATACAGAGGCTATAGAGAGGTTCGTCAGGGTGAGTGCGAAAGGCTTGCACATACTGTCCTGGAAAATAAGCAGTGGTGTCAGACGGTGTGACAAGAACAGAGTTCTTTATTTCTTCAACACTTTTAAGGCCAAACATTACTGATTTTAACATACATAAGGTGGCCATTCTATCTTAAATAGCAACCAGAGACCTATTAATTTGAATTTTAAAACAATGTATAAAATAAAACAAGTTCCCCATGAATGTATGCTGACCATGAAGATTCATATGAGGAACTAAATTAACTTTTTCTAGGCACAGCTAGACATTTCCATGTAAAGTAATACTTCCAAAATAAACAATTTATCAGCTGCAATCATTAAATCTATTTTATGACCTTAAATCTATTTTGAAAAGAATGGAGGAGGTGTGTTTTGGTGAACATTTTTATAGAATCAACTGATCTGTTTTATAAATTCAAATGTGGTGGATCATGGAGGTTAGAAGAGGAAAGCTTTGATTTGTTTTTTAGACTACAGGTGTTGTTTTCCCAAATGTAGCAATTATTTGTTTTTTCTGAGAAAGCTAAATGTATCCAATAACAGAATAAGAATTTGGAATTTTATGAATTACATGTATTCCATATATACAATCATCTCTTGTCAAAAGCCTAATCATATGCAGTACGGGTATTTAAGCAAGTTTTTCTCATAAAGGAATAACATATAATGTATCACATATAGATGAAAATTTCTCTTCCTTCTGGCTTCTATTTTGGAAGGAATGGCACCACAGAATCTCTTAGGCAGCAAAGATGGTAGACTGCCATTTGTCTATCATTTTAACCTTTTGTAAAAGTTTCTAATATAGGAAAATAAAATATTTTTATTTTCTTAATATAAAATAATTCCACAAAGCACACACAAAAGAGGAATGTTTCAACATCTGATGTTTGAGGTTACTGGATGAACAATGATAAAAATACGGGCCATACACAAGGAATCATGAACGTACCAAATAGCCAAAAACCATAGTTCACTCATAAGAAGTAAATCTGGCAACACCACCTTTTAGGTACTAAGACATGCATGCCTAATTTTAAGTTTAAACATTTAGTTAGGTATTTTTCTACTTGTTTGCTTCTTCTTTAATTTTTTTTTAAAAGGAGACTCTGCAAGTAATACTTGTTTACTTCTGATTCCTTATTACAGAAATTCCTTATTATAAATGATTAATGAAGTTTCCTTGAGTTTAATTAGAATTAGTAACCACCACATAAATAAATCTTAATATAGATTTAGCTCCTGAAGGAATGAACTTTCAGCAAATCTTGAATGTTTTGCATTATGGCAAATTAAAATCAGGTGGCAAAAGCATCCATAATTAATGAAAATCATTTTAAAAATAATAGGCCTAAGCAGGGAGAATTGTTGACCGTTAAAATGAATTTTATAAGACCTGTGTCAGCCTTTTACAACCAAAGCTTAATAAGAATAACAAATATTAATATTAGTAATTATCATTGTTGCTATTATATCCACTTACTACATGTGCCAGGCACTGTTTTAAGTTCTTTATATTGATTGATTTAATTTTCACAATTATCTACAAAGTAGGTCCAATTATCATCTCCATTTTAGAGATCAAGAAACTGAGGCAGGAGGAGGTAGAATAATTTGTCACAGTGGGGCTGATAATTAACCCACAGTTCCAATCCAGAGGCTAGGCTCTTCACCACACTATTTATGCTTGACAAAGTCACGTGCCAGGACACTTACCAAGCGCATGCTTAAAACTACCAGATACAAATGCATTGTGTCCATTTAAGACACATAGGGCATGATTTTCTGGATTTTTCAGCATCAAACGGAGACAGAAGCGATGATGTCGTACATCTTGGGAGTGCATGGTAACTTGATTGAAAATGTTCCAGAGCTGGGGTTTATTGACATTTTCCATTACCATTATCCTAAAATTGCAGGAAGAGGGTGAGGGAGAAAATAATGTAAAAATCTTCCTGATTTCTAAAAATGAAACCCTTCAGTGCTGTCCTACCAGCACTGAAATGTACCATCCTCCAACAAGGAAAAGCAGATAGTTTCAATCTATTTAAAGCAAAACTCTCCTACGCAATAAACGATTTTCCCCAGAAAATGTTGCTTAAGTTAGTGTTTCTACATCTTATTTCTACTTTCAACAAAACTTTTAAACTAAAACAGGAGCAAGTGGTTTAGGTTTCACTTTTTCTCTCCTTGCCCACTATAGCTGCAGTACCGAATAACAATTCATAATATTTGCCAGGCATTGGCCGGGCACCGTGGCTCACGCCTGTAATCCCAGCAATTTGGGAGGCTGAGGCACCTGAGGTCGGGAGTTGGAGACCAGCCTGACCAACATGGAGAAACCCCGTCTCTACTAAAAATACAAAATGAGCTGGGCCTGGTGGCACACGCCTGTAATCCCAGCTACTTGGGAGGCTGAGGCAGGAGAATCGCTTGAACCTGGGAGGCGGAGGTTGCGGTGAGCCGAGACTGTGTCATTGCACTCCAGCCTGGGCAACAGGAGCAAAACTCCATCTCAAATAATAATTATTATTATAATAATAATTGCCAGGCATTATTAAAAAGGCATAACAACTCCTTTAACCGTCATCATAACCCTATGAGATGGCAGTATTATGATATCCTTTTATAAGTGGGAAGACTGTGGCACTAGAGATTACCTAACTAGCCTAAGGTCACACAGCCAGTAGGCGTCAGGGCTGGGATTTAAACCCAGAAAGTCTGGTCCTAGAGTGCATCTTCTTATATACTGCCTCTGAGAATCACCAGTTAACCAGTTTATTGTTTAATAGGAGAGCCAAAAGTAAAGTAGCTTCTAAATCGAAGTACATGTACTTACTCTATTAAAGAATCTAATTAAAATAAATAACTGGGAAATCACCTGATATAGTTGTATGCCTTTCTGAAATTTTTGTCCAGAATTGCAGCAGACAGACCAAAGTATTCTAGTTCTTTGCGTTTTTGCCTGTCATCATAAAATGAGTAATATTCCAATGAGGAATCTACAAGCAACTCAGCCTCTTGAAATCGGGATAGGTCACATAAGGAGTATATGGCCTTCAACAGAAGATTCCACCAGTCATCCTTTGTCAAGACGCTTGTGAGCACAGCAAATATTGCTAAAATGAGACCAGTGAAAACCAGTTAGGATTTTCCTAACTGTATTTCCAGAAATAGCAGTATTAGAAAAATTCACATCATCAATTTTAAGACAAGTTTAATAATCATGAGCCTAAATTGTTGCCAGTGCTCTCCGGACAAAGATGAGAAGGGGTAGTTGCTTGCTTACACTCCTTCAATACTATCCGCTTCTTCTCTGCCAGTTTAACAATCTGCATTCCCAGGCACCTGATTCGGACTTGGTCTCTACAAGTTCCAGCTAGTTCCATCTGCATTTCTCCTTGCTAGCTAGGATATATCTCCTCCAGGGTAGAACAAGTATACTTTCTATGACTGTAATCCCATAGGGAAGCGGTCCCCAACCTTTTTGGCACCAAGGACCAGTTTCATGCAAGGCAATTTTTCCATGGACCAGGGCTGAGAAGGATGGTTTCAGGATAATTCAAGCACATTACATTTATTGTGCACTTTATTTCCATTATTATTGTTGTAATATATAATGAAATAATTGTACAACTCACCATAATGTAGAATCAGTGGGAGCCCTGAGCTTGTTTTCCTGCAACTAGACAGTACCATCTGGGGGTGATGGGAGACAGTGACAGATCATCAGGCATTCAATTCTCATAAGGAGCGTGCAACCTAGATCCCTCGCATGGGCAGTTTACAATAGGGTTTGCGCTCCTATGAGAATCTAACGCTGCCGCTGATCTGACAGGAGGGGAAGCTCAGGTGGAAATGTTCGCTTGCCCACCCACTGCTCACCTCCTGCTGTGCGGCCCAGTCCCTAGCAGGCCACGGGCTGGTACTGGGGTTGGGGACCCCAGTGATAGAGGATTACGTACATACAGGCATTCAAATGTTTGCTCAGCAAAAGACTTCAAATTCATACTTTGAGATTCAAGTTGTTCTTGATCTTTTTCTGATCTCAAGTCTCTTTAACAACCTCCTTCTCTTCCTTAGTTCTCTGTAAAAAGCCTCCCTTTGATAGCCCTTAAGGAATATCAAAAGCCATAAAAAATTTTACTATCTTTGATCCAATAATTTTCCTTCGGAGAATCTATCCTAAACAAAATATGGACAAATCTGTATGTATGAAAATGCTTACTACATTACTGCTTATAAAACTGTCAAAAGTGATCATATGCCAAAAAATAAGAAAATGATTAAATAAATTATGGAACCACTATCCAATGGAATATTACACATTCCTTAAATATAACTATGAAGAGAACAGAGCAAGATGATAAAATGTCTATGCGAAAATGTAAAGTGAAAAGATCACAGTACAAAGTTGCATGTAACATAAAAAGGCTTAGTTCATCCTATCCTGGTACACCAGTGTAACGTGATCCTCACCATGATAAAATTTACAAAACAAAACAACAAAACCTTATGAGCCTAAGGAAAACTAACCATGGACCTCCAGTGAGGAATCACTGAAAGAAAACAGGCAGATCACACAGGGAGAAAAATACAACATAAGGAAACATGGTTAAAAACACAAGCTGCAGAGGTAGAAGCTGTAGTCTTTTAAAGTTATATTACTTGAGACTAGGTCACAGCAACTTATTTTCAAAGAGTTTCTATGACTATTGCTACATTTGTTAAAAATTATTTCATAGAGAATGGAATATATATAAGTGAAGTCTCTGGACAAATCATCTATAATGTCATCTAATCTTCACAAATTTCTTAAAATATATTTTCTTTTTAAAAAGTCAAAGTTTTACTTCTTTCACAGATCCAAGCAGATGCTTTCCTTTTAATTTTTTTAAATTTAAAGTATTTACATTTAGCCTTTCCTTTTTAACATCGAATGAGTTTATTACACTTGAGAGATTTAGATTGGAAAATTTCATTTTATTTGAAAAGTATATTTTCAATTAGATTGCTGTCCAGTGTTACTTCATGAGTCTTTTTCAATTCAGCCAAATTTTATATAACATAATGCAAATGAAGTTATTACCTTTTGCATCACAATTTGCTGACTCTTGGTCATTGCTGTCTGATATTTTGTCTCTCGATACTTTAATAAGATAAAGATGCCTCTCTCCAGACTTGGAACTGGATATCAAACAAACTTGGGCTCGATTCATTGCTACCTGAATTGAAGATGAAAATTTCAGATTCTTTAAACAATAACTGTTTTGTTTAGAGACAAAGTCTTGTTATGTTGGCTCAGGCTGGATTTGAACTCCTAAGCTCAAGTGATCCTCTCACCTTAGCCTCGCAAGTAGCTGGGACCACAGGCACATGCCACCATACCCAGCTCTAAACAATAATTTTTTAAAGAAAACCTATGGGTCACAGATGCCACAAGACTGAAAGCTCCCTTAGTAAGAAAAAAGGAAACCAAATTACTATATTAAAAAACTAAAATTAGAATGAACTGACTTATTTTTCTCTTACCAAAGGAATTTTGGGTCACATTCCTCACCTCAGAAAGAAAAAAGGCAATTCACGTTAACATTATAACATGCATATACACACATCCCCAGAGATACACCCACAGAGCTACCTCCCTGCAAATAAGCTGGACTCAGAAAGAATATTAGATCTGGAAAATACTTTTGCAAAGTGAGTAATTTTGGCACATAGTACTGTCCACAGGGCCAATATCTGATAGACCATGGTGCTCACTTTTCTAAATATGTACTAGGGAAGATTTTCACTTAAGCTACTGTCAAGAACTTTCAGTCATATACCAATAACCTCTAGCTTTTTTGTTTTTATCTTTCATTTTTAGAAGTTTGAGTTTAATGAAGAAAAACAATTATAAAGTAGTATAATCTATGTTTAAATGAAATACTAAACATTTAAAAAGTCAACAAGGCTAACATAAAGAAAGATCATTACCCACCTTTAAAAGCATGGCTAACATAGTAAGTAAGGTATCCACATAACCATACATTTTGCCTTGTGAAAACAACAGAGTAGAACGATGAAGCAATAACTTCAGTTCCTAAACAAATAAGCACATGATGATGAGCCTAACAAGATTCGTTTTCTACAAATTGTTTTATTTGCATAGAAACATTTTTAAAAAAACAAACCATATTGCTTTATGGTCTTTTACAATAATTAAGAGCCAATATTTTAAAAACTATAATTTGTAACCCAACCAGTGGCTGAAATCCAATACTTAAAATCATTTTTCAAAAACTTGAATACACTAAAATAAAATTTTGGATATAAGCTATAGAGACATCCTTAACGGAGGAGAAAGTTCTAAAATATAATATACCAAGAAAAACTTCCCTCTATGTGACATGGCCCACCTGCTGTGCAGCATTTGCATCCTGTGCTAAAGTATCTGGATCATACATTGGTTCCAGAGCTTCCAGAGCTTTCTCAGGCTGGCCCAGCTGCTGCTGAAGGGTAGAAAGTGAAATCCTTGCATCCAAATGGAGTGGGGCCAGATCAACCACCTTGCCATAGCTTTCAGCAGCTCGCTCCATATAGCCTAAGGCCTTTAAACATTCTAAGATGATGTTAAAATAAAGCAAAAGTATGAACTACAGATTTGTAAACTGGCCAAAATTACTCTTCCATTTTAAAAGAAATATAGCAATATAAAAAATTATAACAAGAAATGAATGTGTATTTCTAGTACTTTAAAACTATCCCTAATCTCTATTAATCAATCGATCTCTCTAATAAATTTAAATTGCTAAGGAGTAATCAGTGTATACATATAATTTAGGGTTCTGCTTTATTCATTGAGCATTACATTTTAAACACTGTCTTCACTGGCATTTTGAATGGTTACATAATCAAACTGATTATGTAATTATATCATTTGCCATTTAGGTTGCTTTCAAATTTTTACTCTAATAAATAATACTGCAGTAAACATCTTCACATATATAAACCAGAGCACACAATCGGCAGACCAGTGTAACCCACAGGTATGTTTTATTAGCCCACAGTGCTTTTAAAAACTATTAACATCCTACATTTCTTAAAATTAGGATTTTAATAAAATCCAGGGTATTGGATTCTTTTGAAAGTTCTGTATTTGGCCACAGTGGGTGCCCCATTCCCACATGACACATCAGTCCATGCAGAGAAAGTGCCCTTTAGAAAGGGCTCCTCAGTTTCCACCTCTCCCTAGTATTCTCTCTCTCTCACTTCACTCATTTTTGTTATCTGCCAGGCTCCCAAGTTTTGTGATCCCTAATAGAAACTACCTCCTCTCATCCCACTCAATTAGTTCCTGAGTATAAGTTCTCAGAGTGAGGTTACTGGGCCCTATTTCTCAAACTTTACACCCAATCAGTCAATCAATCAATCACTACATGCGATCATTTGAACGTGAAAACAAGTCTCTGTGAGCATTTCTTCTTTCCATCCTTTTCGCTGCACTGTATCTCCTAAGTATTTTTACCTCCAGTTGCTTTTTCAAATCTCTCCTGACCATCATCTTTAGGTTAAATTTTGATAATAAAGGAAGAACACTAATATGCATGGATCATCACAGTGACATTTCTTACATTTTCTCATTTTTCACTTTAAAAACATTTTGTTATTTTGTTACTGAAATAACTGAATTCCTCTAATTATCTTTCTTATATACTGATCCCAAATTTCTTTATCATTTTTAGATGACTCTGAGATTTTATCTTTCATTCATCTCAAGCCACATGGGCTCAAAATGGAAACAGCATTGATCAGAATCATGATTAAATAGGATTTTTAAAGTATACACTATTAGTAACACAGGAGCAGTTTCAATATCACAGCCCTAAGTAGAAAGGCAATACAAACTAAGATATCCTGCTCATGTCTTTAAAATTCAAATCTCACAAATAATGCAGCTTTTTACGATGGTATTACATTTGTATTCATATTTATTCATCTAAACAGAAAAGTGTTATCTTAATCATTAAGTGCTCTCTTTCCTAGCTCATATCTGTGATGTGAGTGCACTACTGCCCCAAAATGCCAATCAATGCTTCTCTCATTATAGAGTTCTGTCATCATATAATACTTAAGAGCCATTAGTTTTCTGCCATCACATAGTATTTGAAACCAAGACTATTCGATCTTTAATGTGTCTTTTATGTTGACTCAATAAGAAACCCTATTAGAATACTTTTTGCTTTCATGTAAGAGCCACTAGAGTTTTCTGCCATCACACAGTATTTGAAACCAAGACTATTCGATTTTTAATGCATCTTTTATGTTGACTCTATAAGAAATCGTATTAGAATACTTTTTGCTTTCATGTATTTCTTCAAAAGATTTAGTCATGTTTCTTAAGCTATTTTTTCCAGTCTAAATGATTCACTGCAGATTACTATGGACTTAGGCACAGTGTAATAAACGGCTGATAAAACCCAATTTTGAGTATGTGTGGCTCAAAGAGCATTGAAAAATATATTAATTTTTCCCAATATAACATATTAAATATAAATCTATAAAAACTCTTCAAAATTAGATTTTGCCCCAAGTCTGACAATCCTTTACTAGAAACCAGACCCTATGGTTAAGAGAGGTTCAAGACAGGCATCTAAGGGAAATGTGAGTACTTCAACTTCACTCTGGCATCATTAAGTAAATCATTCCTCCAAAGCATTAGTGATGGGGAAATCACTTAGTAGCCTAGCAAGACAATTTAAAATACTGACTTTCAAAAAACTCCCCTGAAACCAGAAACACTTGCACTATAATAATTACCATCTTGGGAAAGTAAGTTCTTGGCTGCTTATATGATTAAAACTTCTTCCTCCCACAAAAAAGTGTTACCTGCATGACGAAGCCAAACTACTGCAAGGTTGTATCTTTCAGAGCAAAC
The DNA here is from genome assembly GCF_029281585.2 of Gorilla gorilla gorilla. Taxonomy (NCBI): domain Eukaryota; kingdom Metazoa; phylum Chordata; class Mammalia; order Primates; family Hominidae; genus Gorilla; species Gorilla gorilla. The sequence goes on from NC_073235.2 coordinate 99,156,594, forward strand.
AAGAGCACTGAGGAGGGGAAGTGCAGAATTATATTCACCAACATCCAGAAAAGCTTCAGCAACATCTAGGTATAGGTCTCCCATATCTTCAGGATTCTGTTCTACTAGTGTTGTCAAGAGAGGCTAGACCACAAATAAAAGCCCCAAGTTAAACATTCATTACAAACGTGCACATCTATCTATAGCTTTTTTTTTTTTTTTTTTTTGATATGAAGTCTCTCCCTGTCACCCACGCTGGAGTGCAGTGGCACAATCTTGGCTCACTGCAACCTCCGCTTGCTGGGTTCAAGTGATTCTCGTGCCTTAGCTTCCTGAGTAGCTGGGATTACAGGTGCATACCACCAGGCCCAGCTAATTTTTGTATGTTTAGTAGAGACAAGGTTTCACCATGTTGGCCAGGCTAGTCTCAAACTCCTGGCCTCAAGTGATCTACCCTCCTCAGCCTCCCAAAGTCTGTAGCTCTCTTTTTAACCTACATATCAGTTATAAGAGGCAAGCTGAAAAGGAGCAAGGCTTAATAAAAACAGCTTTATATGGTCATTTTTCTGTTCACTTCTGCCATCTTTATTTTAAATAACTCATACCCAGTGAACACATTTTGTGGATCTGTTTAAAGACAGGCATTGCAGGAACTAAGACACAGCTCATCTGTTTTGCTCTTCGTCTAACCAGCACAACATCTTGTGCCTCAGGGCTTCTGTGTTTGCTAATGTTTTTGGAAAGTTGTTTCCTTAGATATCCCCATGGTTTACTTCCTCACCTCCTTCAGGTCATTATTCAAATGTCACCTTGTTTGTTTGTTTTTGAGACAGGGTCTGCAGTCTCTACCTCCTGGGCTCAAGCAATCCTCCCACCTTACCTCCCAAGTAGCTGGCACTACAGGTGTGCACCACCACACCCAGCTAAATTTTTTGTATTTTTTGTAGGCGTAGGGTTTCACCATGTTGCCCAGGCTGGTCTTGAACTCCTGAGCTCAAGAGATCTGCCCGCCTCAGCCTCCCAAAGTGCTGGGATTATAAGTGTGCACCATGGTGCCCAGCCAAATGTCACCTGATCCCCTACTGAAAACTGCAACTTTCCCCTGCCCCCAATATTCCTTATTTTCCTCCTTTTTTTCCAGAACACTTATCACCAGCCAATGTCCCATATATGTTATGTATTTATTTTATTATCTAATCCCATTAAAACAAAAAAGCATCCCAACCCATGAGGGTATGGATTTGTATATTTTACTCAATATCTTATCCTAAGGTTTACAAAGTAGATGCTAAGTACTTTTTTTTTTTCAATAATATACTTGGTCCAAAGTCCACAAAAAAGAATAGCTGTCAGAATTATTACCAATTATCTAATTGTCTAATGACAATCTCAAATGGTCTAAAGACAATCTCAAATTATGGTCTTTAGATTGTTATTTTAAAAGAAAAATAAATTACTGTAAGCCCAATTGCAAAACAATTTTAGTTTTTATAAGATATTCATACAAAATTATCTGATGCTTATTGTTACCTCCTTGGTTATTAAGAAATGTGAAACTCTAGGGTCAAGTTATAATTTCTTGACATCTAAAGAAAAGAGATGGTGCATTTGATCTGAACTATCTCAAGTACAGATCTTGTTACATACATTAAGTGGTTCAAGAATGTTGAGATGTACAAGGCAGACCATCAACTTCACTGTGATATCTATTGGCACGCCATCAGGTATAGTGCAGGTAACATTCTCAGGAGCTGGAGAATACACAGACAAGAAGCAGTTACTATATGCAAGCTTGAGATGTGTATCTTCTATGTAAGATCTCATTTATTTCATTCAAAGCAAATGATTCCACAGTCAATTCTTAGTGTGGCCAACTCTATTAATAAGTTCTTACATCTCTCTCAGTCTGTCCTTTGGTAGCAAGTATGCTTCCTACTTGATTTCTAATACCTTATGTACTTATCCAAAACTTACTTTCACACCTTCTACTAAACTACGGAGAACTAAAAAGACAAAAATAATGAGGATATATGAACCCTCTCTCTTTTTTTTCTTGAATTGAAAAGTCTCTTTTTAGTGTTCACTAGAAACAGGCTAAGAAAAGGATAAAATAATACTGTGTTATTTTCTAAAACCTCATTACAACAAAATAATTTTTAAAGCCCTGGGAAATTAAAGGAATTTTTATCCACATTTAAAGTAGTTTGCAAAGTCTAATAAATTCCAAATAAGTTTACATGTTTTCGTTTCAGAAAAACGTGAAGTATAGAGGACATTACAGATGTATCCTAAGTGGTGAAATAAAAAATTACTTCAAGAATTAAATAACTATCTGTTTTACAGAACTTGTCATATAAATTATGACAGTCTTCCATACCTTCAGGTTCCACATATGCAGATTCAATGAACTGCAGATCAAAAATGTTAAGGGGAAAAAAAAAATATATATATATATATATATATAATTAAATAATCATACAAACTTAAAAAGCAATACAGTTTAACAGCTATTTACATAGCATTTACATTGTATTATTAGGTTGGTGCAGAAGTAATTGTGGTTTTACCATTAATATTATAAGTAATCTAGAGATGATTTAAAGTATACAGGAGAAGGTACGTAAGTTATATGCAAATAATACACTATTTTATATAAGGGATTTGAGTATCCAAGGATTTTGGTATGAGGGGTGTCCTGAAGCCAATCTCTCATGAACACTGAGGGGAGACTATATTGCCTAAAATTACCAAGTTATAGGAGGATTCGGACAAGTTTAATTAAGAGACTGTTTTTATCATTGAGCTCTAAGCCAATAACTGGTATCAGAAATCCAATTAAGATATTTAGTCTGCTCAATGAGAGAGCAGAATTTACCTACCATGTAAATTTACTCACACTAAGCCCTGAGCTCCATGAGGACAAGAACCATGTCTCACTCAAGGCTGTATCCACAGCACATTTCTTCTGTAGACAGTAGCTAAAGTCACCTGTCTGAATAAGGACTAAACACAATGCAGTCATTTTAATGAGCCTTTTTCTTTACTAAAATCTGATTCTATCTTTATCATGTATGGGTTCTACATTCCAACTGTATCACTTTGATTTTCATTCTAGAAATGCTGTTTGCTAACAGTCTGAAATGTTGGTGTCCCACCAAAATACCTGTGTTGATACCTAATGCCCAAGGTTATTAAGAGGTGGGTCTTGGGAGGTGACTATGTGGGTGGGATTTGTGCCTTTGTAAAAGAGGTCTGAAGAAGCTTGTTTGTCCCTTTTGCCACGTGAGGACACAGCAAGAAGGCACCATCTATGAGAAAAGGGCCCTCACCAGACACCAAATCTGCTGGTGCCTTGGACTTCCTAATCTCCAGAACTGTGGGCAATAAATTTCTGTTGTTTATACATTACCCAGTCTAAGGTCTTTTGTTAGAGAAGTCCAAACGGACTAAGACACTGTTCAATAAAATATATCTACGTGTTTTAACTTTCAGCAAGAAAATTATAGTATATGAAATACTTTATATCTCAGCATAGGCCTTAAAAATATAGTGTGTATAGATGCATAGCTCAAAAACCCTGCTTTCATATCAAATCACAAAGTAAAACTCAACCTTATGTTGAACGCAAGATGTATACCTAAAATCAAGTGATTCAGGAAAGCTGAAAATAAAAGGACAAAGGTATAGCAGGCAGGTGCAAACAAAAAAAAAAAAAAATAGGTGTCACCATCTCAATATGAGACAATGTAGAATTCAGACCAACTATATTTTAAAAGGTAAGGAGGTCACTTCATAATGCTACAGGGCAGTGCTACTCAAACCAGTCTGGGACCTGTGCAGGTACACAAACTGTTACCAGTTCAATCAGGTAAGTATGGAGATTGAGAGTAAGTATTTAGATACTTTAATGGCAACTTGACAATGCTAAGGAAAGCAGTATATATATTTATAGCCCCTACAGCTTATATATTATTAACTAACATTTAACAACACTATCTTTTAAAAAGCTTGTCTTTGTGTCACTGATACTTTATTCTCCTGAACTCCCATTAGGTCTTTCACATTCAGAAGAATTTGAAAATGTGACTGTCAATAGACAATACATAATCTACCATAAATGGTCTCATTTTTTAAAATGCATACTAAAAAACTACCTTTGCTCACTTTGTATCTGTTTTAATCTCCTAGTCTTCTGGACATATCTTTTTCTTTGAAGTTACTTCATCAACACTAAGCTGCCAGATTTCAGATGCACCGTTATTTTACATGCTAAAAAATAAAGAAGCCACTACTTAAACTCTAACCTGTTGTTGATTTATGTTAATATGTGCCAGGAAGGAAGGGAAGGAGGGAGGAAGGGAGGGAGGGAGGGAGGGAAGTAAAATATATTAAACAACAAAATGATTATATCTACAATTAAAACTAGAACAGAACTTGGTATTTCTCTACCAAGTTTTCCAAACAAAGGACAGATTTTCAACACAATTAAGAAGAAAAATCTTAAGCAGAAATTATGACAGTAAAATAATAACTTCATTGGGCCTTGGCTCGTGCCTAAGCCAGGTCCTAGTAAAGTATCAAAACTGGCAAAGCCTCCTTCACATGCCCTAATCCATGCTTTCATCCACAATTTCTACTCCTTATTCTACTCATTCACACCACCCTGATGACTCAACAGCCCCAACCACAGCCTGTGATCTGGTCCTGCTCTTCCAAGCAGTGCTCCTACACCCTGTGACTCAATCTGGATCACACTCCCCATGGGTGTCTGCTTAAACTGGGCCTCTATAAACATCTTCTGATCCTTGTATACTGCCCTCCTCTATTTTCCCATAACATCAACTTTGCTACAGAAATTATCACACAACTCTTAAAACTGTATGCACCTCATTTGAACGCCTCTTCCCACCTCCACTTCCTTGAGAGCAGGAAATATCATACTCATCTGCGTAGTCTCCACACACCTAGCAGTCCCTTACAAGAAACTTACTGAACTGGGTTTCCCTTCCCCAACAACTTTCCACTTCAACATTTATCTGTCCCACATCTCACCTTGGGCCTTACTCTCTATGAATTAGCACAGATTGGCTTGTGTAAGTGAATTACTGCTCACCATTAGGATGGATCATATTTTAAGTAACAGTTTTTGTTTTTGAATAGTTATGCCTTAGCCCAAAGGATTACATAATGATGGAATTTTTAGGCATCATGACAGGCCACAGAAGGAGCTGTTTTGAACCAGGCAGGACTCAGTACCAACTCACTTGCCCCTTCCACAGATTCCATCAAAATCCTCACAGGGTAGGGGTTGAAGGTACTATACAGGAATTCTCTTAAAAGAGCCGGGTTATATACTCTGCTCATAAAGATCAATTTTGCTACAACTTGATATAGGGTCTTGAATGTTAATATTTTTACAGAATAGGTTAATGAGTATGGTACAAAGAGACTGCAAGCCACACTTAGGTATAACTTTCTAACCAGATCACTAATTATATATTTGAGTTTTCAAACAATGTAGGGTAATCATATTAGTTTCTACTTATTATGTGAATGTTTAAGCTTAAAGTCGAATGTTTTAAATAAAAGCATTTTAGGTCCTATTTGAAAAGTAAATTGCTTCAGTGCTAAAAGTTTTTGATAAACTTCAGTAATTCATTTTTTTTCCTATAAAAATGAATGAAAAAGACTGTCAATGAAAAATGCCATGTTCAAATGGACATACAGGGACTCAAAACAAATTTTTTTAAAGATTACTTGTAAGTCAATACTCACAAGATATGAAATCTCTGAGAAAAAAATGCTTCTTGGGAAAACTTATTATGAGAACATTAACTGTCAACTCACCACAGTATGAAATAAATTTTCACCATAAAACGCCACCTTATGACCAAGAGAGGATTATATACACTTTCCTAAGCAGAGGAAACTACAACCTTTATTCTCTTCTGAGGTGCCTTCTTCTGAAGTTTTTTTTTCCAGCACAATTCCAGAAAAATCTGTAATTATCTAAAAGAATGGGAAAGAAGAAAGGAAATAAAATATGTGTGAAAAACCATTTCATAATGCAAAGATTTGTACAGTTATTTCAAATAATCCCTAATATAAAGTTGGGCTATAAAAAGAAAGAGTCTTTTAAAAATGAGAAACCCTGTGACACATTAACATTTTAATATCCTATTAACTAACGCAAACTCAATGTATATAACTTCTTTATATCAAACCAACCTACTTTCCCCCAACCAGCTTAAGAACTAAATCACAGCAATTCATCTGACTGTTGAGTCCTACTACCCTGAAGTACAGACATACTTAGCAACTGTGATAATGGCAATATTTTTTATTATGTAACTACACTTCATATTTCATACTGAATTGCTACAGAATCTAGAAATCACTTGTTTCCATATAGACTTTAAATATATACATAATTTAATATAACTAAAACGAAGAACTGCCAATTTTTAAGAATTTCCAGAACACAGAAACACATGCAAAACCTAACAGAGAAACACATAAGCATTCCTACCTCCAAAGCTTTGTCATACTGTTTGTTAGAAATATACAGTTCAGCTGCTATGTTAACATCTTCCATGGAGACTAGGCCCTGGTGTTTTGAGAAAGCTTCATCAATTATGTTAATAGCAGAAGTAACATCATTGGCTTCATAGTAACTCCTAAAAAAAAGTGGCAAAATGGATGAATATTTACTTAATTCCAATTATAAAACTCATTTCCTTGCTTAGGCTATCTAACAATGAACAGTGATTTTCATTTTCTTAGAATTTGAGAGGAATGTGTATTTCCTTAAAATCGTAATCAGAACTGATCCAGAAAAAATGTGCAAAGTCAGTAAAACAGTGTCATAATTTCAAGCATCTCACCCTCCAAACGCTACCTCCTATCATTCCAGCTCATTCCCTATGTAATCCAATACCAACTCTTCTACCTCAACAGATCTACAAAGCATAGGTCCTACCACTTTTTCACTATTGCCTACACCCCGCCTGGGCTCACTTTCTTCCTTCTCCGTGGCCCAACATTATAGCTATTCCTTTGCATACATCCTCAGTTCTCTTGCCCTGCACTCTCTTGATCAAAATCACTCAATAAAACTCCAAGCCTGGTTAAAATCCAACTATATCTACTCTTCACCACCACCTGCCCAGCTGACCATGTTGACTGGTCTCACTCTAAACTGATGACCAATAGCCTCAAGCAGGTCCATGGTACTGATGAGCAGTATTACTACAGTTACCTATTTCAGTACTTCTCAAACCTAAATAAGCCTATGGACCAACTGGCTATCTTGTAAAAACGCATATTCGGATCCAGTAGAGCTGGGGCGGGCCTGAGATCCTGCATTTCTGACAAGCTTCCAGGTGATGCAAATACTGCCAGTCTGTGGGGCAGTAATGTCCTAGACAACTATTGACATCTCTCTCTTTTCAAACCTCCAGCAGTCTCCCAGTCCCCACTCTCAGTTGATGGCCTTGCTTGACATTTTTACCAAGAAAAGAGAATTAAATCAGAACATCCCACATATTTCCAGCACATCTACCTACTTACCAGTATCTTTGGCCATATCATCTGCCTTCCCCTTTATCAAGGATAAATAATTGTATACACGAAAATAACCCCTAGTTTGATCCCATTCCCTTTGATCTACTTAAGGATATTGCTCAGGCAATTGTCTCTTCCCTCACAAATCTTCAATGTGTCCCTCAATTTTTGATTACTCCCATCTAAATAAAGATAAATTGTAATTTTTCCCAACTTAAAAAATTCTCCCACCCCTACAACCCATTCCTCTGCTCCCCTTGCAAATTCCCCCAAAGTTGTCCATCCCCCATACCCTGTCTCCAATGCCTCTTTCCATTCTCTTTTTAACCTAATCCAATCAACTTTTCCTCTTCCCATTCTGCCAATATTTCCAATCTCCTTGTTACTAAATCTGTCAATTCTCAGTGCTCATTTTACGTGATCTATCTGCAATATCTCACACAGATGATCATCCCTCCTACTTGAAGTTCTTTCTTCAATTAAATTCTAGAACATCATGCTGTTCTCAGTTTCCTGCTACTTCACTGGCCATTTTCTTTTAGTCTCCCAGCTGTTTCTTCTTCTTTCTGACTTCTAAACATTGAAGTGCCTTAGGGTTCAGTCCTCTATGCCCTGTCCACCTCCCCAACCCACCCCTCATATTCAATACATCAGAAAATCTTGAGAGCTCAGCCTTCAAAATACATACATAATCTGATTACTTCGTACCAGTTCCTGCTGCCAGTTCATCCTGGTCCACGTTACCATTTTCCCTTCTATGTATCACTACAGTAATTTCCTAACTAGTCTCCATGCTTCTGCCCTTCCACTGTTCAATCTATTCTCAAAAGAGCAGCCAGAATTGATGCACTTAAAATTTAAGTCAGACCATGTCACTTTTCTACTCAAAATCTTCCAGTGACTTCCATACTCATTCAGAATAAAAGCCAAAGCCCTTACAATAGCCCAAAAGGGCTAAATGATCTATTCCTCTGATACCTCTCTGCACTGCTCCCCTTAATTCTTCAGCTTCCCTAACCATACTTTGCACTTCCTATTTCCTTTACCTGTGATACTCTTCCCTGAATATCTGTTCTCGTACCTACTTAAGTTCACCTTTAGTCAGTATGACCATAATACAGAGAATTAAGTCCTTCTCTAACCAGTCTATCTTAAAATAACACACCCCCACCACATACCTCAAATTCCTATCCCTTTTTCCTGCTTTGTTTTTCTTCATATCACTTATCAACATCTGATGTACTATATATTTAGCTGTTTATTTATTGTCTATGTCTCCCACTGAAATGTAAGCTTTACAAGAGTAGGGGATTTTTAAAACTTGTTCAATAGTGGATACCCTGGTTTCCTGTATAGTACCTAGTGCCAAAGATATATTCAATAATATTTCTGGAGGGAAAGCAGGGACCAAAGGGAAAGCCTAAACAGAAGTTACAGTGATAGAATTCCACATAGGAAAGACCTCAATGGCAGTGGCAGAACTGACAATCATCACTCTTTCCCAAAAAAGTATTATATCTAATAGAAGTGGAAAACCAATTTACTATCATAGGCCACCTAACATTTCACAAAGTCAAAGGCTACTGGACTAACCACTGTGACAGCTATAGATTAACTAACAGCAAATAACCTGGGAAGACCCTCAGTGCTCACTGTATTCCATCAGAGATCAACTTAGGGTTGCCTTGCCTCAACAAATTTCCTAGAAATGTTTTCTAGTAGTCCTATGTAACCCACCCCTGGGAGGGTAAGGGACAGTTTCACAGCTAAGCATCATTGTGACAAAGGCCATGGAATTAATAGGGTCACCCCTAATGTACCCTGATGGAGATGGTTACTCCTAGAACAAAATATCATATGGTATCTCTAGAATGGAAAGCATATCACAAGGCATTACTCAGCAAAAATGTTTCCTACTTTGTTTTGCTGCGCAGCATACCAGAGAAGTAAATGCAGTAGGGCATATTTTAGAATAAAATATATACCACAGTCAATAATATGCCAACTGTAAAAGAGAATTTTTATAGTCTTAAAATATTATATACTGGCTCAAGATAAAATAATAGAAGATCCCAAATCATTAACATTTCATTGGCACATCTACAATAAAAAATAATTTTTTAATTATTGCAAATATATACACTTTTGACTAAGTTTGGAAACCTGAGAACCTACTCTTCCTTTTAGGACATGTCCCATTTTTAAGCCTCTGAGCACTTGAAATGTAACCTTATATACACAATTTTCTAAGCAATGACACAGTTGACTTGGAAACAGAAAAGTACTGAAAATTCGGTACAATCTAAAATACAGGGCTGGGCGCGGTGGCTCATATGTTTAATCCTAGCACTTTGGGAGGCCAAAGCAAAAGAAATGCTTGAGGTCAGGAGTTCGAGACCAGCCTGAACAACACAGCAAGACCTTGTCTCTACAAAAAAAAATTAAAAATTAGCCGGGTGTGGTGGCGTGCACCTACAGTCCCAGCTATTTGGGAGGCTGGGTGAGAGGATCACTTGAGCTCAGAAGTTCACGGCTGCAGTGAACTATAAACATGCCATTATACTCCAGCCTGGGTGACAGAGCAAGACCCTGTCTCAATAAACAAAACAATAAAACACATAAGGCAAAACACTTCTTGAACTTCAATGAAAAGTACATTCTATTCCAAATATATGCTTTGATTTGCAAAACAAGATTAACAGGAGCAAGTAGATCTGTTTCACTCCAAACTTACTTTGCCATATCTCTAGCCAGCTGCATAAAACGTTCGCCATCAGATGGAGACAAAAGGTTTAAAATACGCCTATAACCATCCATGGCCATTTTATGATCACCCATCTGTTCATAAAGGCTTGATCGCTCCCACAGATAACGGACATTAGTAGGTTCATATTTAAGAGCTAAAAAGAAAGAAATACAAATTATTTACCACAAAAAGAGGTGCATGGTACCTGGGTGTGATCCATCATCTCAGAAAATTTAATAAGCAAACTAATCCATCAAATGGAACCAAGGGAGTTATTCTGAATAAATCTATATTCACAGGAACTCTTGACTAGGTTTGATGTAAGAGCAGATAGAATCTGAATCTCAACAGTAATCTTCTTAATGTGGTCAATCTAGTCTGATGTTAATCCTCAAGGAACAGCTTAGAACCAACAATGATCTTAGTGAGAAACTGAAGGTACCGTTCATCTACCAACTTTCGTGTTGTATTATCTCACAACATTCAAAAAGTCCCTGATAAACATGAGAACAGAGGAACCCCAAATACTTACCTCTAGAGCAACACACAATAGAAACAAATTTATCTCAGCCAATATCACACCCCAGAATAGCAAATACAATGATCAAAAAACCTATTATGTAACAGCTTGTAAAAGTGAAAAAAAAAAAAATTTTAATTACCTTTTGTATAGCAAAAAATAGCCTGCTTAATATTGTCTTGTTCCAGAGACATTTCTGCCAGTCTAACCCATTCTTCTGTGTCACTGGGATTTAAATGCGCAGCAATCAACTCAAACTGCAATGATTTTTCCATGTCACCTTGGTCCTCATATATCATGGCTAGAGTAGAGAATGGCTCATAAGCCAGAGGAGCTATAACAAATTAAAAAAATAAATTCCATTGGCTGAGAGAAGAGGCTTGAGTTGATGTCCATCCCATGGTTCAAACTGTATGTCTTTTTTTTAAATACCTAAACTCTTCAAATCACTCTAGCAGAATTATACAAACTGCTTAAGGCAAGTTAAAATAAATGCTAGATTATATCTGCTTTATTTTCATACATTTTTAGCATTTTTAAAGCATTGTTTTCTCTAAGCAAGGTATAATTTCATGAAAAATCCTAATCTCTACCACATCTTCCTCATGAAAATGCCCCTTTGCTCAGGATAAACTTGGCTCAATATCAGCAAGTTCATCCTAATAAACACCAGCCACATCAGTGGGATTGAATCTTCATGATTTAGCTCCCACACCAAGGAGTATGGTATGAATGAACAGATGATACCTAAGCAGCAGCTAAATGGATATCAAAGTGACTGGCTAATCTACATTTCTGAAATACTGTTTCTGAAACAAAATTCAAAGATTATGAAGTATTAAAGTCAAAGATTTTTGTCAAGAACAATTATAAACTAAAATAAAGGAACAAATAATATTGGAAAGTAGGAACCAAATGAAATATACTAAAGGAAAAAGTCTGTTTAATCTTAAGCAGTAGCCTCAAATTACCCTAATGAATAATCCAGGAAATTATAATAAGACTTCTAAAAGGACCCTAGTCTAACCAAAAAGAAATGCCAAACTATTGAAAAGATAAAAGTTCACTGTATTACAGCTATCCAAACCACTCTGCAGAGCATAATTTGGCAAAACATCAAGGAAACAAAACAATAAATATAAGTAATTAGTTAAAAAAAATCACACTGAAGATATCATTTAATATGTCCAAGATACACCATTTAACTGAGAGATAAGATGACAAGTTTAAACTGTCTTTTACCAAAAAAATAGAGTAACATAATCTAGTACTGCATGATCTAGAAAACAAAAGGAAAAAAGAAAGCTCTTCAAGTGGCTTTAACATAATATATTTGCCATACTGACAATTCAAAAGTCTAAATCTCTCAACTGAAACATTAGAAAAAAAAAAGGTAACAGTGAAATTCAACAAATATTAATGACATCTCATTGACTCATACTCTGAGATTTTCATTTTCTTGTGAAAAGTGGCAATTACCATTACAATCACCCTTAAGCTTCTGAACATATTTTCCAAATAGTACTGTGAAGTGCTCCCTCATTTGTTTTAAGTCAGACTATTAAACTGCTATTATTAACAAAGTCCCCACAGAAAACACCTTGTCTTATGATTTCCATGCACATCAATATCGCCTCTTCACGTTCCCCTCGAGCAAAACGAATGTTGGCTTCACCCATGAGACCTCTCAGAGCTCTGGGAAGTTTACTCCGAGGCCTTTTCTCCTGTATGGAAGAAAAATGACATTTAGATTAAAATATAGTGAAGTCTTAGATTTCAATTCCAGCCATATTAATAAATATAGCATATAATGAAACTGAAATTTTCCTTTAAAAATTTTCAGTTTTTGCAACCCAGAACTAAATAGTTGCAATTCTAATTGACTCTTTAACATTAAAGTTTATCAAGTCTAAAACTGGCCATACATGGTGACTCATTCTTGTAATCCCAGCACTTTGGGAGGCTGAAGCAGGCGGATCACCTGAGGCCAGGAGTTGGAGACCAGCCTGGCCAACAGAGTGAAACCCGTCTATACTGAAAATACAAAAAAATTAGCCAGGCATGATGGTGCACACCCACAATCTCAGCTACTTGGTAGGCTGAGGCATGAGAATCACTTGAACCTGGGAGGCGGAGGTTACAGTGAGCCAAGATCACGCCACTGCACTCTAGCCTGGGTGACAGATCAAGATTGTCTCATTAAAAAAAAAAAAAAAAAGTCTAAAACTCGATTGCAGGAAAAAAAAAAGTGGTCAGAAGTTACTAAATTACTAATTAGAATAATAACAAATGTAGAGCTGGATGCTGCAAAATGCATTTATATTCCAGAATTATGATGTAATTTACTGAAGATTCCCCTTCTTTCAAATTTATCCACTCAAAATGAACTTGTTTAAAAAAGTATCAAAGGGTTATAGTATGGACACGGACATATTTTTTAAGACAGGGTCTCACTCTGTTGCCCAGGCTGCAGTGCAGTGGAGTGATCTCAGCTCACTGCAGCCTCGACTTCCCGGGCTCAAGCATCCTCCCACCTCAGCCTCCAGAGTAGCTAGGACAACAGGAGTGCACTACCACACCTCGCTAGTTTTTAAAAAAGTTTTTTGTAGAGACAGAGCCTCACTATGTTGCTCAGGCTGGTCTCCAACTCCTGAGCACAAGCAATCCTCCTGCCTCAGCCTCCCGAACTGCTGCCATTACCGACATGAGCCACTGTGCCTCACCAGTATGGACCTTTTAATAGCAAAAGCGCAGTCCATTTTGACATACGCAATAATTAAGGTTTTGTCTGTGTGTCTGTGTGTGTGTTAGATTCTACCTTTCTAGCATTTTTAAAAAAATAAATGGCCCAATTGGTTTAAATGAGCCACTTTGCTTTGACTTTATTTATTTATTGTGTTGTGTTGTATTTAATTTTTTGAGACAGGGTCTTGTTCTGACACCTAGGCTGAAGTGCTGCAGCCTTGACTTCCCCAGGCTCAGCTGATCCTCCTACCTCAGCCTCCGGAGCAGCTGGGCTACAGGCACACCACCATGCCCAGCTATAATTAAGGTTTTACATAAACATTATCTAATAGGAAACATAATAAACAAATAACAATAGTTGTGTCATAGTATTTCCTTTCGTACAGTTTGAATTGTTTCCCAGGTATAACTTACAGACTTCTTTTTCAATTACTATGTCACTTTCTTCATTGTTTATAAATACCGAAATAAGTAAAAATTTACTTTCATCATTTTCTTGGTTTCACGATTGAGAACCATCTCCAATACAAATACATCGCCCGCAGTGGGTTGCTCAGGTGTTTCTTCCTCCTCCTCCTCCTCCTCCTCCTCCTCTTCTTCCTCTTCCTCCTCATCATCTTCATTCTCTCCAAGCATGGAAGCAAAGACCTTGTGAACTGACTTCCTCACTCCATCTGATGTTTCTCCTGAGAAAAGAGACATTGATGATGGGGGAGGGGTGGGGAAGCTGCGGAATTCTCAGTGAAAAACAAGTATTTTCTAAGTATAAATTTTTACCCCAGTAACACCAAATTTGAAAGTAAAAAATAGCAAATGAACACCCTCAAAAACCAAACCAAAGAAGAAAGTTATCACAAAGCCATGTATTTTATTATATAGGAATAGCTGACTCATCCTTTAGGCCTCATCCAGATTTATAGGCAAAATTAACTGAAAAATCAGAAGCACACACAATAATACAGAGGAAAAAAATAGAAGAATTATAAGACATAGACCTAAGAACTAAACAAGTCTAGCAGTACGGAGCCCTGGTGGTATAGGATAGTGGTTAAAAGTGAGGGCTCTAGAGCCAAGCTGCCTGGTTCCAAACTTCATCTCCATCTATCACTAACTGTGTAACCTAGGGGAAATTACTAAAGCTGCTCTATACATCAGTTTCTTTTTGCAAAAAGGGTTAATAATAATTTATAGGGCTACTCTGAGGACAAAATGAGTGTGAGTGTGTGTGTGTATATATACACTTAGAATGCCTAGCATATAGTAAACGCCTATTAAATGCTATTATTAGTATTAAAATAGCTTTATTATTTCAGGAAAAAAATAACATGACATAGTTCATTTGTATCTCAGGATACCACCATAGTATAATATAATGATTTTTGAATGTCAATAATTATGACTTTGAATGATCAAGAAAATGTTAAGTGCAGAAGCCAATTTTCTGTTAAAGCAGAGACATTGCTATGGTTTCAATATCTGTCCCCTCCAAGTCTCATATGGAAATTTAATCCCCAATGTGCGAATATTGAGGTCTTTAAGAGGGGACCTTTTAAGAGGGACTGGGTCATGGGGCTCTGCTCTCATGTATAGATTAATCCATTCATGATTTAATGGGTTATCATGGGAGTGGGACTGGTGGCTTTACAAGAAGAGGAAGACAGACCTGAGCTAGCATGCTCAGCTCCCTCACCATGTGATACCCTACATGGTCTTGGGACTCTGGAGAGTCTCCACAAAGTCCTCAACAGATGCGGTTCCTCTGCCTGGGACTTCTCAGCCTCCCTAACTATAAGAAATAAATTATTTTTCCTTATAAATTACCGAGTTTCAAGTATTCTGTTATAAGCAACAGAAAACACAAAGATAGACATGTAACATATTTCTAGAAAAGTTCCAACAAAATAGTTAAAATTTTAAGTATATATAGAGAGATATAGTTATATTTATATTTCTCTATATATGTGTTCAAAATATATATGTATTTTTTGAGATGAAGTTTTCCTCATTTCCCAGGCTGGAGTGCAATGGCGCAATCTCAGCTCACCGCAACCTCCACCTCCCAGATTCAAGCAATTCTCCTGCCTCAGCCTCATGGGGTAGCTGGGATTACAGGCATGCGCCACCACGCCCAGCTAATTTTGTATTTTTGGTAGAGACAGGATTTCTCCATGTTGGTCAGGCTGCTCTTGAACTCCCGACCTCAGGTGATCCGCCCACCTCGGCCTCCCAAAGTGCTGGGATTACAGGCGTGAGCCACTGAGCCCAGCCAAAAACTCTTTTTTTTTTTTGAGAGGGAGTCTCACTCTGTCGCCCAGGCTGGAGTGCAGTGGCACGATCTCAGCTCACTGCAGCCTCCACCTCCCAGGTGATTCTCATGCCTCAGCCTCCCGAATAGCTGGGATTACAGGCATGAGCCACCACACCTGGCTGATTTTTGTATTTTTAGTAGAGATGGGGTTTTGCCATGTTGGCCAGGTTGGTCTCGAACTCCTGACCTCAGGTGATCCACCCACCTTGGCCTCCCAAAGTACTGGGATTACATGCGTAAGCTATCATGCCCGGCATTTTTTTTGTTTTGTTTTGTTTTGTTTTGTTTTGTTTTAGACAGAGTCTTGCTCTGTCGCCCAGGCTGGAGTGCAGTGGTGCGATCTCAGGTCACTACAGCCTCTGCCTTCTGTCTTCAAGCAGTCCATCTCAGCCTCCCTAGTAGCTGGGACTACAGGCTTGTGCCAACACACCCAGCTAATTTTTCTATTTTTAGTAAAGATGGGGTTTCACCATGTTGGCCAGGCTGGTCTTAAACTCCTGGCCTCAAGTGACCCACCCACCTCAGCCTCCCAAAGTGCTGGGATTAGAAGTGTGAAGAACTGCACCTGGCCTGTGTTCAAAAACTCTTATGCATACTCACTTATGCGAAATACTTCAAATGAGATAATCAGTGTTTAATGAAGAATAGATTTTAAAAGCTACATGTTCTGAGCAATAAATATTATTTTGAAGTCATAAGGATCATATTCAAGAATTCTGAACATTCAAAATAAAGATGAAAAGAAATGTGTAAAATTTATCAGAGGAACAAAAGAACAAAGGAACAAAAGAAGAAAAATCGTATGATCCATCCTGATAGAAAGAAGCATTTGATAAAATCCAATACCCATTCCTAATAAAAATTCTTAGTCAACTAAAAATGAAAGGGAGTATCTTTTATTTCATGAAGAGTATCTATGAAAATTTTTCACAAACACAGTTGATGGTGAATTACTGAATGGTACTAAGAATGAGACAAAGTTGCCTACTGCCACCACTTCTGTTCAACATTTTACTGGAGGTCCTAGCCAATGTAATAAGAAACAAAAGGCATAAAGATGGCAAGGAAAAAATAAAATTATCAAGTCACAGATGACATGATTATATACACAGAAGACCCAAAATAAATCTACATACAAACTATAAGAATAATTTAGCAAGGTTGCTGAACACAAAGTCAATATATAAAAATTATAGTTTAATATATCAGCAAATGAATTGAAAATGAAATTAAAAGATGATCCTCTCTTCAGTGTGTAAGAACGGTGTGAACAGCAAGAATTTAGTGGTGTATTTAGTACTGTCCAGAGGAAAAGGACAACTAGTGACCATATATTTCAATTAGCTGACTGCCAAAGCTTGTTCAAAACTGACCCCTTCTGCTCTGAATACATGCTCATACTCACCAAGAGTCTTGGTAGAGTTCTGGGACAATTCCTTACTAGGAAATTAGGAGCTTCACATCTTAAAAGGACGGATGACATTATTTGAGCTGAAGCCAGCCAGTCCTTGTGGGCCTGACTGCTCATCATGAGCCTGAATTGGACTCAGTTCACTCCTTTTTTAGGGCCTGATGGCTAGCTTTTGGGAGCAGCTTTAGGTAACAGGACTGACAGGCACCCACTTGTGCCTGCTGCTATAGTAGCAACTCAAACACCTGAGGAAAAAAGAGCAGCTCCTCCCTTCAGCAGATAAGGAAGGACACACAAATTGTGAGAACAACTTCGGTCAGCTGCCTTTTTTTCTTCATCTTTTAAGTTCAGGAGTACATGTGCAGGATGTCCAGGTTTGTTACATAGGTAAACATGTACCATGGTGGTTTGCTGCACAGATCATCCCATCACCTAGATATTAAGCCCAGCATCTATCAGCTGTTCTTCCTGATGCTCTCCCTCCCGCGACACCCCTAATCCAAAAGGCCCCAGTGTCTGTTGTTTCCTCACCCCCTTTTGTCCCTGTGTTCTCATCATTCAGCTCCCACTTATAAGTGAGAACATGCGGTGTTTGGTCTTCTGTTCCTGTGTTGGTTTGCTGAGGATAACGGCTTCCAACTCCATCCATGTCCCTGCAAAGGACATGATCTCATTCCTTTCTATCAGCTGCCTTTTCCACCCCACTTTCCTGGCAGAATAAGAAACTGTAACCCCCAGTTTTCCCTCCTCTTTGCCCTTTTTTCCCCACTTGGTCCAGGGAGGTAGGAACAAATCTTGTTTGTTTTCTGCCCATGCTATGACTGTCTGTTCTCTGTGTAAACGCTTATTTGTTTCGAGGGAAAAGAACCCGACTGTACTTCTAACCCCCAGAACTAGACAGTTGTTATCACACCCTATACATGAAGCTACATTCTAATTGACAGTTTAGCATCCCAGTTAACTTGATATGGTAGTAAATGGATACCCTGAGATATTATCAGCATTCTGATCCCTGGAAAAGGGTATCAATCACTGAACATTAATAAATTTGCTTACTAGTTAATTAGGCTACGATGAGTTTAATTAGTCTGGGTGCACTAACCAAATTTAATATCTGGACATGCAAAGCTGAGGACTGGATGCTAGAATGAGGTAGCCTACCAAGACACCTGTGCTGTGTGTGAAGTTCCATGAGGGCAACCAACTTGCCTTCCACGCTAACATTTCTATCTTTTCTCCCTGTAACTAAAGCAGTGGTTTGGAAGCCACTTTATATCGAAGTGTAATTCATTACAATTTGAGGAAGTATAGTCTGGAAGTGATTAGTTACCAACTGAGAGGGCCAATTTAAAAAATAATCTTAAAAAGCTCCCAAACAAATACTGATGTCAATTTAAAACACTTTTCCAACACCAGGGCTCACAAAAAATAACCATCAGGGTATTCAATAACTCAACAAATATTTATTGGGCACCTACTATATAACCAAGCATTCTGTTCCTGAAAAACCAGGTAATCAACAACAGAATATCACTGCAATGAAAACACAATGTTTCACTAAATTACTTTGCTTACATACTCTAAACATTCATTGCAGGAAGCACATAATTTTAACATACCTTCATTGACATCTTTGTCTTGGGATTTGGTAGAGTTAATTCCTGATGATGATGGAACTTCAGAGTCATCGGGATTTTCTTCAGCTGATAACTTGCCTTTTTCCTGAAGACTCTGTGATTGCAAATTAATTAATGATTCCAAAAAATAATGCAGACTTAGCTCTCCCCAGCCACAGAGTATCTGGTTCTAGTCCTAGCTTTGCCACTCGGGCATTTTGTGACCATGGGTTGGCAGTTTATAGAATAGGGCATTTGCCTAATTTTCTATTCCTACAAAACTTGAGCTGTGAACACATACACAGTAGATGGAATCTAAGTTTGAATACTGTCAAAGCATTTCAAAGTACTTATATCTTACCCTTCAATCTGTCATTTGTAAAAATAAATAAATAAAATATCTTAATAATTTCATTAATGAACATATTGTATCCTAATATTTTAAATAAAAAATGACTTGGTGGCTCACATCTGTAATCCAACCACTTTGGGAGGCCGAGACAGGCGGATCCCTTGAGCTCAGGAGTTTGAGACCCGCCTGGGCAACATGAAGAAACCCTGTCTCTACAAAAAATACAAAAATTAGCAGAGTGTGATGGCTCACACCTGTGGTCTCAGTTACTTGGAGGCTGAGGTAGGAGGACTGCTTGAGTCCGGGAGGCGGAAGTTACAGTGAGCCGAGATCGCGTCACTGCACTCCAGCATGGGTGACAGAGCCAGACTCTGTCTGAAAATAAAATAAAATAAAATAAAATAAAATAAAATAAAATAAAATAAAATAAATAAAAAGATAAGTCCCTACTAGTCGCATGAATTATTAAAGAATCTGCCGGCCGGGCGAAGTAATCCCAGCACTTTGGGAAGCCGAGGCAGGCGGATCACGAGATCAGGAGTTTGAGACCATCCTGGCTAACATGGTGAAACCCCGTCTCTACTAAACATACAAAAATTAGCCGGGCATGGTGGCAGGCGCCTGTAGTCCCAGCTACTCGGGAGGCTGAGGCAGGAGAATCGCTTGAAACCAGAAGGCCGAGGTTGCAGTGAGCCGAGATCCTGCCACTGCACTCCAGCCTGGGCAACAAGAGCGAAACTCCGTCTCAAAAAAAAAAAAAAGAATCTGCCTTCGAACTTAAAATTTTAAAAAGGTTGCATTACTTTTATTTTCTCTTGCACTTGAAGTAAGCAAGAAGATACAGTAAGTTCAGATATTTCTAAGTATGGGGAAAAAAAAGGTATGGGTGAAGATTATCTTCTTATCGGACAATACTTTTTTATGGACTATTACTTCACACCAGTGGGAGACTCCTCAAAAACAGGAGCTCAATCGTTCCAGTTCAGAAAAGGAGACATTGGGGCCTAAAGAGGAGAAGTGAGCTGTCCACCCACCGTCACAAAACGACTTAGTGGCAAAGCTAGGACTAGAACCTGAAACTGACTCCAAACTCTTCTCCCCACCTCCCATTTAACTTACCAGCGTTAAGCTACCCTGAAATAAAAACGTAGTATTGGGGGAAAAAGAAGAGGTTACCACCAAGAGGAAAGCTTTTCGGTGGGGGAAAACGTTTTAAGGAGCTTAGCACAGGGATGAGGGGTGAAAACCGGTGTTTCTGTAAGATAAGGAAGAAGCTGCTGAAAGTTCCCAGCCCGCCCCATCACAGTGAAAGCGGTCGTCTGGGTCCCCCACACCTAAGGGTACGAAGGCAACGAGAGTGAAGGGCACCGTGGCCTAGCATCGCCTCACTTTCTTCTCGCGGGTTTTTCTCTCTTCTCTCCGCCGTTCGAACTCCTCGAAGGAGATTTTCCCTTCCAAGTAGTCGATGAGTTCCGGACTGAACCCTGACATGTTTACAGGGTCTGTCTGTGCAACCCCAGGAACCGGGACAGAGAACCGGAAGAGCAGCGCCTTCCAGAAGCTACCTCGCCGGGGCCAGCAAGAGCAAGGAACCGGCGTCCTTCTGGGAAACTCGCCCGGTCTGCGCCGCAGCTGCAGCACTCAGGTTCCGCGTGCGCGCCAGACCGGGACGTATATATAGGAGGCGCGACCCATGCTGACTCCCTTGGGCGCGTGTTTCAGCCCTCGTTGAAGGTTATTAGATAGCTCAAAAAAAAAAAGTGCTTTAAATATATTTTCTTTAACCTAGGTAATTTCCCTCAATTCTTCACTAAGTGTTAGTTTCATTCTCCCAATCCATTTTTTTTTTTTTTTTTTGGAAGGAGTCTCGCTCTGTCGCCCAGGCTGGAGTGCAGTGGCGCGATCTCGGCTCACTGCAACCTCCGTCTCCCGGGTTCAAGCAATTTTCCTGCCTCAGCTTCCCGAGTAGCTGGGACTACAGGCGCCTGCCACCACGCCCGGCTAATTTTTTGTATTTTTAGTAGAGACGGGGTTTCACCATGTTAGCCAGGATGGTCCCTATCTCCTGACCTCGTGATCCTCCCGCCTCGGCCTCCCAAAGTGCTGGGATTACAGGCGTGAGTCACCGCGCCCGGCCTCTCCCAATCCATTTTCTTTTCTGAAGGTTCTTTAAATTAATTTGGTCGCTGCTGTGTGATAATTTTTTCTTAATTTAACCGTTTGCTCTGCCATGTGCATGTTTCACTTTCCAGTTCTCTCCTGCTACAGAAAGCTAAAATCCTCCCCCAATGTATGCTTTAAATTTCACTCCCGCCAGTTTTTCCTCCCCGCTCCCACCGCCCCGCGCCCTGCTCCCACCCGGAATCCTCAAACTCTCCCTTTCCTCAAGCACCGTCTCAGTCTGTAAATACGTTCACCTGGGCTTCCTGTTCCACCTCTCCCACCCAAGTTTTCTTCCTTTCCTAACAGCAAACTTTCAGAAAGAACCAAATACTTGATATGGTTACTACACATTGTTGCCCATTTACTATATAATAAATACACAGGCCATCTACTGTTTTATACATATTACATACATATCTCAAAATAACCCTTCCTTCTAAGTGGATGTTATTGCTAACGCTATTGTCTCTATCTAATAAGTAGTAGAGCCAGGATTTGAACCCTGGTTTCTGACTCCAGGTCCTATGCTTGGAACTATAATATACGGCCTCCTCTGAATGGTACGGTTTTTCAACTTCTACACACTCCTGTGATTTATATTTTCCCTTGTATTATAATTATCTATTTGTCCAATTCTAGAGACACTAGCTGTAAATATCTTGGCAACAGCCCTAACTGATGCATCATTGTAAACCCTACTGTATGGCCTAATAATTTGTGCTGAAAACACATTTGTGAATTATATTGGATGGAATTGAAAGTGCCTTTGGAACCTTGGGCAAGGGAGCTGGAGTAGGGGAATGAAGCTCAATATGAAGCTAAGGTTAAAGACAAGTTACAGGGAGAGTATCACCTAGCCATCTTTATGACAATCCTGGTGAGAATAAACAGCAAAAGGATGGGAGAATGAGGGGCCAGGACCTGCAAGGGCAGGACTGCCAAGTGTGAAAAAAAAATATCTCGCAGCTAGAAGTCTTCCCCTTTCTCATGAGGAAGGATCCTCAGAGTCCTACCTGGGTATAAAATATGGAAGGTGAGCAGGGTAGAGTGTGTTAAAGTAATCCACTTAAACCACTTATAGGGAAATTCTCCCCTAAGTTTTTCCAGACAGTGGAGCAATTGTGTCTAAGAGGAATTTAGGAATCTTCAGTCCTAACTCTCCTAGGGGAAAAGAAAAGAAATCAAGTGAGAAGGGATGGTTACCTGTAAGGAGAATACTCTCCTAAGACCCAAAAGACTTAGACTATCTTGTCTTATTGCTGGCTATCTGGAATATGGGAATAACAATTCTGGAGATATAGATTCATGTTATGAAGAACAGGAAGCAGTGAACAAGGGGTAGGAGGGTAGTTTTTTGTTGTTTGTTTGTTTTGTGTGTGTGTTTTGGTTTTTTGTTTTTTTTGGGGGGGGGCTATGGAACACCTTAATGACATGAAAGTTATTTTAGAGGTCAGACTGTTGCAACATATCTTGAAATTTCAATCTTTGTTTTTCTTTCCCCCACTTCTTTGGAAGAGATTTGTCACCTGATGAGTCAGAGGTATCCACATTACCTTGAGATGAAGTGGAATGGTTGCAGCCATAATAAAAATACATTCAGGCTTGTTTGGAAAATCAAAATGGAAAGTCTGAAGGAAGCAGAACATTGAATTTTTACCATGACCATATAATTAAAAGCATACATTCTTTCTTCTTGCCAGGGAAAAGAGCCAGGATGGGCTGTGACCCTATGTGGGAGACTGTTTTTCCATGGCTTTTTCATTGTTCTGAAAAAGCTTTTGATAGCTTTGTTCCAGGCTAGCTTTTCAAGGCTGTTTTCAAATCAAACAGCCTTGAAAGGTGGAGCTATTGTCTCCTTCTGGGGCAGGGAGCAAATTTGTTTTCCAAACAGTGTAATAAATGTTTCCCTCTGGGCAGAGTTTGGGCGCGTTTGCTAGCAGTCCCATTAGAAGAGTGGGGATTTCCTAAGTTTGGAGTTCCTCAGCTTTGGCACAAACCCACTTGTGCACTGCATACCCCTGGACCCACATTCACATGGCTCCCTTGATACTTGGGGAGTAAGGAAAACTGATGTGAATGTAAAACTTATGTCGCTACCTGCCATGCCATCAGTAAGAAAGTCAGTTGTCTCAGACATAAGGTGTCTCATGTATCTGCCAAGTTTGATGAAAGTGTAGAAAACTAGTGTGTAGCTTGCAAGTAGGATAAAAGCTCACACTCTTAACAGTTCTTGGCCACCCTAGATCTGGGACAGAGGACAATAGGCCAAGTGCCGGGGAATGGGGTGCTCACTGAAGAGGAGCAGAAGCTCCTCTCAGTGTTGAGAGATTGCCAAGGACCTATATAGAGAAGTACCAGAGACTTCTCCAGAACGTAAAACACCTGCAGAACATTTATTTGCATTGGAGCAAACACTACATACACTTCATCTATGTTCTGGCATTAGTTCTCAGCCAAGAGCAAAATCATTTCACTAGTGAATTTTAGAAATGTGTGTAGGGAGGTTTTGGGGGTTTTGTTTGTTTGAGACGGAGTCTCGCTCTGTCGCCAAGCTGGAGTGCAGTGGCGTGATCTAGGCTCACTGCAGCCTCCACCTCCGGGGTTCAAGTGATTCTCCTGCCTCAGCCTCCTGAGTAGCTGGGACTACAGGCACGAGCCACCACGCCCGGCTCATTTTTGTATTTTTACAGGAGACAGGGTTTCACCATGTTGGCCAGGCTGGTCTCGAACTCCTGACCTCAGGCCCACCTCAGCCTCCCAAAGTGCTGGGATTACAGGCGTGAGCCACCACGCTGGGCCCCTGGGAGGTTTTGATTGTCGAAATGATAGGGCAGGCCTGGCACGTGGCTCACGAGGTCAAGGGATCAAGGGTGACAGAGGGAGACACCATCTCAAAAAAAAAATTTCCAGCTGAAGGATGAATGCCCCTGCCCCAAAACTTTGCAAGCTCATAGCTAAATGTCCTATGTGGATGCCCTTCCTTTTCAAAGCCACTGCACTGCACTCCAGCCTGGTGCCACTGCACTCCAGCCTGGCGACAGAGCAAGACTCCGTCTCAAAAAAAAATAAAAAATAAAAAATAAAAAAATAGGGCAGAGATGGGGAATCTACTAACATAGAGTATCTGGGGACCAGGTGTACTAAATGATCACGCACAGTGATAATTTGGCTTCCCCCAACTGCCAATAGCACTACCATTAAGAAACTCTAGTCAGTGTGAGGTATGGGCTTCCATCCATAAAAATGTTCCAGCTGGGCTGGGCACAGTGGCTCATGCCTGTAATCCCAGCACTTTAGGAGGCCGAGGTGGGTGGATCACGAGGTCAGGAGTTCGAGACCAGCCTGGCCAACATGGTGAAACCCTGTCTCTACTAAAAATACAAAAATTAGCCAGGCGTGGTGGCGGGCGCCTGTAATCCCAGCTACTAGGGAGGCTGAGGCACGAGAATCACTTGAACCCAGGAGGCAGAGGTTGCAGTGAACCGAGATTGTGCCACTACACTCCAGCCTGGGCGACAGAGTGAGACTCCCTGTCAAAACAAAAAATAATAATCCAGTTGAAGGATGAATGCCCGTGCCCCAAAACTTTGCAAGCTCATAGCTAAATGCCCCATGTGGACGCCCTTCCTTTTTTTTTTCAATGCCCTGAAACTGATGAGCATTCCCTTTGTGGAGGTCTTAACACCGAGAGCAGGGATAGTAGTAAGAAAGTGAAAACCAGCCACTAGTACTTGGAACTCGACAGAGGTGAAAAACTCCCTACCACTCTACCATTTATATGAATAAGCTATGCTTTTCTGAAGAATAGCTCATCAAGAATTACTTACATTTTTTAAATGGCAAGAAAAAAAGTTTTGACATTAACTAAAAGCAGCTTCCATTACTGTGTGAAAACTGGATGAATAGCACGTGTTTATTTCAATTCAACAAGTATCTATTGAACATTTGCTCCATGCTAGGCATTGTACTAGGTGCTGGGGAAATAAAGGTGAATTAGATATGGTCTCTGCTCACAAAGACCTCACGACTCTTCAGGGGAAACAGACACATATACGACTAATTACAATAGAACATCTTAAACCAGACACAAAATCTGTTCTTGCACAAATATTTTATTCTTCATATACAATATCAATAATCCACCCAAAAAAAGCCACATTAAAATATTTTGAAATGCACAGACTAATGTTAGGACAATGTTGCATTTTAGTGCAACATTCCTTTTGCAGGAATCACAGAGAAGATGATGCAGCTATCTATAAAGATACAGGAAAAGCAACTATTCCAAATGTGAGTATGGGAATCAGAATAACTCAGCATTAGCTAGAGTAAGGAGAGCAGGGGCTGGTTGGAAAGAGAGGAAATCACCTGTTTCTACTTTTCCTTCCTGAGGAGGTTGTGTATGAGAGCAAGGGCTCGGGCATTGCTAGAATATTTGATGTGGCACAATGTCCACCTCTGAATACTCTGGCAAAGAGCATCTTTGGAGGCGTTGACAACTTCTAGAATCCCATGTTTGTTGTTGTTGTTTGCTTCCATTTTAACTTAATTGTGGCTGTTTATCACTTGCCCTCATTTCTTATGAAACTAAAACTGTGAAGGATTTTGGTAGTGTATGCTGAACATGGGAATGCATCTTCTTTTTAGGAAAGGAAGACAAATTTTAAACCCAACCCTCTATCACATATAATGAATTTTACTATACTAAAAGTGAGCATGTCCCTTTAAAAAAATATATTGGTCGATAAAAGATAATAAACATAAAAGACAAGTTTTAAAAACAAGCTTAAACATCTAATTTAGATTATAATCTTTTTTCAGTTTGTGATGTTTTTGTAACTCCTACAAATACATGCGGTGCTCTACATCAATATTTATGGTTTCACAGGAAAAAAAGTCCATAAATATGCATAGAAATCATAGTTCCAGCGATTTATATGTAGATATGGAAATGTGGAATAAAATCACTACAAACTGAAAAATAAAAGTGAGGGGGAAAGAAACTCCATGAAAGTTTAGCTATGACAATGGTTGAATTTTTCTAATGAGAAGCTTCATCTGTAGTTTTAAAATAGCCAGACACCTGAAAGAACAAGACAATGTTATAATTAAATAGAAACTGAAGACTACACAATCAACACAAAGACCCCCAAATCAACATATTTTACTGAAAACTCTTTTTGTCTTCATTTTCTCACCAGAGATGTAAGGAACATAGAGTTCATAATTATGAAATATACTCCAAATCAGAAGCTTTTTTTTTTTTCATAAAAGTAAATAATTCCTGTTCTTTTACGATACCACCAACTGGGTGCTTTATCAGTTTCCTGCCCTTTTATATTACCTCATTCCATGCTCACATGAAAGTATTTATTTGATATTTTCTATGATACTTTCTGTAAGGTAGAAACTAGTATCTGCAATTTACAGATGAAGAAGCCGAGGCTTACAAGCAATTTATCTGCCTTTTACTAAGAGAGATAGTATGGTATTAATAACTATTCTCTGATACCCTAAGGCCTAAGTGTAAATAATAGCCAAGAGAAAACTTCATTAACATCTTATTGTTTCTTCTATTTTATTTTCTCATTTTAGAACAATATCCAAGGGCATATTCCACATGGTAAGTTATACGTTCTTTTTAGAATAGCAATCATTATTTTTTAATCATCACATTTAAAAGAACAAATAATGAAAACCCTTTCACAAACACTATGAAGCACAAGAAAGGCATGCTTCCTCAGAATTTCAAAATTACACTTGTGGGAGAATGGGAAAAGATTTTAATTATGATTCCATTCCCTTTATTATTCAGCTAAACAAAAAGCTAATGGATTGAAATCATAATGTATTTGCTTGGAATGCACCATACTTGTTCTTATTTTTTTGAGACTGAGTCTCGCTCTGTCACCCAGGCTGGAGTGCAGTGGCATGCTCTCAGCTCACTGCAAGCTCCACCTCCCAGGTTCATGCCATTCTCCTGCCTCAGCCTCCCAAGTAGCTGGGACTACAGGCGCTGGCCACCACGCCCGTCTGATTTTTTGTATTTTTAGTAGAGATGGGGTTTCACCGTGTTAGCCAGGATGGTCTCGATTTCCTGACCTCGTGATCCTCCCCCTCGGCCTCCCAAAGTGCTGGGATTACAGGTGTGAGCCACCGCGCCCGGCCAATCATACTTGTTCTTTTTAAATGGTAGGTGTTGGTTTGATAGGAATGCTAAGTAATAAGAGTAATGAAATTCGCTGGGCGTGGTGGCTCATGCCTGTAATCCCAGCACTTTGGGAGGCTGAGGCAGGTGGATCACGAGGTCAGGAGTTCGAGACCAGCCTGGCCAATATGGTGAAACCCTGTCTCTACTAAAAAAAAAAAAAAATCCAAAAATTATCTGAGTGTGGTGGCAGGCACCTGTAATCCCAGCTACTCAGGAGGCTGAGGCAGAAGAATCCTTTGAACCCAGGAGGTGGAGGGTGCAGTGAGCCAAGATCACACCATTGCACTCCAGCCTGGGTGACAGAGTGAGACTCTACCTCAACAACAACAAAAAAAGTAATGAAATTCAATTCAAATCTTAATAAATTTTTAATTTTTTTCTATGAGAAAAATGCCATCCTTACTAATAGTCAACCTTTTCCTCCTATAGGTGAGGAAGTTCAAGCTCAAATATATGCATAATACTTTATCCCCCAAAGAACCATACTTTTAACTTTTAATTCCCATCTAATCCAACAGCTCAATTTGACATATTTCTTTATGTAGATTTTCCACATAACTTAGCTATATCAGTTGGTCTGGAAAAAGATACAGGTAAGAGTGTGGCCATGTTATTAATTTAATAATCCTATTAAGAGATAATTCTATTATTTTAATATGTCTCTGCCTGGATAACTATGCTTAAAAAACAAAAACTGTCATTTCTTTTTAAAACAAGACTGTAAAATACTTGAACCAAATCGAAATACTTAATAGTAATGAGTATAAGCAGAACTGAGCACTTATTTCTATGAGGAAATAAAATTATTTTTTCAAATAAATACTTTCAAAATATCTACTTTATGGCTGACTTGTATGTTTGGACAGATCCAGAATAAAGGGCCAACTTTTACCTGAGCTCAGAAGAAACTTTCAGCCTTTGAGATAATTGTGAAAGGAGTTTTTCTGCTCTTCATAATCTGCAGATGCAGAAGCAGTAATTTCTGATTGGAAAGAGAGGATTTTCATTCGTGGGGAAAGGATTTGGAAATGTTCCAAGATCAAGACCTCTGCCCTTAAAATATGCCTGAAGCCTTCTGAAAAACTAAAGAGAGAAAGAAAATGGTCAATGCCAGATATAAATGAAACACGAAAAATAAAGGTGATTTTTTTTTCCCTCTATTTTTCCCCTGAATTGACTTTAAGGCTAATCTAAGAGGCAAGAAATTCAAAATCCAGAAATACAAGTACATGCTTCAGCTACTTCGCCTCCCCTCCTCTGTACCTTCTTTCTGACATTTCAACCCTAACCAAAATAATTCACCATTCTTACTGAAAATTGAAGGAAGACTATGGAGCGGCACCACAGTGGAAAGATTCATTGTGAACTATCTCTGAGTACTAAGGTCAAAGGTGAAAATGAACTCCATAATAAGCAGCTCAGTATCTCCTCTTCCTTAATATGAGATCTCTGTTGTTGCCTTCTGCAATAGTTTCTTTTCAGATTTCCATTAGGAAATGAACACAGAAGATGTGCAAAGTGCTACTTGCTTTGATGCAGGACAGGCAAATCCCAAAACTGGAGCTTAGCACAGGAGGGTTCTTGGCTTTGCCCAGAAAAGAATTTAAGGGCAGGCTGGTTGTGGTAACAATCTTTTATTGAAAGGTACTGCTCCTACCAGAACAAGGCTAATTCATAGGTAGTGCACTCAGGGCTGACAACATATGGGCTCTTATCAACTGTGTTTTTATCCACTTTTGAATATATGCAAATTAAGGGATGGGTTAATGCAAATAGAAGGGAGTTATTTAGAGCTTTCTAGGAAAGAGGTGGTAACTTTTAGGTCATTGCCATGGAAAGGAGTGGTAGCTTCCAGGTAATTGCCATGACATTTGTAAACTGTCATGGCACTGAGGGGAGGATCATATCCTAAGAGCAATGAGAGCAGGTCGGGACCACTTTTGTTGCCATCTGCTGGTTTCACCCAGTGTTTTCACTTTATCCTGTCTGGACCAGATCCTGTTTTCGTCAGCAGCTGTGACCAGAAAACAAATCCTGCTGGTCTCTTATCTCAGTTTATTTTAATCCTATGTTGTTATATTTCACATCATTCACTTTAGAAAAACCATATTTCAAAATAGTCATGTCAACATGTTTATTGTATTTGGCATTTTTTTAAAGAGAATGTTTACTGATCTTTTGAATTCTATTTTATAGATAACTATATGTTGAAAATATGTCCAGTAAATTGATACCCATGCAGGGTCAACTTTCAATTTTTGCAGCTGAGCTTGGCAATCTCTAGTTATATGATAACTTGTTTTATCATCAGTTCAATCTAAGCTATGCACCAGCAATTCCCTGTTACACTCTTTATTTTTTATGTGTATTAGAAATCAAGGCTACAAAGTCAATGTGTATATAAGATCAGTTACAAATGAATTGTACTATGTGTGTATAAGATTGTTTCTAAATATAAATTTGTTTCTCTTTACAGAAACAAATGTAAACTGGCCAGAGAAACAATAGGTTGCCAACCACTAGGGTAGTAAAACTCTGGTCCAATCCTGTTGGAGAATTTTCTCAACCCTTGGTAGCCCCCTTTCCACTACGTTCTGGAAAACAGAATGCTGTGTGCATAAATCCAAAGAGGCATTAGTTCTATCCTGAAACCCAGGCCCCAAGTGTGTTCTTACCAGATCTCTGTTTCTGGGGTTGTTGAGTGGCTTCCATTTGTCCTCATTTCTTACCGTGGCTCCATTCACATGCCCAAGCAGCACCAGGGCAACACATAGTAGCAGGAGAGGTGCTCTGGTCATGGTGGAGTGAAGCTGAGTGAAAGAGGGGATGCG
Organism: Gorilla gorilla gorilla; assembly: GCF_029281585.2. Classification (NCBI taxonomy): domain Eukaryota; kingdom Metazoa; phylum Chordata; class Mammalia; order Primates; family Hominidae; genus Gorilla; species Gorilla gorilla. The sequence continues at coordinate 99,187,039 of NC_073235.2, forward strand.
GGAGCTGTCAATGATCATTGAGAGAGATAGTCAGGGAAGAGAGAGAGAAAGAGGAAACATCTGTAAAGGCAGACAAGGAAGGAGAAATAGCATACTGGTTTATCTAAGTTTTACAGCCATCTTTTTTCCAGATTGACTTCTAAATGAGGACCCCAAAATGCAACTGATTAGCTTAAAGTAGCCCATGATAATGAGAATGTTATACAGTGATAAGCAAAACAATTATGGAACATAACATAGAAAGTCTGAATATGCCTTTTTCATCTTTGGAAAAAAAGTACTTTGTTGTCTCCAAAGAAACTGCAACTCTTAAAATAACAAAAAACAAAACCTTAAATTACTTTTAAGCCTTAAGACAGCAGTCTTTAAAAAAAAGAAAAGAAAAAGAAATTACTTCAGATACCAAGCTGAGAAATACACCTTACACACACATCTGAGACAGACAGACACATACCACACCAGTGTGAGTAGAGATTGTCTTCCACTCCAAGGTGTGAAATGGAAACTGAGACACATCGTAGAAAAGGCTAATAAAGCTTACCAGGAGTTTGGTTTTGGTTGGTCCTCCTAGGTTATCCTGCCTATAACTGGCAAGGCAATTCATGGGTACTTATAACCAATGGATTGGGTGCCAGTGGAAGTCACTGACTTGAGCAGGGGAGTTAAAAAATAATGATTCCTTTTTCATCCAGAGCACAAAGATTCTTGAGAGTCAGATCTTCAAGCTTCTTCAGGGATAAGCTTATTTGCCTTAGAAATGCAGCAGCCACTCCTTGAACCACGAACATGTTATGTGGATTTTATAAAACACACAAAGCACTTCCACACCGCAAAGTGATTTTCTCCTTTTTTACTTTTAAGGGAAGGGATACACCTGGAAATATGATGTATTATAGCTGGAAATATGATGATGATTATCCCACCTATTAGAATGTTCTTTTGGAGATATGACTTTTTCAAGTTAACAGCATTTTTTGAACAGAAAATTCTTTTGTGAGAGACAAAATTACTCTTTTTGACCTATACCTTGTACTTTTTTCTGAGAATCTCAAGAAGCTTTACAAGTTTTAAATAGTGGCATCATTTATCATAATATCTCTTCAAAATAGAGCAAGAAGATAACACGTTTCATGGAAAAAAGAAAAATTACTATACCTACAACATTCCCTTGCTGAATAAATGCCATCTGTAGAAAATGGTAGGCCGAGAAATTGGACTTGAGTTGTGACGTTGCTTTGGTTCCAATGATTTAGAACAAAATTTAGGACAAGATATTTATTCAGAAGGCTGGTGATCTCGACTGGAAATTAGCAAACCTGGCTATAGTCTCAGTCTTGCCATCTTGACCCTGGGCAAGTTACTATAACCTCTGCCCTTCATTTGTTCATTTCCTCTGTTTATTCATTCAGCAGACTTTTAGAAAGTGCCTACTATGTGCCAGGTACTGCAACAGGATTTGAGGATGAAATGGTAAGAATAATAAATACAGTCCTTGCCCTCATTAAATAGAGTAGTGGGCAATATAAACATTAATCAAATCGTACAACCAAATGTGTACATATAAGTGAACAATCATTTCTATGAAATAGCGAGTGCTATGAAAGTATAGAAAAAGGGAATTTCATTCAGTCTGAGAGCCAAGGAAGTCTTCTGTGAAGAAATGACCTTACATCCAGTCAATTGAATAGGAGTTACCTAGGCAACCTGAGGAAGACAGAGGGAGAAGTGTGTCAAACACGGTGAACAGCTGTGCTAGGAATGGGGCACTTTAAAGGTCCTGAAATTATGCCAGGCGTAGAGGGAGCAAGTGGGATGCCTGACGCAAGATGGGGCCGGAGAGGTAGTCAGATTATGATGTTTCGGCTACAAGTAATGCTAACTGATTAAAGGGTTTTAGGCATCTAAGAAACTTGATCATACTTGCATTTTTAAAAGGTTATTCTGGTTGCAGTGGGGAGGAGAGACTGAGCTAGAAAAGAGGGCTGCGCAAAGCCAGTTAGGTGGTTACACAGTAGTCCAGGCAGGAAAAGATGTTAACTTGGATTAGGGCGATGTTAGCACAGATGCAGAGATTATGGGTAGACCTGAGAGAGATTTATAAGGGATTGTTAATGTACTGGGTACTACGGGGAGGGGGGCTAAGGAGATAGGAGTTTCAAAACCAATTGCTAGGTCCGTGGGTTATGCAGGTGAGTGGGTTACAGTGCCATTCACCAAGATATCAAACCCAGGCACGGAGGAGTGAAGATCATCATTCTGTTTGGAATGTGTTGAGTTAGAGGAGGCTTTGAGATTTCCTCGTGGGGTTGGAGAGTATGCAATAGGATACACAGATCTGGAGCTCAAAGGAGAAATCTGGGAAGGAAATGTAAATTTGGGAGTTGTTGGCATAGAAGTGAATGAGATTACCTCAGTAAAGGTTAGAATATGAGGAAAAAAGGGGGCCAAAAACTTGAGCTTTGAAAAATTTTAACATGTAACAGCCACATACAGGAATCTACAAAAGAGACCCTGAAGGTGAGGGAAAATCAGCAAAGTATGGAAGCAACAGAAGAAAGTGTTTCAAGAAGGGACACATTGGATAAAATTAGGTCTATAGAGCATTTGAACTGTTTTAGTAGAAAGTCAGATTAGAAGGGAGTGGATGGAGAGGAAAATGAGTGAGTATAGCAAGCTCTTGGAAACGCAGCTATGAAAAGAAAGAAGGTAGTTACTAGAGTGAAAAGTAGAGTCAAGGAAAAGTGTTGTAGTTGTTAAAATGTGAGAGACTTGTTTGTTTACATGTCAATGGTTAGGTGAGTAAATGAATACCCTGGAATTGTATTACATCACTCTCTTTAAAACCCCAGGACTTTAAAGTATCTAATAATGTTGAAATATTAAATTTTTACTGAGGTTCAACATATGCAAATCAATAAATGTAATCCATCACATAAACAGAACCAATGACAAAAACCACAACATGATTTGTCTCAATAGATGCAGAAAAGGCCTTCGGCAAAATTCAACAACCTTCATGCTAAAAACTTTCAATAAACCAGGTATTGATGGAACGTATCTCAAAATAATAAGAGCTATTTATCACAAACCCACAGTCAATAACATACTGAATGGGCAAAAACTGGAAGCATTCCCTTTAAAAACTGGCACAAGACAAGGATGCCCTCTTTCACCACTCCTATTCAACATAGTATTGGAAGTTCTGGCCAGGACAATCAGGCAAGAGAAAGAAATAAAGTGTATTCAATTAGGAAAAGAGGAAGTCAAATTGTCTATGTTTGCAGATGACATGATTGTATATTTAGAAAACCCCATTGTCTCAGCCCAAAATCTCCTTAAGCTGATAAGCAACTTCAGCAAAGTCTCAGGATACAAAAATCAATGTGCAAAAATCACAAGCATTCTTATACACCAGTAACAGACAAACAGAGAGCCAAATCATGAGTGAACTCTCATTCACAATTGCTACAAAGAGAATAAAATACATTGGAATACAACTTATAAGGGATATGAAGGATCTCTTCAAGGAGAACTACCAACCACTGCTCAAGGAAATAAGAGAGGACACAAATGGAAAAACATTCCATGCTCATGGATAGGAAGAATCAATATAGTGAAAATGGCCATACTGCCCAAAGTAATTTATAGATTCAATGCTATTCCCATCAAGCTACCATTGACTTTCTTCACAGAACTGGAAACAACTACTGTAAATTTCATATGGAACCAAAAAAGAGCCCACATAGCCAAAAAGAAGAAAAAAAAAGAACAAAGCTGAAGGCACCATGCTACCTGACTTCAAACTGTCCTACAAGGCTACAGTAACCAAAACAGCATAGTACTGGTACCAAAACAAATATATAGACCAATGGAACAGAACAGAGCCCTCAGAAATAACACCACACATCTACAACCATCTGATCTTTGACCAACTCAACAAAAACAAGCAATGGGGAAAGGACTCTCTATTTAATAAATGGTGCTGGAAAAACTGGCTAGCCATATGTAGAAAGCTGAAACTGGATCCTTTCCTTACAGCTTATATGAATATTAACTCAAGATGGATTAAAGACTTAAACATAAGACCTAAAACTATAAAAACCCTAGAAGAAAATCTAAGCAATACCATTCAGGACATAGGCATGGGCAAAGACTTCAGGACTAAAACACCAAAAGCAATGGCAACAAAAGCCAAAATTGGCAAATGGGATCTAATTACGCTAAAGAGCTTCTGCACAGCAAAAGAAACTGTCAACAGAGTGAACAGGCAACCTACAGAATGGTAGAAAATTTTTGCAATCTGTCTATCTGACAAAGGGCTAATATCCAGAATCTACAAAGAACTTAAACAAATTTACAAGAAAAAAACAACCCCATCAAAAAGTGGCGAAGGATATGAACAGACACTTCTCAGAAGAAGACGTTTATGCAGCCTACAAACACGAAAAAAAGCTCATCATCACTGGTCACTAGAGAAATGCAAATCAAAACCACAATGAGATACCATCTCACACTGGTTAGAATGGCAATCATTAAAAAGTCAGGAAACAACATATGCTGGAGAGGATGTGGAGAAATAGGAGCGCTTTTACACTGTTGGTGAGAGTGTATATTAGTTCAACCATTGTGGCAGACAGTGTGGAAATTCCTCAAGGATCTAGAACTAGAAATACCATTTGACCCAGCAATCCCATTACTGGGTATACACCCAAAGGATTACAAATCATGCTACTATAAAGACACATGCACACATATGTCTATTGCAGCACTATTCACAATAGCAAAGACTTGGAACCAACCCAAATGTCCATCAATGATAGATTGGATAAAGAAAACATGGCACATATACACCATGGAATACTATGCAGCCATAAAAAAGGATGAGTTCATGTCCTTTGCAGGGACATGGATGAAACTGGAAACCATCATTCTCAGCAAACTAACACAGGAACAGAAAACCAAACACTGCATGTTCTCACTCAATAGTGGGAGTTGAACAATGAGAACACATGGACACAGGGAGGGGAACATCACACACTGGGGCCTATAGGGGGTTGAGAGGCTGGGGGAGAGATAGCACTAGGAGAAATAACTAATGTAGATGACGAGTTGATGAGTGCAACAAACCAACATGGCACGTGTATACCTGTATAACAAACCTGCGTGTTCTGCACATGTACCCCAGAACTTACAGTATAATAAAAAACAAATCAAAAAAAAAATTTTTACTGAGATTATAGTAAAAAGTCACAACACTATAAACTCCTTAGACAATGCCCACCCTCACATTCCCAGTGCCCAATGTTGAGCCCAATATGCAAGCACTTTTAAAACAGGAAATACTGGCTGAATAAATTACAACAGATTTTCATAGCCATTTATCTATGAATAATTGATAGTTCCATTTGTATAAAAACATAGTTCATCTGTTCTTTTAAGAGCTTCTTAAATTTTTAAGAAATATTTATAGTTTCTCAAAGGAACCGATGGACCAAAGGTAACATACATACTATAGTCTTGTTCCTTAACACTGGAGTTTCCCTGATGATTAATAGAACATAGAACTATATGTTTAAGTTAAAAAAAATTAATTCCTTTGTTTCTTTTTTTAAGAGACAGGGCCGTACTCTGTCACCCAGGCTGGAGTGCAGTGGTACAATCACAGCTCACTGCAGCCTCCACCTCCTAGGCTCAAGTGATCCTTCCACCCTAGCCTCCCGAGTAGCTAGGACTACAGGCACACATCAACATGGCTGGCTCTCTTTTTTTTTTCTTTTTTTGTAGAACCATGTTTCACTATGTTGCCCAGGCTGGTCTCAAACTCCTGGTCTCAAGTCATTCTCCTGCCTGAGCCTCCCAAAGTTCTGGGATTTCAGGCATGAGCCACCATGCCTGGCCAGTTTCTTGATTTTAAATTTCTTTTTTAAAGAGCAGAAGGTACTACTGATAAAGTTGATTATGACATTTCCTTCAAAATGTATCAACACAGCACTAAGTAGATATTTTATAATTATTTGGTTAATAGGTTCAATCGAGAGAGAGAGAAAAAACCCACAATATTTTAGGTTCTCAAACCATTAGTTTCTGGTCCAAATTATCTAATTTGGTCTCTTCATTAAGTAGTGCATTTGTAAAAGTAGCAGTTGGGACAAAAGCAGTGGGACAAAAGGCAAAAAGGTGCTTCTGCACCCAGAGGCATCTGAATGAAATTCTTTGCTAGCATTTCTCAAGTGGAATTTGAAAAGAAAATAGAGTACTCAGCACAGAACCACACACATGAAAGAAATCCAACAAATATGTGTTGATTGAATTACAAATTGAAGTATAATATAAATGCAAACATAGGCTAATTGTGGGGAAAGCATGCTAATTAAACAAGGTAGGGAGGAATTTTTAAACCATCTATTGGACTATATAACCTTTTCAAACCCTTCTTGTCTCTATTAAGGAAAAAAACCCAGAGCCGATACAGCTCGTTAGCTGTATCATGAACGGGGACATAAAATTTAATCTCTTTTTTCTTCCCCTTGGCCTAAGTGAATAGGAAAATTATTATTTATAGAGTGCCTCCTCAGTGATGATGAGGACTTCAAAAATAAGGGAAAGGTTGCTCATATGATTAATAGAGCAGGCCGGGCAGCTTTCTGCTCATACCAATAACTGCTTTTTTTGTGTGTGACAGCAACAGATTTCAGTTTGAAGGTGGAATAAAGAGGAGGAAGAAATAAACCTCTTGTGATAAACAGAACAGAAGCAAAGAGCTGTGGGTCAAGGGAGCCATAGTGACTATGACAGACAGGAGAGTAGGGGCTCACCCCTCATATTCTGGGGGCACAAAAATCTTCCAGATTCTATGAGACCCAGAGGAGGTGAGGGTAGGTGCAGAAACCATTGAAGTTGAATTTCCCTCCTCCCCCATTGGTATAGGGGCTTAGAGTCAAACGAAGTTGGTTAAAAACACACATGACATTCTCAAAAACCTCCACAGTAGGGTGAACCATTTGTCCTTTTCAGCAGCATCTATATTAAGTGTAAGTATAAAGTTGACCCTCAGAATTCTGTAGTTATTCACTATGGAGAAATCTGTCGTATTCTTTGCTATCATCAGTTTTGTTTTCTAAAAAATGGCAAAGTAAAGATGGCAGTAATAGAAACTGGGGACTATTAGAAGGAAGGAGAGAGGGAGGAGGGCAAGGGTTGAAAAACTAACTGCCAGGTACTGTGTTTAGTACCTGAGTGATGGGATCATTCATATCCCAAACCTCTGCATCACGCAATATACCGAGGTAACAAACCAGCATGTGTACCCCCCGAATCTAAAATAAAAGTTGGGAAAAAACATTAGAGGGGTATATTAAAAAGGATAAAAGATCTTCCTCTGTTTAAAATGTGTTACAGCCGTTTTTATGTAATAGGGCCAGAGTGTGAGCCAATTCTAAAAGCCTGAGTATTGGGGGAACCCACCCCCATATTTCAACGTGGGTTCTTTCTATTTTGCATAAGTGTTGGCCGGCTGAGAAATAAAGAGAAAGAGTACCAAGAGAGGAATTTTACAGCTGGGCTGCTGGGGGTGACATCACATATCAGTAGGACCATGATGCCCACCTGAGCCTTAAAGCCAGCAAGTTTTATTAAGGATTTCAAAAGGGGAGGGGGTGCAAGAACAGGGAGTAGGTCGCAAAGATTACATGCTTCAAAGGGTAAAAAGGAGAACAAAGATCACATGCTTCTGCGGAAATAGGATGAGGGCAAAATCAGAAACTCCTGCTAAGGGTCCAGCAAAGATCACAAAGCAAAGGGCAAAAGCAGAATTACTGACAAGGGTCTACGTTCAGCAGTGCAAGTGCAAGTATTGTCTTTTTTTTTTTTTTTTTTTTTTTTTTTTTTTGAGACAGAGTCTCGTTCTTTTGCCCAGGCTGGAGTGCAGTGGCGAGATCTTGGCTCACTTCAAGCTCTGCCTCCTGGGTTCATGCCATTCTCCTGCCTCAGCCTCCCAAGTAGCTGGGACCACAGGCGCCTGCCACCATTCCTGGCTAATTTTTTTGTATTTTTAGTAGAGACAGGGTTTCACCGTGTTAGCCAGGATGGTCTCGATCTCCTGACCTTGTGATCTGCCCACCTTGGCCTCCCAAAGTGCTGGGATTACAGGCTTGCACCACCGCACCTGGCCGCACGTATTGTCTTGATAAACATCTTAAACAACAGAAAACAGGGTTTGAGAGCAGAGAACCGGTCTGACCTCAAATTTACCAGGGCGGGGTTTTTCCCCACACTAGTAAGCCTGAGAGTACTGCAGGAGACCAGGGAGTATTTCAGTCCTTATCTCAACTGCATAAGACAGACACTCCCAGAGCGGCCATTTATAGACCTCCCCCCAGGAATGCATTCCTTTCCCAGAGTATTAATCCTTGCTAGGAAAAGAATTTAGTGATATCTTCCCTACTTGCACGTCCATTTATAGGCTCTCTGCAAGAAGAAAAATATGGCTCGTTTTGCCCAACCCACAGGCAGTCAGACCTTATGGTTGTCTTCCCTTATTCCCTAAAATCGCTGTTATTCTGTTCTTTTTCAAGGTGCACTGATTTCATATTCTTCAAACACTCATGTTTTACAGTCAATTTGTACAGTTAACACAATTATCGTAGTGGTCCTGAGGTGACGTACATCCTCAGCTTACGAAGATAACAGGATTAAGAGATTAAAGTAAGACAGGCATAAGAAATTATGAAAGTATTATTTGGGAACTAGTAAATGTCCATGAAATCTTCACAATTTATGTTCCTCTGCTGCGGCTCCAGCCAGTCCCTCCATTCGGGGTCCCTGACTTCCTGCAACACCTGAGACCACAGAGCAAGGAGGCCCCATGCCAACTAGGTTGGCCATGCTTCCTCCAGAGTGTGAGGCAATTCCGGAAGCCTGAACCCATAGAGAAAGGAGGCCCCAGGCCAAGCAAGGTTGCCATGCTTCCTGGAGAGCACTGGCTCTCAAGTCCAGGCTGACCTCACAGCTGCTGCTTCCATCAGGTGTTCATGATCAATTTCTGGGACTTGGGCAGCAGCCTCCCTGTCTCCTGCCCCTGGTCTGTCTTCCTCACAGCCACCAGCCTTTCCAAAACACAAATGCCACAATTTGGGCTAGTAAGAGAGAGCAAGCCAATGCATCCCTGTAAATCCTGCCCTAAGTTCAAGCCATTTCTCCCACAGCTAAGATGGAGGAGTAGAGTCAACAGAGGATAAAAATCATGATAATCATGCTTGAGCAAAAGCCAGCTGGGAGAAACACAGTGAAAAACTAGACATCCGGATTCACACACTGACTGAGACATAAACTGAACTGAGAACCAGGTTCCCAACCCCTTCGCTCATCTCAGGCCCTACTGATATCTCCAAATTCATCAGAGGAGTAAAATATTTTTCCTAAAATATAGAAGGCAGAATCATTGCTTACAGTTTTGCAAACAGGTCTTTGGTAGGCAGGTTGCTTTTGTAGCAGAGAGCCTGAGGGCAGACAAGGTCTCACTGCTGAGGTAAAGCTCACATGCATCATATCCCCTTCTCATGGTATCTGGATGCCATAAAATAGAGTCTAAACTCTTGATTATGATGTAAAGGCTCTCAATATGATCCAGTCCTACCATTCCATCCACTTGACCTCCAGTGACCACCACTGCAGTTATGCCTGAGTGCCATTGAAATTGCTGTTGCTTCTGTCTGGAATACCTTCTCCAACCCTTGTATGCCCTCATAATTTCTCTCTGTTTGCTTCTTCAAAGCTCAGATCAAATATCACTTCTTTTGAGAAAAAGATACCACTGCGTCATTTCAACCGTTCTTGCCAGGTGAAATTAATGTAATTGACTGAATGATTGTGTCCCCCTGACCCCAAATTCATATCTTGAAAACCTAACCCTAAATGTGATGCTATCAGGAGGTGGAGCCTCTGGGAAGTGATTGGTTCATCAGAATAGAGCCCTAATGAATGGGATTGGTGCCCTTCTAAAAGAGACCTCAAAGAACTCTCCTGCCCTTTTTCTGCCACATAAGGATACAGGGAGAAGATGACAGTCTGCAATCCAGAGGATGGCTTCGCCAGAACCCAATCTGTGCTGGCACCCTGATCTTAGATTTCCAGTCTCCAGAACTGTGAGAAATGAATGTCTGTTGTTCACAAGCCACCCAGTCTATGGTACTTTGTTACAGCAGCCCAAACTAAGACAATCAGGATGACTGCATTTGTTTCCACTTGGCTCATGGTTCACAAGGTGCTCTCTTGAAGGAGGCACCATGTCTTTTTTATCATTGATTCTTCAGAGCTTGGTCTTGTCTTCAGAGGTTGGTATAATGCCTGGCACAGTGTAGTTATATCACAAATGTTTATGGAATTAAAAATTCTGTAGGTAAAATTTGAACTTAGATTCTTACGTTATTTCAGCCTTGTTACATTTCTATTTTGTATCATTCACCAGAGATTTACATAATGTCATATTTTAATAAGGAGGGGAGAGATAATTGTAGTTGACCAGTATTTGTCAATTTTACTTGAATAGTCAATAGACCAGTAAAGTGTAAATTAATATTTGATCTATCTCTTGCACACAAACCAATAGAGACTGGGGAAACTGTGGCATATTCATGACCACACACACTTTTCTATTTGAATTGTTCTGGATTTGAGGGGGTGGGGCAGAGCTGTTTTGTCCAAGTCCTGAGATAACTCATATGGGGAAGCCCAGTCAATAAGAAATAATTCATATTCAATATGGTAGTCCTCAAATCACAACATGGGCCTGCTAAAGGAGTTAAAGGACATTAGAACCATCCAGAATAATTATTATTAGTACAGCTTTCTCCCCTCCATTCAGAAGCAAAGCAGTTCTTATTTATTTATTTATTTTTCCCCTCCAGGGATATGGAAACTTCGGGCCCTATTTGGTGCATCCTGCCCTGAAGCTATTTAGGAGCCTAAAGGCCCATACGTCATAGGAGATATCTCCCATTAGTCATCCATGAAGAGCACCTTGGAATTTCTCTCCTCTCCCTTTGTTCCTTTTAACTAATTATTTAGATTTCTGGCTTATTATCAAACTTTAAGGATGGCTTGCCCTTCTGATGTAGGATAATAAGCATGGTATTTATTGAATACATACTATGTGTCAGGGCCTCTGCTTTGTCACTACTCATTGTTAATTTTCACAACCCAATGTATAGACCATACTCTTCTCAATTTATACATTGGAAGTGGAGGTTATAAGAGAGATTGAGTTTTCAAGACTGAGTTCCTAGCATGTTACTTAGTACAAATCTAGATGTGTTTTCTTAGGAGTTTAGGGTTAAGACATACTTATGAATAAGAATTCTGTGAAAGGATTCTGAGATGATCCTGGGTTGCAGCAAAGCTGGCAGTGCAGATTTAAACCTTAAATTCTATCTGAGAATTTGGGCCTCCTAAGATCTATATGGCCCAAAGTAGTATGAGACCTTAGAAGATATGGTAGGGTGAAAATGCCCACCCCAAAGACATCAAGCCCTAATGCTTGTAAATGTTACCTTATTTGGAAGAAAGGTCTTTGTATATGTGATTAAGTTAAGGCTCTTGAGATGAGACTATCCTGATTTATCAGGGTATGCCCTCAAAGCAATCAATTTGATTGCTTGTCTTTAAGAGAGGCAGGGGGAGATTTCACAGGCACACAGAGGGGAAGGCAATGTGAGCACAGAGCAGAGAGAGATTTGACAATGCTGGCCTTGAGGGCTGGTATGATGTGGCCACAAGCCAAGGAATGCCAGCAGCCAACAGAAGCTGGAAGAGGAAGGGAACAAGTCCTTCCATAGGGTGTCCAGAGGTGGCATGTCTCCCATTCCTGGATTTTGGCTCAGAGGTACTGAATTCAGACTTTCTGGCCTTCAAAACTGTGAGAGAATATATTTCTGTTGTTTTAAGCCATCCAGTTTTTGGTAATTTGTTACAGCAGTCAAAGGAAAAGACTACAGGGGATGTTGAGACATCAGGCCAATCACGGAGGAAGACTCATGACTCACCACAACTGCTTTAGGTTCTACTAAACACACTAAGCTGCAGTAGACTTAGAACCTGGATTCAAATTTTTATTCCCTTTTGAGGAAGGCTGAGCTTCTTCTGTCATCCAGATCACAACACAAAATGGATTTGGATTGAAATATCTATTATGAACCTGGGATTTTACATAAGTCAAACTATAGTTGAATATCTTTTTGATACAAAAGGGATGAGAAAAGAGGCCACATCAGAATATTAAACTAGATAAGACCCTTTCCATGAGTCACATAATTTTGTAATGAACCACATTTTAGCCTATTAATAAAGTTATATAAGTATTTGAAAGAAATGCCATTCTTAAAATATAACTTAAATTTCCAGGTACATATTTTGTATGATAAAAGGAGTAGTTTTAGAGAACAGAAAAAAATAAGGACAATTCAGATGGGTAATTCTTTGGATATTTTGGGACATAATTGGGGAAATGATTTTCTTTTAGTGCTATTAATCAATTGTGAGCTCTGAAATAGAACCAGTGAGCTTTTTTTTTTTTTTTTTTTTTTTTGAGACAGAGTCTTGGCACGATCTTGTCTCACTGCAACCTCCGCTCCTGGATTCAAGCGATTCTCCTGCCTCAGCTTCCCGAGTGGCTGGGACTACAGGCATGTGCCACCATGCCCAGCTAATTTTTGTATTTTTAGTAGAGATGGGGTTTCACCATGTTGGCCAGGATGGTCTCGATCTCCTGACCTCAAAATCTGCCTGCCTTGGCCTCCCAAAGTGCTGGGATTACAGGCATGAGCCACTGCGCCCGGCCACAACCAGTGAGCTTTTATCCTAAGGGGAAAAAAATTAACAAAGAACAAAAACAAAAATATTACCCCACCTCCAAAATGATAGTTCATTCCCAGCATGCTGAGAGCACTCTAGGTACATAAAATGTTATCCAATTATTTTAAACAAAATTGAATAAATAAGCAAACGTTTATACTCCCCCTTCAAAAGTGCATTCTGTAAGACTGGCTCTGGAAAAATACATGATAAATCTCAGAACCTGCTTCTTTACGCCAGAACTCTGTTCTTTAAAGACGAAGATTACATTCTCAATTAGAAACTGCAATTTGGTTCCACCACATCCTGACTAAAACTGTATAGTTTTCTCTATTCTTTCATTTCCCCCTTCCCCATTCCTTTATTGTACATAAAGTAACTGGTGTATGTGCACAAGCATATTGCATTTTTTTTTCAACTAAACAGCCAATGGTATGTTTTGATTGACATCAAGTGGAGATGGGATGGGGAAAAATACTGATTCTGTGAAAATACCCCCTTTCTCCATTAGCGGCATGCTCATTCAGCTCTTATCTTTATATTCCAGTAAGTTATTTTGCTCTGTTTTAACAACAACAACAAAAATCCTTGCATACCTTTTTCAGTTGGAGAATTTTGATATTTTTCATTTATCATTGTAAAACCAATGACAGTTTTATAACTTTTTTGTATGTAGCTGTTATATGTAGGGCAATCTGTCTTTAAGTAGGGATAAATTACCCTAAAACAAAAAAGAATCTTAGATAGTTTTCCCTTCAAGTCAAGTGTCTTGTTGTTTAAATAAACTTGTTAAAAAAAAAAAAGACTAATGGGGATTATAATATGCAGGATAGAAGGGAAGTGAGTGAGCAAAGAGGGGAGACCATTTATGAAGCTGCTATAAAATTTGGAATAATAGTAATGATGGTCTAAACTAGGGTGGGAGCTAGAAAGGGTGACCGTAAAGAGCTAGACTCTTTAAGGCTTAACAACTACGTAGATGTAGTAAGCAAGTAAGAAGTTGCCAAAATGAATGTTAAATAGACTTTAAACTTGTGTAATTGGGAGGATTTAATAGAAATTTGGAAACTAAAAAGAGCTGCTGATTAGGGAGGGAAAGAAATTACTAGGGGCTGGGCATAGTGGCTCATGTCTGTAATCCTAGCACTTTGGGAGGCTGAGGCAGGTGGATGACTTGAGCTCAGGAGTTCAAGACCAGCTTGGGCAACATGGCCAAATCCTGCCTCTGAAAAAAAATAGAAAAATTAGCCAGGTGTGGGGGTGCATGCCCATAGTTCCAGTTACTTGGGGGGGCTGAGGCAGGAGGATCACTTGAACCTGGGAGGTAGAGAGGCTGCAGTGAGCTGAGATCACGCCACGCACTCCAGCCTGTACGAAAAAGTGAGACCCTGTCTCAAACAAAACAAAACAAAACAAAACAAGAAAACCAAACCAAAGAAAGAAATTATTATGTTAAATTTCAACAGTAATTTGAAACTTTGTTTGTCTAGTTTGGTGAAGACTAGAGTTTAGGGGGCTGGAAAGAAAGCACCTATCATTCTTGAGAACCTACTATGTGTCAGGTACATTATCTCATTTAATCCTCATCCAAATTTTGTAAGATGGATATTACTAGCTACAATTTATGAATGAAGACACAGACTTAGAGAGGCTAAATGTACTGCCATTGACTCAGAGATACTTAGATATGGAATTCAGGAAGCAAATCTGTCTGACTTGGTGAATCATCCACCAAGAATATAACATTGAAGTCACAGAGTTACATGAAATATCTAAACGGTAACAAGGAAGGTTGTGGACATACCATTAGAAACAATTTTTTTTTCAAGTTAAGAGTAATAATTAGTATGGTCAGAAAAGATTTTGAGAGTAGGAAGTGAACTAATATAATTACATATTTCAGGTCTTCATTTAAGAACACTATTTCTTAGACAGGCAATCTGGCTTGAATTCTACTACAGGCAAATTACTTAATTACTCTGAGCCTACATCCTTTCTTATGGTATGGGGATAACAATCCTCCTTGTAAGGGTTTTTTTTTTTCTTTTTTTGAGAATGAAATGAGAAGCTGAATGTGAATGTGTCTGGCACAGATTTTGTTGTGACAGGTACTCAATCCATCTGCTGAAAGGACAAAGTATACATGAAAAGGAAGTGTACAAACCCCAAAATACAGTCTGGAAGATTTTATGAAAAGAACTGCTTACCTCTTTTAGTTTTCTTCTGATTTTTTTTCTTCAAAGTTGAATTATAGCATATATTTCTGATTAAGGTTTTCAGTTAGTTGTATTTGGTACTTAAATATCTTACTGCACTATACAGTCTCACTGGAACAATAAACTTTCTAAATTTAAAACTGTAAGGTCCAGCAACAAGATGAAGAAAGAACACAATGGAGATTCATAATACTCATTCTCCATACCCTTTGCTGTCGTGAAGTAATAATAGACAGGTTCTGATCTGGAAACTTCATTTTTGCTTTCAGGATAATACAAGTATACACAGATATTAGAAACCTCACTTTGTATCACTATATATAGATATAAAGGCAACCTCACTTCTGCACAGCAAAAGAAACAATCAACAAAGTGAAGAGACAACCTACAGAATGGGAGAATGTATTTTCAAACCATAGACCTGATAAGGAGTTATATCCAAAATATACAAGGAATCCAAGCAACTCAATAGCAAGAAAATAACCTGATTAAAACATGGGTAAAGGGGCTGAGCATGGTGGCTCATGTCTATAATCCCAGCACTTTGGGAGGCCGAGGAGGGCGGATCACCTGAGGTCAGGAGTTCAAGACTAGCCTGGCTAACACAGTGAAACCACGTCTCTACTAAAAATACAAAAATTAGCCAGGCATGGCAACATGTGCCTGTAGTCCCAGCTACTCAGGAGGCTGAGGCAAAAGAAGTGCTCGAACCCAGGATGGGGAGGTTGTAGTGAGCCACTGCACTCCAGCCTGGGCAACAGAGTGAGACTCTGTCTCAAAAAAAAAAAAAAAAAAAAAGGTAAAGGACTTCAATGGATATTTCTCAAAAAAAGACATACACATGGCCAACAGGTATATGAAAAAATGATCAACATCACTAATAATCAGGAAAATGCAAATCAAAACCACAAGGAGATAACACCTCACATGTTAGAATGACTATAGTTAATAATACTATATTGCAAACTTAAAATTTGCTAAGAAAGTAGATCTTAAATATTCTCACACACAAAGTTACTGGATATTACCTTGCATATGCTAATTAGCTTGACTGTGGTAATCATCTCATGGTGTATACATATATCAAAACATCATGTTGTACAGCTTAAAACTGTACATTTTTTACTTGTCAATAGTATCTCAGTAAAGCTGTTGGAGGGGGAGACAATCTCAAAGGGTTACAAGATACATCCTAAACTAAGTTTCTCCAAAGGAGGGTGTGTACATTCTAAGTAGTGTGCAAGACAGCACATCGGGATGTAGGAGGAAGACATAATTCACTTTCATGTTTTTAATCTAACAAATGAAGTTACCAACAATTTATAAATGGATTGACACTAATGCTCTCACACATTCAGCCTTTATCACAGATGGCTGCACACAGTCCATAGGAGATACCCTAAGAGAACAGTGAGAATTCTACAGCATACAGGAAGACAGGGCCCCTAATTTGTTCATGGGCTTTTTCACTTTAAGAATAATGTGATGCAGTATATGATTCATGTATTATATTATTAAATATTTATTATGTTATTTAGTTCTAACCAGTGCAACTACCACAAATGAATAAGCAGCTTAAAAACACTCCCCCCAAGAAACCATAGGTTGAATATAATACCAGTAATGGAAGCACAAACCAACAAAAGAAAATAATAAGCACTGACACTTCTACTCCTTTGCCAGCTTCATTAGGAATTGAAAATTATAATTTAATCAGATCTGGTAATGTCACCCCTCCCCATTAAAAATTATCAAGATTATTAGAAAAATCAATGACATCCACTATTGCCCTAAATATATTTTTGTGTCTTGAGATATCAGTTGTTGATCATGGCACTATTATAATTAGCAAAATACTTAAAAATATATTGTCTTCATTACGACCTTCTAAATTTTTTTATTTACATATTAGTATTGTAGTAGTATGTTTATGGGGGAACATTTAAACTTTTTTAACAATAAGAGTTTGCAATCAAAAAAGTCTGAGATGATTTTCCAAAACACATTTCCCTTTATGGTATTCTATAGATTTGTAATTTATGAATGTAACAAAAGGTTTTTACATTAATATCACAGAAATAGAAATGAGAATGATAGTTGCCAGGCAATCAGGAGAGAGGGAAATGAGGAGTTCTTGTTTAATGGATATAGTTGCAGTTTTCAGAGAAAAAGAAAAAGAGTTATGCAGATGGGTGGTGGTGGTGGCTGCACAACACTGAATTTAATACCACTGAACTATATACTTTAAAATGGTTAAGATGATAAACTGTGTTATGTGTATTTTATCACAATACAACAATTGAGGCCGGGCGCAGTGGCTCACACCTGTAATCCCAGCACTTTGGGAGACCGAGGTGGGCAGATCACGAGGTCACGAGATCGAGACCATCCTGGCTAACACGGTGAAGCCCCATCCCTAATAAAAATACAAAAAATTAGCTGGCGTGGTGGCAGGCACCTGTAGTCCAGCTACTCAGGAGGCTAAGGCAGGAGAATCGCTTGAACCCGGTAGACGGAGGTTGCAGTGAGCAGAGATCGCACCACTGCACTCTAGCCTTGACGACAGACGGAGGACTCTGTCTCAAAAACAAAACAAAACAAAACAAAACAAAACAAAGCAATTGAGCCTGGGCAACAAAGGAGGACCCTTTCTCTACAAAAAATTTTAGAAGTCCAGCTACCTGGGAGGCTGATGTAGGAGGATCACTTGAGCCCAGGAGGCCAAGGCTGTAGTGAGCCATGATCGTGCCACTGTACCCCAGCCTGGGTGACAGAGGGAGATTCTGTCTCAAAAAAAAAAAAAAAAAAAAAAAAAAAGGACAAATCAGAACAAAAAAACCCCGACAACATTGGGGGAAAAAACTTGTTAGAACAAAGAATTTAAAATACAGTAAATGTTACACATTCCTAACTAAAATGCAACTATATGACAAACTTTTTCAAAAAAGGGTAATCTACTTCCTTTCTTGACATAAATTCTTTTTTTTTCTCCAGTAGGTCAAAATCTTTTCCAGAAAATAAATTTCCTCTTCTTCCCTCCACCCCAATCCCGTACACCACCTTCTTCAGGCAGCAATCTCTGTACTGCCTACCACGTACAATGCTGTATCTCCTGCAAGCCAGGAAACGAAGAGAAAGGCTGAATCATAAAGTTTCTTCTTCAAACACCTTCTCACTGAACTTATGTAGTTGCAGAGTGAAGAGGTCTTTAATATTTCAGTCAAATCTTCTACTCTAATCCCTAGATCATTCTAGCTGGATTTTTTTTCCTCCAAACTTTCTAAAGTTCTTTCTTAATCAGAATCGTGCAAAATATTAAATGTAAAAAGCATGGTGATTGTCTTTTGTGTTGAACATGTGTTAATATGAACATACCTCACAGAACTATTCCATACTGAAGGATGATTTACAAATATGAATACTCAAATGGGCATGTAGCTCTGCAAAACCTGAAGCTTTCATTTACACAATATACTGTGACTTAGGCACAACTAGAAAGTCCACGTAACTTAATTCTTTCTCCAAACATAGTCAAAAGAGAATTTCTAGAAACATTTTTCAAAGGTCAATTTGACCTTATATAATTTTGTTTGAGTTAGTCATTACTCTTGACTCATACCCAATATGAAATTACATCTATTAAGCACAGTAAAATGATTCAGCTCACTTGATAAGGCAAGCTGGTCCACTCTTTCTTACTTTCAGGCTATATCCAAATTCTGACTGTTCAAAACAAGCAGAGCAAATCCATTTCTAGACGAATCAAAATCTCTCTCTCTCTCTCTCTCTCTCTCTCTCTCTCACACACACACACACACACACACACACATACACACAAAGCAACCTAGCAACCTAGGGGTGGGAGACTTCTTTAAAAGCTGTTTAAAATTCAATCAAGGGACTTTTCTTTCACTGAAACATTTTATGTTTAATTCATCAGCTCCTTGAGTTAAAACTATGGAATATTAAGTATAGCAATTATGAAAAAAGACTTTAGTTCCATGTCACGTGTAGCATGCGGACTTCTAAAATGGTCCCCAAGGTTTTCACCCTCTGGGGTATACCTTGTATAATCCCTTCCTCTTGACTGTGGATGAAATTCTGTGAATATGATTGTTTACCTTACATGATACAAATGATTTTGCAGATATAATTAAGGTTGACTTTGAGTTAATCAACTCAAAGGGAAATTATGTCAGTGGACCTAAGATATTCACTTGAGCCCTCTAAATCTGGGTCTAAAGGTCAGTGACAGAGGAAGTCAAAGAGATTCAAATGTGAAACTCTCTTGCTGGTTTTGAAGGAGCAAACTGCCATGATGTCAAAAGGCTATGTGGTAGGGCATGGCACCAGAGTTCAAGAGTCCCCGGTTGACAGCCAGAAAACAGGGACTTCAGCCCTAGGACCACATGAAAGTGAATTCTGACAACAAACGGAATGAGCCTCAGATGGGACAGCAGCCTGGTCAAATTCATTGATTTCAGAGGTGTGAGACTCTGAGCAGAGAACAAACACACTAGGGCTATGCCTGGAATTCTGACCTACGGAACTGTGAGCAAATAAATGGGTGTTGTTCTAAGCAGTTAAAATTGTAGTCTTTTGTTATGCAGCAATTAACATACATATGTTGACATATATATGTATATATACATACACGCACATTTTTTTCATACAATCTTTTTTCACTTCCTTCTTCATCTTCACCCCCTTTTCCAGAAAAAATGAAAAAGAGAAAAACTAGTGAGGAAGGCCCACGAGGTTTCCATGCTGTATATTCAGTGGATTCCAAATTGATGTGGTCTCATTCAAGGTAATCCCCTAGGTATCCAAAGAAATATTAAAGTTTCTATTTAAGTGTTTTCATCCTTAAAAATGTACTTCTTTGGGTATATTTAATAACATACACAATGCTTTGGGAGCCGAGGCAGGTGGATCACCTGAGGTCAGGAGTTTGAGACCAGTCTGGCCAACATGATGAAACCCCATCTCTACTAAAAATACAAAAAATAACTGGGCATGGTGGCAGATGCCTGTAATCCCAGCTACTTGGGAGGCTGAGGCAGGAGAATCACTTGAACCCCGGGGGCAAAGGTTGCAGTGAGCTAACATCCTGCCACTTCATTCCAGCCTGGGCGAAAGAGCCAGACTCTGTCTCAAAAACAAAAAAACAAAAAAACAGGGGCCGGGTGCAGTGGCTCACGCCTGTAATCCCAGCACTTTGGGAGGCCAAGGCGGGCAGATCACGAGGTCAGGAGATCAAGACCATCCTGGCTAACACAGTGAAACCCCGTCTCTACTAAAAATACAAAAAATTAGACGGGCATGGTGGCGGGCGCCTGTAGTCCCAGCTACTCGGGAGGCTGAGGCAGGAGAATGGTGTGAACCCGGGAAGCGGAGCTTTCAGTGAGCCGAGATCGCGCCACTGCACTCCAGCCTGGGCGACAGAGTGAGACTCCGTCTCAAAACAAAACAAACAAAACAAAAACGACAACAACAACAAAAAGCCAAAACCATACACAACATTAGGACAGGCTGATAATTCGTAAACGTTCATATATTTAGGGATGCTGGTTAAAAGTTTAGAAGGTACTCTTCCCTCAAAATATATCCTACCCCATTTTACTCCTCCCGTATGTTCTATAATAAAATTGGAACCTGTACTAAAACTCTCAAATTATTGTTTCTTTTGGCACTTTGTAATGCTCAGGACAGCATTTCTAGTTGTTTCTAGGAGGCCTAGCAAGTTAACTCTATTGACTAAGGGAATGTTCACCAAACTTGATTGAGAATTACTTTTGGGGCACCTGTTAAAAAAATTCCAGGCCCCTCCCCTAAAGATCAAATTTCTGGAGTGACCTGAAAATCTGTTTACAAACAGTTTAAATCATTCTCATTCCTACTAAGTTGAGAAACTAGGCGCTCAGTGTGAGAAACATGCTCAGCCGTCCAAACCCAAAGAATGGACTTAGAGGCATGAAGAACAGCTCTCCTAATCATTCCCCGCTTCTCCTGTGAACAGGATATTCATGACAGACATCATTTCAGCCCAGGTATAAAAGCTGGGTTCCAGGAATTGGTCTGCTAAATGGCTGGGATCTTGTAGGAGTGGTTTCATTTGCTTCTTGAAATTCCTAACTTCAGTTCTTGTAAGAGGAGCATTTACAAAGCCAATTTTTCCGTCCCATGGGAACTTGCGTAAGCGTGAACATGCTAGATGCCTGCTGTGTGGAAGGGATAGGTAAGTTTTCGATCTCTCTCTTACACTGTTTTAATTCTTTTCTTTAATTTGGATAAGGATTTAAAGGAGCAGTTGGTTTGGCTTCCCCATGGTCTCTGGGTCTTTCTTCCTCTAACCCTCCTGCTGCCCCTTGATCTTCCTGTCCCCTATCTTGAGAGGCTTATGGAGGGGTGAGCATGATAGGGGGTCCCAGGGCTTTTCACTAGGCTTTCTTCTTTGAGGGGGAACAAGGGGCTAATTCCTTAATCCAGCAGAGAGTGTAACCTATCTCTCTAATTCACATAGAGAATTAAAGCTTGGCACACCCAGTCCTCATCTGAGCCAAACTTAGGCCAAAAGACCAAAGGCTTACAAATCAGGTCTTTGGGCCAGATAAAACAGCAATACTCTAAATGTTTTGCTTTTCCTTGTCTCTGGTTCAAGGGTTGTTCCTCCAAACCTGCAACATTCTCCCCAAAGGACTATCTGGGGGAATGTCAGAGGGAGTCTCTTTGGCTCCCTCTTCCCTTTGTCCCCTAAGGCCCAGAATTTCTGTCTCCCATTTTCGGCCAGCCTCTGTGTCTGAGTTTTTCCCTGTTTACTCAGCCCCCCTTACTGGAGGTTTCTTGCACACCCCAGAACCTTCGAAAAGGCCCAACCACCAAGGCAGTACTCTACTCATAGTCCAATTTTCCTACCTTGGCTCATGCATGAGGTGGCCTGGTTTCCACGGTGCCTGCTTTTCTCCCTGGGTCACCTCTGCTGCCTCCTGAATAACAGTCTCAGATTTCTCTATGGCTTCTGTGGGAAGCCAGGACGCCTGGACAGAGTGGGCCACCTAAATCAGGTGGGACGTATCTCCTCTCTTGGCCGGAATACCACTCCATGCAGGCATAGAGACCCTGGATGGGTCCCCAGGTTGTGAGAGACATGCTCACCTGTCCAAACCCAAAGAATGGACTTAGAGGCACAAAGAACAGCGAAAGTGAGACTTTCAATAATGGTCTTGCAAGATTGGGCGTCCGATGGGCAGGCACACCTGGGGCAGTCACAACAGATAATTTATCTCCTAGCACACAAGTCCCTCCCCCAGTTCCTCACTGGTGGAGTACTATGGGGTTACAATCCTCCCAGACATCGCCTGAGTTTCATTATCCCCCTTATAAGGTTATACCCCGTCCCCTTCCCCACTTAAGTTTTGATTTCCCAATAACAAAACTTTCTTCCCTTTTATGGGCTGACCCCTCCTCTACATTCTGTTCACTTATCGTGGCCTTTTGGTGCATGAGCCATGTGGTTTGTTACATTTGCAGGCTGGCTGCCAGTACTTAGATTTATCATGCCTTGAAAATGGACCATTTAAAATTTTTTCTCACATCAGAAATATATCAAGTTAGCATAAGAAATGTGAAAAGCGCCAGGCGCAGTGGCTCATGCCTGTGGAGGCCGAGGCAGGCGCATCACAAGGTCAGGAGATCGAGACCATCCTGGCTAACACAGTGAAACCCCGTCTCTACTAAAAAAAAAAAAAAATACAAAAAATTAGCTGGGCCTGGTGGCGGGCGCCTGTAGTCCCAGCTACTTGGGAGGCTGAGGCAGGAGAATGGCGTGAACCCGGGAGGCGGAGCTTGCAGTGAGCTGAGATCGCGCCACTGCACTCCAGCACTCCAGCCTGGGAGACAGAGCCAGACTCCGTCTCCAAAAAAAAAAAAAAAAAAAAAAAAAAAAGATATGTGAAAAGCATAGTCTCTGGGAGAAAAATATCTACAATTCTTTAAAACAGAATGTGAACCATGAAATGTCCATACAAATGCATGTGTGTGGAAAACTACAAAATACAAAGTGGGAAAATACAAGAATTTGTCTTGCTTCAATGTTTACCTGTGATGTGTCATGTCCCAGGCTTACGCATTCTAATTTCTGAAATGGTAGATATGTAAATAAATCCTTTTTTTTTTTTTTTTTGAGGAGTCTCGCTCTGTTGCCCAGGCTGGAGTGCAGTGGCATGATCTTGGCTCACTGCAAGCTCTGCCTCCCAGGTTCACGCCATTATCCCGCCTCAGCCTCCTGAGTAGCTGGGACTACAGGCACCCGCTACCATGCCTGGCTAATTTTTTTTTTTTTTTTGTATTTTTAGTAGAGACGGGGTTTCACCGTGTTAGCCGGGATGGTCTCAATCTCCTGACCTCGTGATCTGCCCGCCTTGGCCTCCCAAAGTGCTGGGATTACAGGCATAAACCACCACGCCCGGCCAATAAATCCTTTTTAAAGAGTTTTTACCAAGATGGTATTGTAGAGAGTATGTCAATTAGTAAGCAATCTTTTTACCATATGCGTATTCAACCGAATTTATTTTTGAACATTCAGAACACCAGATTATCACAGATTAAAAAGAAAGCACCAAAAATTACTACACATTAATAATACCTGAGCAGAGACTGAAGGCAAATATTCATCTATTAAACCTACACCATAATGCTGAAACACAGGTAAAAACATTCACAACACACTCTACAGAATATAGTAAGTAGTACTTTTTGTGAATTACAATCACATAAATGTAATAATTTTAATTATACCATATAAAAATACACACAAAATTACACATAAATGTATTTAATATACTATACATTGTACAAAGTACTAGAGACCATGCATGTTTAAATGGAAAGATCAGCAAGGTGACAATCATTTTTTATTATATACTACAGGACAGGTTCCTCTGCACTTGTTAAGTGTTGTTGTTATGCACTGTACTTTCTGGATGGATGAGAAAAAAATAATCAATTTGCAAATAAATGATTACTGAGTCTATCTCAGCATAACACATAGGTTGTCCTCTATAAAAATTTTTTAACTATAGTATAAAAATTGATGCAGGTTGAGAGCCATTTATTTTATTACATACCCTTGCTCAAACTACTTTCATGTCAATAAGATCATGTTTTAAGGAAAGACGTTTTCTTTGTATGTGTTTTTAGAGAAATCTATATTTTTGTCTGGCGAGTAGGTAGTGGAGGTAAAATGGGAAAACAATGTGTTGAGTTTACTTTCAAAATTGAAATTGAAAAATATACAACAACTGTGAGTACACAGAAATGTGGGCATCTTTTATCAGAGACCATGATTATCCTGTGAATAAAATAATTTGGACCTTAATATAAATTATATCCATTATTTTAAATAAGCACAGTAAAAATGCAAGTCTACATTTTTTTAAAAACTGAAGCCCGTTTTCTCTTGAAACCTTAAAAATATATAGGAAGAAAAAAGAGAAGGAAAAATGAGGGGAAATAATGCTTTAAAATATACTACATGAATCTGAGTTTATTAATTATTAAAAATAATTATTGTGTAAATTAACCTTATTTGATATATATAAGCCTCAATAAGTTCAGAAAGAATGAGCACAAGTCAAAAAATTCATGTCTTTGACAGACTACTCATTAATAAGACAAAAAATTACATTTGAAGATTAGTTTTTCCAAGTGTGGTAAGTTCAGAACAATGCCACCACCTTCTCCTAGAATATTTTTTCAGAAACCTAAGCCAAACTTAATTTTCTACATCTATGTAGTGTAAGTCTACTTTAATTCAAAATGAGAACTCTGAAAATTAAGGGAGGCCTCTACAGCAATAGTTCTGGAAATACTAAAGGAAATACCAGTCAACTTTTATTTTAAACTTTTATTTCACCAACCTCAAAGATGAGGATTTGGGGCCAATTTGAGAGGACCACCCATAATAAAATGCACAGTTATAAAATTGCAGGGCACTCTTTTATCATTTCAAGGCACACTCTGTTTTATCCCAAATGATTATAAGTTCAAGGTCACAGTGATGATATATATTCAATTTTGGTCTGGTTTCTCATGGGTATGTTGTTATATTTATAGCCAGTCATAAGCTTAAGAAACTATAATAAAATCACTTCAAAATAATATGTCATTTTTGTATTTTTAAAAATGTAAATATGTAACATAATTTCCTAATTTATATACAGTATAAATTGGGAGTTTTTTTTCCACTGCACAGTGGAGGAAGGGAAGGTTATTTCTACCAGTATTCCAACAAATACATATTTGATTATATAGAAAGCATGATTATGTTAAATACAGGCATCTCCTACTTAGAATACAATTATTCAACACAAAAGATGAACTCATTTCAAAGAACAATGTAAACTGAACTTAGGCCTTGTACACTCTCTTTTTACTAATAACACCTATGGTCCCCATTAGAATAAACTGTCACTAAATCAAGGCCAGAGATTTCGATATTTGGCTTTCTGTCCTGCCTCCTTACTTCCAAGGCTATTTATGCAAACTGCATCAACATTACTGGGCAGAGAAATATTTAGTAATATTAAATTATGGGGAAAACTATAATATGAGGAACTGAAATTTCCTTAGAATCTTTATGGGGAGAAATTGAAGCACTTAATGCTGATAAAAAATAATTTCTAAGCCTATCATATTTTCTACTTTTCTTCCATGAGAACAACATATTAATGTTAACACTTTAGTATTAATATCTTGTTTTATAATATTTTCCTTTAAGATATGCACATTAAAAGGTTGTACTATGTTAGGTTCCAGTGGACAAGTTCCCCTGTGAAACATGTGACTATATAAAGAGACTGAATGGAAATACATAAAAAACAAAAGAAATTCCACAGTCACCTTTCAACTACATAAATGAGACACCTGTACTAAAATGGCTTGTACAACAATGTACATCACAAATTAAATCTGAAGCAAGATTACTTCAAATAATTATTTCAACGAATTGCTGAAAGATCATTACTAGGCAAACTTTTACCCAATAAAATCAGAAAACATTCAAGCAATCACACAAAATAGAACACACTAGGCTACAAATCTTGAATATTTTCAAAGAAAAATTAGGGTATGAAATATAAGTTTTCATGGTTTAAACATTTATTGTAAGTCCTAGATGAAACATACTGAAAAGATTATTTTTGCTTTAATCCTAATATGCTAAGAAAAGTTCATTGGCACAAATATCCAGAGGTATTTTACAGTTTCATTTACCTTTGGTGGCAAAGAGTATTTTGCAAACCGTATGGATACAGTCACATAGTTTCCAATGCACAGCTTTATGCTAAAGAGAATTCAAATGTGTCTCTTTTTTTTGCTAAAAAAGGGATGTAAAAAGTCCAATATGAAACAGAACGAGTGCAATACGAAATACAAAATATGCCTATCATGTAGGCTTTTGAACAGTTAATAGCTCTACGTGTTATCTATAAACATTTTTTACTAGTAACATCACTATTGTATAAATATTAAAAACAAAAATGACATTAAAAAATAGCATATGAACTTTACAAAAATGGCTACTTTTAGACTTCCTAAACTAAAATCGGAATTCAAATACGCAAACAAATCTACACTAACTAATCAAAACACACCAACAGATACAGTTTTTCATAAGTGTTCAAAGTTACAATGTACAGAATGAGTACAGACAGATTCTGACTCATATATCAAGTCCTATACAAAGTCTTCAGAAATTAACTGATTAATTGGTATTTCAAAACACAGATTGTTTTTGGCAGCATAACATGCCAAACACTTTCAGAAAGTACTGTACTTTATTTAAAAGTTATCAACCATAGACAATTAAGACAGCTTAGAATATCACCTTTTGAAGGACATGTTATGAATTTACACTGTTAATGGAAAAACAGCTTGATTATTCTCACAATTTCCAAATGTTATTCTGTTGTCAAAACTAAGTTATTAACAGATAATAAATTCATATAAGTTCTTCTGTACTGAATACAATTTATCAAAAAATGTGACTTCTTGGGCATTTGCAGTATACATATTTGGATTTGGATTACTGACTTGTCTTTTCTTTCCTATTATTCTTATTAAAAGTAAAGAATGGGAGTAGCTTCACAGCTTTCCTATTTCCTCAGGCTATTAAACATATTGTGAAAGAATGCATGAGTAATGGGTAAACATAAAAGTTCATTACAGAATTTAAAACATTCTTAGTTCAAAAAAAACTGGAATAAAATTTTGGCTCCTAATCAACTTACTATGCTGTAAAAGTCCCTTCTACATGTACCTTACTAGGAAAGAAAGTTTTCTGGCAGGGTGTAATTTTATAATACAAACATATTACTGCTTTCTTATCCTGGCAAATGTCATGCACTCCAAATGGATTTTCCCCAGTAAATTTTACAAAGTATCTTGTTTCCTGTAATATACAAGTTCACAAATCCTACACAATGAGAAAACAAAAAGCAATCATGAAAAATAATCAACAAATGCCTAGTCATAGAAAGTCCCAACACATTTTCATTTTTCCCAAATGATTAATAATAACCAGTTACTAAACTTCAAATGCAGCACTGTAAAGTTTCACACTGAACCTAATAATAATGCAAGACATTATGCTAATTTGGACCTAACACCTAAA
The DNA here is from genome assembly GCF_029281585.2 of Gorilla gorilla gorilla. Classification (NCBI taxonomy): domain Eukaryota; kingdom Metazoa; phylum Chordata; class Mammalia; order Primates; family Hominidae; genus Gorilla; species Gorilla gorilla. The sequence goes on from NC_073235.2 coordinate 99,214,771, forward strand.
ATGAAAATGTGGGTCAACTGATTTATCTGGGGGTTCAGAAATCAACAGCCCTAGTTTAATTCATAGTTTTGTGTTTCCTCCATTTCCCAGAGCTTTCAAGAACTAAACTGAAAACTGAATTTTACCACCTTTTATTTCCCTTGGCCACAAAGGGTGCTAATAAACAGCAAGATGAAATGAATGCACTATACTAGATGTGAGAAGTCTGAAGAATTAAGAAAAGTATAGGAACTAGGCCAGGTGGTCATGCCTGAAATCCCACTACTTTGGGAGGCCGAGGTGGGAGGATCGCTTGAAACCAGGAGTTCAAGATCAGCTTGGGCAACAAACTGAAACCTTGTCTCTACAAAAAAATTTAAAAGTCAGGCACAGTGGCATGTACCTGTAGTCTCACCTGCTCTGGGAGGCTGAGATGGGAGGATCACATGAGCCAAAGAGTTCAAGGCTGCAGTGAACTATGACTGCCCCATTGGACTCCAGCCTGGGTGACAGAATGAGACTGTTTCTAAAGAAAAAACATATAGGAACTAAATAATGAACAAAACAAATAATCCACCTCATGTAAGTTTGTGTGTATTGTGGAAATGAGTAGTATCACATGAATGACAAGACAACCACAACAAACACTATGCCTATTACAGTTATTTCTTCTTTTTTCCTTACTATATAATCATGTAGATTAGTAGTATAGTTCACTCAAGAAGGGGTATTCCATTATATAGATCTGAATTTGTCTAGCCAAAATATGAAAAAATAAAGATTAATCAATACATGATCAATATATATTGAAGAGACTCAAAATCAATGTTAACCAGGCACAAATGGCTTTTCTAGAGTCACCACTTTAAATATTTTCATTCTGGTGATAACCAAGAAAAAAAAAAGAGTTAGCAGAACCTGTTTAATTTCTGGCATAAAAAAGATCCAGGAAAAAAAACAGTGTTAGCAATCTCTACCTATTATCAGTTCCAAATTACAATCAGTAGTAACTCCAAAGGAGGCTTTAGAAATACTAAATGTACCCAGTGTTTTCCTCTGTACAGACTATATTTGATCTGGTTATCAACAATACGGTCTAGGAGTTAAGCACAAAACTTACTCATAACTCAATTGCTAAATTAGAAGGCGTAACAGTTGCTGTAAAAGTTGAGCTCAGAAATTTCCTGAATTAGATAATCTATAACTGCCAATAAATAATTTCATTTTTGTTAACATTGCTAATAGGGCAGTGCTGTTTAACCAGCCAATAATATAGATTGTGGGCATGATGAAAACTGTGTAATTTAAAGGCAAAGAACTTTCCTTTTCTCAAGTGACAGAAACGGCCATTTTGCTAATCTTCAAAGAGCCTACCTTCGCATCTCTGGTAGCCAGCTGGGTTTAAAGTGCATCAAGACTCAATGAAGACCCTGTCAAAATGTAAGTGTATACATATGTGTCTGTATATATAAATATATAATGGCTAAGGACCCAACCTACTATTGATTATAAAATATTTAATTAGAATCATTTTTGTAGTCCTTAAAAGGAAATTTTTTTTGGCATAAATAAGACTTTAGGACTTGGTGATAACTACATTCCCATGAAAATATTTCAGTGAGAATTAGTGTACCTAGTCTGCTGCTTTAAAAAGTAAATGTACGGCCGGGCGTGGTGGCTCACGCCTGTAATCCCAGCACTTTGGGGAGGCAGAGGCGGGCAAATCACGAGGTCAAGAGTTTGAGACCAGCCTAGCCAACATGGTGAAACCCAGTCTCTACTAAAAATACAAAAATTAGCCAGGTGTGGTGGCGGGTGCCTGTAGTCCCAGCTACTCGGGAGGCTGAGGCAGGGGCATCACTTGCACCTGGGAGGGGGAGGTTGCAGTGAGCTGAAATCGCGCCACTGCACTCCAGCCTGGTGACAGCGTGAGACTCCATCTCAAAAACAAACGAACAAACAAAAAGCAAATGTACTACTCACAAATGAGAAATTAAAGCTTGTTACATTCATGAACAGTACTAACTAAAAAAGAGGTTTTAGAATACATAAACATAATATTGATGGCTATCAATAGAAGATCCAAATTAATGAATTTTCTAAAGTTCTTTCTGTATATGGAACTAAGTCCAAATTCAGCAATAGTTTAAGGACACATGTAATCTGTAACTTGAGATACACTAAAATATCAGGTGACAGAATAAAAGACGCAATGTGTATCAAAGTTGTTTATAAGTATAGTTAAACATAGGGAGATGTGTCCCTATTTAAACATATACGTGGTATGCCATGGGACAAGTATATAATCTAATAAATTCTCTCTCTTTCCTCTCCAGCTGAAACATATAGCACTTTGTATTTTATCCCTTCTGCTACTTCTCTCAAACAAACAAGCACCTGTCTGCCATATCCCCACCATGAGTTTATCATTTCCCTTTAATGTTCTCAGTAAGTGAAAATATGAATACTGAAAAACATGCTCAAAGCTAGAAAAGACAACAATGGGATCAAACAAACTTAAAACCCTCAGAGATGAGAGCAAGACTCCCTTCAACTGAGGCCAAAATAGCCAGGACCTGAGGAAGAACTGAGAAGAGAAGTTAGGTAACTCTCTACAGGCAGTAAGCAGAAGTAATTGTCCACAGGCAGTAACAGCTGAGAGGCTGTAATGGAATCCAGATGCAATGGCAGATAAAATAAAACTGGTGCTCGAGGACATCCCTGGGTACTAACAAGGATACATGTTCACAAGTGCAATGGTGGAATCACTGGAAATTTACATGAGAGGCTTTGTGGAATCACTAAAACTTTAGTTGAGAGGATTTGGGCATTTACAGTCTACACATCTAGAAGAACTCTATAAGCCGGGTATGTCTCAGCCTGAGTTTACGCTATCCTAAGGCAAACAGTATACTCTTCTGCCTTGCCGATTACCTTCTTCCTACTCTTGTAGCTAAAAGTGACGTAAATTCTGAAATGAAATAAAATGTTACTCTTATTTGTCAAACAGTAATCCCAGAAGTCACCTAGGCAAATCAAGATTCCACTGTTAAACCTAGTGGCTAATGTCTCCAATTTATTCAGGTGTACTGTTTATACTCATGCTATTAATGGGTTAACAGTTGTCTA